>NC_044394.1:22363683-22732850 GCF_006542625.1 Nomascus leucogenys | reverse complement strand
TTTAAAATTTTTTTGGATTTTGGGGTGGCTGACTTCAACTGGGCTATACATAAACAATGGTTCCAGCACAACCACGTATGAATTGATGATGGTAGTGAGTATCCAACTTTCAGTCTTGAACACCCAAGGATAATAGCCGAGTAATTGAATTAAAAAGTGTTTATATGGTATCTTACCTTGTTCCCTGGTAGTTGGATTTCTTCAATTATAGATTTTATTGATAAGGAATGCTCATTTATAAGTTCAACTACCAATAACAGTGACTTGGATGTCTTTTCTTTAAAAACTAAGATGGTAAATTAGCAATAAATGTGCTGGAAATCTTTAAGTCTACTAACCTAGTTATGGGGATTCTGAATCAAGGAGCCAACTGCTTTTGGCAAGTGGTTACACTGTCCAGCGTATCAATAGTAGAGGTGAGTGTGATGTAAGGTCACAGCCAAAAGACTGTGTTCTAGGAAGTGACTCAGCACCAGACACCAAATCTTGTCCTTGCATCTTGATTTTGGACTTCTCAGTCTCCATAACTGAGAAATTAATTTCTGTGGATTACCTATCCAGTTTATGGTATTCTGCTATAACAACCCAAATTAAGATATTTAGTAAATAATTTATTAGCACATATGATGCAACAGGAAATATGCTAAATGATTAGGGAGAGCAATAATTTTCAGAAGATTAAAAAAGGTTTCATCATGAGGTCAGGAGATTGAGACCACGGTGAAACCCCGTCTCTACTAAAAATACAAAAAAATCAGCCGGGCGTGGTGGCGGGCGCCTGTAGTCCCAGCTACTCCGAGAGGCTGAGGCATGAGAATGGCGTGAACCCGGGAGGCAGAGCTTGCAGTGAGCCGAGATTGCGCCACTGCACTCTAGCCTGGGCGACAGAGCGAGACTCCTTCTCAAAAAACAAAAACAAACAAACAAAAAAAAAGGTTTCCAGGCCGGGCGCGGTGGCTCACGCTTGTAATCCCAGCACTTTGGGAGGCCGAGGCGGGCGGATCACGAGGTCAGGAGATCGAGACCACGGTGAAACCCCGTCTCTACTAAAAAATACAAAAAATTAGCCGGGCGTGGTGAGGGGCGCCTGTAGTCCCAGCTACTCGGAGAGGCTGAGGCAGGAGAATGGCGTGAACCCAGGAGGCAGAGCTTGCAGTGAGCCGAGATTGCGCCACTGCACTCCAGCCTGGGGGACAGAGCGAGACTCCGTCTCAAAAAAAAAAAAAAAAAAAAGGTTTCCAAAAAGACATAGCACTTGAGAAGAACTTTCAAGAAAGGGTAGAAGTTCCATGGGGGAAAGTGTGGTGGTGGGGAAGTTTAAGGTACTAGATACAATAAAGATCTTAATTCACAGATAAATTATAAAGTGCTTAAAGTAAGGGACTATATGTCCTCTTAATCTTTGTGTTGATCCCACTTTTGCACAGCCTTTACTTTATTCTTATCAGAAAACATGTAGCATGGCGGTCCTTAATCACTGAGTTGCAAAATAAAGCAGGTGTTAAGTCCTGCCCCTGCAGAGATCCTCAAACCTTAGCATGCATCAGAATCACCTGGAGAGCTTGTTAAAACGCAGACTGCTGGGCCCTATTCCCAGTGTTTGGGATTCCCGAGGTTTGAAATAGGGGCCTGTAGGGAATGAGAAACATCTTTCTTTCCTGTTACTAGATTCCTGTTTGAGTCCATTATAAGAAAAGACAGATTAATAAGAGAAAAGCATGCAAATTTATTTAAGTTTTATGTGGCATGGGAGCCTTCAGAAATGAAGCCCAAAGAAAAAGGAAAACCTGTGCATTTTTAGAAGGAACAGGGGACAGTTGTGGGGAAGTATGGTTAGACAAAGCATGGTCTAATGGTAATAAACTGGGGTAAGTTGTCAAAGGTCTTTTTGTTCAGATTCTTTTCTATGTCCCTGTTTCTTTAGAGATAAGAATATTTTTTTCCTGTGGGTATAGGAAGAGCACCTCTGGATTGAGGATCCAATGACCCGCCTCAGGGAAGAAGGATGGGAGAAGGTCAGAGAGTGATCTTAGGTTTTGCTGTTTTCTCAAATGTCAAGGGGCCATATTTTGGGGTAGCATATCCTGAACCCCATCAGTAGTGAAAACTTGTATTTCTGCATAGTTCCCAGGTGATGCTGCTGCTAGGTTCTAGGATCACATTTTGAGAACCACTGCTTTAATCTAATTTATATCTAACCACTGCTCCAGCATTCTTTTCTGTAAGCATCCAGAATGCTGTGACAAATTCTTGTCAAACTTTAAGAATCTTCAGGATGTCAAATTCTGTCTTGAGGGCAATAAAGATGGGTAGGGGACGAAATAATCTTTGCACAACCTTTGGCACATTACAATGATGTTTTTCAAATAGTAGGGCTCAAACATGTGATGCCTTGGAAAATTGGAAAATCAAATAATCATATGGTAAATATTTTAGTAAGTTTCTTATTTAATCAACTCTTAATCAGATGGGATGGATAACATTCCTGAGTTAGAAAAACGTATTGCAAGGGCTGTCAGAGGAAAATTAAGTTCAAGTCCATCAGCAATCTTTACTCATGTTTTGTTTTATATATTTGTGAGTGCCGTACACAGAACTGAGTCCAGTATTGACTTGAGTCTAATCAATACACATATACGTATACATGTGTGTGTCTCAAATATATCTGATTAAACTTAGTAAGCCACAGAACTGTAATATATATGATATAATCAATGTGTTATACATTATATTACAATAATTATACACAAAATAATACATTATTCTGTATGTTAAGGGAGAGAGGACAACAGCAAAGAAGGGGGTGCGAGAGGTTCAAGACAGAAGTGCTACAACGTCCAGGCTGTAAAAGTCATTTTATTCTGGAGGAAATGCAACACCAAAAGTTGTAACAGTCTTTCAATAAAGTAAAACGGAATAATCGAAAGGGCTCCTGGGACAATCGAGGCTAGAATGATCTTGGTCAGTTAGTCCTGTGGACTTGAGAGCAATCTTCCCTCCCACTACCGGCTGGGGAGCCCCGATGTCGCCTCTCGCAGAGCGCCACTTGGCCTGGCCTGCGCTTCACCTTCATTTCCGCCCGCGGAATCCTCTAGGATCTTCCCGCCAAGGCTGGGGTTTCCGCTCCGCGGCGTCCGAGCGCAATCGGACTGCGCATGTGCAGGACCCAGCGGGTCTAGAGCTTTTCTGTGTCTCTCCGGACTTCGAGCCATGGCGGTGACGGAAGTGAGCCTGTTGCGCCAGTGCCCGCTGCTTCTGCCCCAGAACCGGTCGAAAACCGTGTATGAGGGATTCATCTCGGCTCAGGTACCCGCCCAGTGGTTGCTCGCTAGCTAAGAGAGCCTCTTGCAGCGTAGCTGCGCGCAGAAGTCTCTGACGGGCTAGGAGGTTAGGGGCCCAGACTTGTGGGGATTAAGAGGGGCGGCGCGTAACGGCTCTTGGGAGACTAAAGGTTTGAGAAGCGCCGCTGTCGCCGCCACCCCGGTGGTCGCCGCGCGGAGTGGGGAGCGAGGAGGCGCGCGGCGTGGAGCGGGGCTGGGGCCACGCCTCCTCTCTCCCTAGCCCTTCCCCGAGTTTGGCTTCCTTCTTCGTTGAGTGTCCCGCAATTGACTGTTTAATTTTTTTTGGTAAATTTTGCCTTAACTCGATTTTAACACCCTCCACCTCCACGAATGTTGATGAGTTCACTCGGGAATCTGGGCTAATTATATTCGTGTTTCCCGTAGAAAGAACATTCGGGAAGAAAACCTTATTTTGGCCCTTTGCCAAGTCGTATGTACCTGTACACCCACAGTTACAATATCTTTTAGAAGCATGACAGCAATGGAATTAATTACCTTTGCTGATTCCAGTGGCCTCTCATATGTAGTTTATTACACATACTAACACATGTGTAGGGTTTTGAAGTTTACAGAGCGCTTTCCAGGTAAATAGCTCACTTAATCCTCAGCCCTTTGAGGCAGAAATTTTTAAAAGAATCATCATTCCCATTTTCTAGTTGAAGAAATCAAGGTATGGGAAACCGGAGACGTTATTTGCTCATGATCGCATCAGAATCCCTTAAACGCAGGCTGTGTGATTTCAGTCCTGGATTTTTTTCTCTCTACATTGCACCAGGATACCTTAGGTTAGGATTTTGAGTGTAGACTTTTCCTTTCTGACCATTACACTCAACCTTGTGCCCCCTTCCCCACCATCGCGCATAGTCTTTGAGTATATGTGGAATTACCATATGACCATCACAGAAAGTAGAGGTTAAAAATTCATTATTCCATATGGAAAAAAGTTAATCCACTTTTCCCTCTCCAATTAGAAGTATTCTTCTTGAATTACCTAGCTGAAAATATGATTCTCTTGTAGACAACATTTAGAAAAGTTGAAAAATTTTAAGTTACATTTTTTTTTTTTACAGGAAGCATGTTATACCTAATTTTAGGCAAAATACTATTATGTATGTCTATATCTGCTAAGGCCTCTTAGAAAACAAGTACAGCCATTAGAATTGAGATTAGATGAAAGTTTCTTTTATGATCATTGCTATAGCTAGAATTCCAGTTTGTACCTGCCTTAGCAGTTTATTTAAATCTTAACCTAAACATTTTACGTGTCTAAAAATATTTTGTATATATTTTAAATTTACAGAAAACTAGCAAGGATATACAGTACAAGTAATTCCAGTATACCCTTTACCTAGATTCACCAGTTTACATTTTCTCCATTTTATTGATCATTGTTAAGTATATGTATGTGGGTGGGCGTGTATACACGTTATTTTCCTGAACGATTTGAGGTTAAATCAGGCATAGTTCCCCTTTATCCCTAAATACTTGAGCATACATTTCATAACAACAAGGACACACTCATACATAACCACAGTACAGTGATTAAAATCAGGATATTTAATGATACACTATTATCTAAGATAGAGTCCATATTTCAAATTTTGTTTATGATACAGTTGTATGTTTTATACCCCCATCCCCTACTATCTGTTGTTAAGATCTCACATTACATTTAGTTGTCACGTCTAACCTGGAACAGTTCTCAGTCTGTTTGTGTTTTTTATAAGCTTGACATTTTTAAAGAGTACAGATTGGCTATTAGGTAGAATGTATCTCAATTTGGGTTTGAATGATATTTCCTCACTATTAAATTCAGATAATGCATTTTTGGCAGGGATACTACAGAAAGATTGTTTTGTCGTTCTCAAGGCTTGTGAGGTTACCTGGTTGGTTCCATTATTAATGACGTTAACTTTGATCACCTGGTTAAGGTATCATCTGCCAGAGTCTTCGTTTGTAATTAATAAGTACTTTTGGGGAGGTACTCTGAGGCATCAAACTTTCACACACGTTCTGTGGTTTTAGCGTCCATTGACTTTTGCTTGAGTCAACTATTACTATCACGGTTGCCAAATGATGATTTTCTAACTCTTGTCATTTCTATATTTATGAAGTGTCAATTCATTTGAAGGAGTAGCATTGCCTGCTTTCTCATTTATTTAATTATATTAGAATGGATGCATGGATTTTTTAAAAATTTATTTAATTATAATCATTATTTATTTTGGTCCTCAAATTGTCCCAGATTTGGCCAGTGAGCAGGTTTTATGTATGTAAGTTTTTAAGGCTTTGCATTTCCTCTCATCACTGTTTTAAAAGTATCCTATAGATGCTGACATGTAGTCTTATCACCACCATTTTTAGAAGCTATATGATGTCAATTTACTATGCACCTTAATAGGTTGTAAAAATTTTCTCGTGGAAGGTCCTTTTTGGTTTTTAATTTTGTTGCTGATTTCTGATTTTTCTTGTATTGTAATTAGACAGTATTGTTTATAAAAAAGTCTCCATGGAACTTACTGGTACTTTTTCCTGTGACCTAATACATAATTAGTTTTAGGTGTTGTCTCTATTGTCAGATTTTCTCTTTCCTTTTGAGCGAGCTTTGGTAGTTTGTGTCTTTCAAGGAATTTGTTAGTTTCATCTAGGTTTCTGATTTTATTGGCTTAAAGTTATTTACAATAATCCATTATTATCCTTTTAATGTCTTTAGGATCTGTAATGATGCTCTCTATGTTGGTTATCTTTTGCTGCTATTTACTTCAAACCTTAGTGGCTTAAAACAAAAACAATTATTGTCTCACTGTTTCTGTGGATTTGAAATTTGCGAACAACTTGGATGGTAGTTCTTGATCAAAATCTGTCATGAACTTGCAATCAAGATATTTGCCAAGACTTTGATGATCTAAAACAGGGTGTCCAATCTTTTGGCTTCCCTGGGTCACACTGGAAGAAGAATTGTCTTGGGCACACATAAAATACACAAATGATAGCTGATAAGCTAAAAAAAAAATCACAAAAAATCCCATAATGTTTTAAGAAAGTTTATTAATTTGTGTTGGGCTGCATTCAAAGCTGTCCTGGGCTGCCAGTTGGTCAAGCTAGAGGTGGAGGATTTGCTTCCAAGATTGCTCATTCACATAGCTATTGGCCATGAGGCCTCAGTTTGTTACTGCTCTTAACAGGAGGCCTTAGTTCCTCACCACATGGATCTTTATAGTGTTGCTTGACTGTTATCACAACATGGCAGCTAGCTTCTCCTGAGTGTGTGATACAACAGAGAGATCAATAAAGATGCGCATTCTCTTTAATCTCTTAGTCTCTGAAGTCACACACTTTTACTTCTGCTTTATTGTGTTATACGCAAGTTTCTTAGTCTATGTTCAAAAGGAGGGAAATAAGGCACCAACTCCTAGAGGTAGGAGTGTCAAATAATTTATGGATATACGTTAAAAATAGCTTTCATCCTCATATCTAATATAGGTAATTTATGTCTCCTTTTTTCCCCCGATACATCTAGCTAGAGGTTTATAAATTTTACTGATTTCTTCAAAGAACCTGCCTTTAATTTCATTAATTTTTTTCTCTCTATTATTTTTATGTTTCTATCTGATAGTTTTCTGATCTTAAGTTTCCTGATTTCTTCAGATGGAAGATTATTGATATGAGATCTTTCTTCTATTCTAGTACAGATATTTAGTGCTTTAAATTTTCTTTTGAATACTGGTTTAGCTATATCACACACATTTTGGTGTGCTGTAGTTTTGTTTTTATTCAGTTCCAAATGCCTTTTAGTTTCTTCTTTGATCTATGGCTCACTTAGAAATATGATTATCTTTCTCAATATTAAGGTTTTTCTAGATATCTTTTTGTTATTGATTTATAATTTAGTTTCATTTTGGTCACAGAATATAACTTGTATGATTTGAATTTTTAAAATATTTATTGAGCCTTAATTTTATGACCAATAATGTAGCCTATCCTGGTGAATATACTGTGTGTACTCTATGAGAATAAATATTCTGTTGCTTTTGGGTAGAGTATTATATAAATGCCAGTTAGGTCAAATTGGTTCAGAGTGCTACCCAGGCCCTTAGTGGGTAGCACTATGCTCACTGACTTTTTTGTCTGCTTTTTCTATCAGTTAGTGAGGGGGGGTGTTGAAATCTCCAACGATCTTTGTTGATTTTTTCAATTTCTATTTAATTTCTGTCAGTTTCGCTTCATATATTTTGAAGTTCTGTTATTATGTGCATAAACTTTTAGAATTGTTAAGCACTCTTTATGAATTGACTCCTTTAGGATTATGAAATGACCTTTTTTATCTTTAGTAATAATGTTTTCTCTGAAATCTGTATTTTCCAATATTAACATATAGATTCCATTTTTCTTTTGATTGATGTTACCATGGTTTATCTTTACCTCTTTATTTTAAGCTTATTTGTGTTTTAATATTTAGTGTGTTTCTTCTGTGCTTTACTTTGTTATGCAATATGATAGTCATTGCCTTTTACTTGGAGGTGCTTCGACTATTTACATTTAACGTGGTTATTCATATGGTTGGATTTAAATATACTCTTGCTGTGTGTTTTCTGTTTGTCTTACATATTTTTAATTCTTTTCCTATTTTTCTGTATTTTATATTATTGGAATCCTTTTTTGTAATTCTGTTTTATCTCCTTTGCCAGTTTATTGGCTGTGTGTTTTTTTTTTTTAACTAGTTGCTTAAAGGGTTTATAATATACATATTAAATCTATCATGGTCTGCCTTAAAGTAATATTAGGCTTCCATTTTTTATGCACTATTGATTTATCAGCTATATAATTTTGTCACTTTTGATACTGTAAAGATATTACTTCACTGTCTTGCACTGTTTCCTACGAGAAATCTCTGCTCTTTTCTTTGTTCCTCTGTAAATAGAATATTTTTTTCCTCTGGCTGCTTTTAAGATTTTTCTTTTTGGTCATTGGTTTCAGTCACTTTGATGTGTGTTGTACCTTGGTGTAGCTTTTTGCATGCTTTTCCTCCGTAAGGTCTGTGGAGCTTCTTGGATCTGTGAGTATATATTTTCATTTTATTTGGAAAAAACATCTGCCACTATTTTTTCTTTCTTTCATTCTTTCTTTTTTTTTTTTTTTTTGTTCCTCCTTTACTGTCCTCTGTGTTGGGGACTCCAAATACATGCATTTAGGTCACTTTAAGTTGTCACAACTCACTCATGGTCTGTTCACTTTTTTTTTCCCTCAATGTCTTTCTCTTTATTTGGGATATGTCTTCAGGTATACTAATACCTTCTTTTGTAAGGTGGAATCTGCTGTTGATACTATCTAGCATATTTTAAAAAAATCTCAAACATTATGTTTTTTGAGGGAGTCTTTATTTACATTTTTCCTGTCTCTAGTACGCTCATGTTTTCCTTTACCTTGAACTTATGAAATATAATTGTTTTAATTTTTTAAATCAGGTTTATCATCTGTGCCATTTTTGTGTCTGTTTCTCTTGATTTTTCTCTTCATTGTGGGTATTGCCTTGCTTCTTTGCAGGAAATATATGTGCTTGGTATATCTTGATTGGATGCTAGACATAATGAATTCTACCTGTTGCATGCTAGATATATTTATTCTCCAAGTATTCTTGAGATTTGTAGTGAGCTACAGTTAAATTACTTGGAAACAGTTTGATCTTTCCAAGTAATTTTAAGCTTTAAGCTTTTAAGCATTGCTAGGTAGACCCAGAGCAGACTTTAGTCTAAGGTAGTTAGTCTCTACAAGTGAAGCAACACCTTCTGAGCACTCTATTTAATGACTCTTATATTACAAGGTTTCCACTCTGGCTGGTTGGAACATGGCTATACCCAGCCTTGTATGAGCTTTGAGATTGTTTTGCAGACTCTGTTCCTGTACATTCCCACCTTTGGGTGTTTTCCTCATATCCATGGAGCAAGCAGTACTCAGCTGAAGATTCCTTGTCAGGAATCCTCTGAAATTTGCTGGAGTTTCTCTGTGTATATTTCTCTACTCTCCATGCATTTCTCTCCTGCTTGGTACTATACCTTGCGAATTGTGCAATTGTTGGCCTCCTCTATCACCTGTTTCTTCTCAAATCAGGGAGAATATTATGCTCTTATTTGTTTGTCCATCCCTATCTTCCAACCTGAAAATACTCCCATCATAGAACCAGACAATTTTAGGCATTTTCACATTTGTTTCCCTTCTTTCAAGGATCACTGTCCTGCACTTCCTATTGTTTAATGTCTGAAAATCATTGTTTCATATGTTTCGTCCAATTTTTAAATAAGGAGGGAAGATAAATCCTGTCTCTTTTACTCCATAATGGCTAGAAGCAGTTCTCTTCAGTTTCTTAACATTTTCTATTTCATTCTTGCTTCATTTTTTAATTTGCTTTAAGAAGTCTGTTTCCAATTATATTCTGTTTTCTATATATTTGATCTTTTACCTAGAGACTCTGGACTTTTTTCTTATTTTGAAAATCTGTTGATTAAGATAAATCTCAGAGTAGATCATTGTGAGTCACTTTTATCATGTGGCCACTTATCCCTTTTGGTATGTGGAACTCCAGGAAATGTACTTGGATTATATTTTTAAATATTTTTTTCTACTATTTTATTTTTCTTTCCAAGATCTCCAATTATATGTACTCTGGACTTTTTTGGGTCTGTGTTCCACTTCAACTCCTTTTCTCTGATGGTCTTTAATTTTTTTCTCATTTAACTTATTTGGCAATTTTCTTGCTTTTTCTTTGCCCTTTATGACATTTGTATTTCATTTTGTTCTTCCTTGGACTCTTTTTAAATTTATTCCTTCACTTTCATATAATTTTGTGTTTTTCTTTATTTTCATTTCACCCTACGTTTATTCAGCTCATTCATTTCTTTTCACTTTTTAAAATATAATTTCTCATTTTAGTTTTAAAATGTCTGAATCTGGATACAAATGCTCACTTATTTCATTTATTATTATAATTTGTTTATGGTTTCTGGGTTTTGTTTGCATGGGGTCTGTTATCCACCTGAAATCTTGTGAGTCTCGTTTTGTTTCTCTGTCTCATAGTAGCTTTGCATTGATGAAGACAGTATCTTTGTATTCATGGACATTTTGGCTGTTTGCAATAGTTTATAAAATTCCTAGTTTAAGAATACCCTCTTCTGTTGGGTATTTTATTTATGCAATTTATTTAATGGATGAAATGTTGGCAAGTGCTGGGTGGGAAGGAGTTGTTTTTTTATTTACTCATATAAGAGCCTAAGTTTCCAACTTTTCTTTTTCCTCCTAATACCCAGTTTCCAAAAGGTGTCTCTACCTATCTTTTCTCCTATCTTCTACCACTAAAGCATTCTTTCCCAGGACTGGCTCCTTGACTTTTGTGTTCACATTAAGTCTTCTCTTTGTAGGTCAGTGTTCTGATTTACCAGAGCTTGTTACTATTTTTTTTTTACACTTAACTTAGTCCTCGCAGTCTCTCTCCCATGCATTTTTTTCCTGACCTTCCTAACACTCTAAGAAGAATGGCTGTGGGAGTCCTAGAGTAGGTTCTATTGGAAAGTGCTTCATATTTTTCTTCCTGTAGGTAATTTGAGGTTTATTATGTACCCTGTCTTCTGGCTGAAAACATGGGATTTTTGTGGTTTTATTTATTCTTAATATGTTAATTGATGTAGCATTTTGGGATGATGTGTGGGGAGATGGAGGTTTAGGCAGCTGTTAGTATTTCTGTTGCCTGGAAGCCTGGAAAATCTGGCTTTTTTTGAGAACAATTAATATTTCTAGATGCTTTAACTAAAAAGCTAATTTTTGACATTTTCTTGAATCAGGAAAGTATCGTGGCATGTGACCTGTTATTTGACCTTTTAAAATGGCTGGGCTTTGCAAATAAGGGACTTTGGAATTTTATTCTTTCAGATAACAGCACAGATTTCTATAGTAGAATAGTTCTTCTGTTTTTCGTGTAAATTAAGAATTCCAAATTGTTCTTACACCTATGTGTGGGATGTCTATAATGTTAGGTTAAAGTTACTACATAATACCTTTTAGTGCTTTAATGAAATAGTGAATTATTGTTACTTGACCTTTTGAAAAGGTCAGTAGTACATTTTGTTTCATTTTTTTAAAGGACATTTAAATGTAATGAAAGTCAGAACTGTAATATTACCATGAAAGTAAAGGTTATGGGGTACATTTAATTGTGTTCCTCTGTTTTTGAAACTGCTTTGAGGGAGACTGTGCTAAAATTCCACATGGTAATTGTTTTTTGAGAATTTTATTACTCTTTTTCATTTTACTCTGTTGGAGTAAAAGATTACATTTCTGTTTGTCTTTTTCTGCTATTTTTGCTCAAATTTCATGTGTATTATCCTATTTAAGTTACAAAGTTTAAACTACTTACCCATTCACTTCTCCAAGAAAGTAAAATGGAATAAATGTCTCAGAGGTTTTTCTTCTCTTAGAAAGACTCTTGAGTAAAATTCTCTTTGTTCAAATGTATAGTTAATATGTTACTGATTTCAAAAAAGTTAGAGGCCCACTAATGGGAGAATTAAATATACTCTGATTTATGAAAGTATTTCACTGATGTCTGTACAGATTGTGTAACTAAATACATTTTCATTTTATTAAAATTTAGAAAGTAAGCTGAAAACAAGACTATGTAATGTTATATATCCTTATTTTATATTGTGATGTTTTTCTTCCATTAAAGCAATTTGAAGGAATTTCTCTTTTCATAAATTTATTTACTAAGAAATAGCACTGAAATTTCTTCTATGGGCCTGTATTAACAATTTTGTAATATTTCTTGTGTTTGTGAGTGACTTTCTCTTTAAAAACAAAGTCTTATCTGAGTGTTTTGACTTCCCAGTAACTACAAAGTTTCCGTAAGACAGTTTTGAGTTATTTTCCCTCAAATGCAATATTCTGTTGCATATATTTTAGCAAGTATAAAGATGTGGATAAAGTTGATACTTTTTAGAAAATAAAGGAAAACATTGTCTTTTCTATGTGATTCTGTTTAACTTCTCAGCATTAAGTGAAAGATACAAATTTGAGTGATCCTTTTCAATATTTTCCACAGGGAAGAGACTTCCACCTTAGAATAGTGTTGCCTGAAGATTTACAACTGAAGAATGCAAGGTGATATGGTGTTTAGTTATAAACGTGCATTTTTGCATTTTGGTGGGACAGGCAGTACATTTGGTATAAATTGATTCTAGTGGCTAGAGTTTTGCCTAAAATGCTTATTAGTCATTTGCCCCAAAAGAAACATTTCTGATTTTTCCAAACCAATGCGGCATTTGTAAATATTTACCTGTTACTAAAGTGCTTTTAAACATTAGTTCTCTCATTTTTAAAAAAAATTTAAAGCAGTAAACAGCAGTTGTGTACACTTCACTAACAAATACTGAACAGGTATATAAAGGGAGAGTACAAAAGGATTAGAAAACTTTTTTTCCAACTTTTGACTGATATTATTAATGTGTATATTCATTATATGAGAAGACTCACATCAGTTCAGTCCTGGCTTAAATTAGGTACCAACATTGAGTGCTGGTAGGTACAACTAGTCAGGATATGAGACTGAAAATTTAGGTACCACCCCAAATCTCAATTCTGCCTCTAAATATTTCTGGAGAAGAATGTAAGAAAAGGAATCCAGGGATATTTATGAGTAGAATTGAGAGGATTTTGTGACCAATAGAAGTGTAGTTAAGAGGGAAAAAGGAATAGAGGATGCTTTTCAAATTCCCGGCTCAGATCACTAAGCTAGAGAAGAGGTCACAGATGGGAAAGTAGAAGCGAGATTGTTTTAAGGCATATTTGGTGTGAAATATCAAGAGGAGCTATTTAGTAGGTAGTAATGTAGTGGTGTGGAAGTAGAGTGTGAGACCTGGAGTGCAGATGTATGTGGAAGTTACAACACATGAAAGATTTGAGACCTTGATTATGAATAGGCTTTTTGGTGCTGTATCTAGGGGGGTAGAAGAGAAAGGCAGTGACAAGACCTTGGGGCATACCAACATTTAAAGGACTGGTCACTAAAGAGGAACTTACAAGGAGACTAAGGATTAACCAGAAAAGAGGAAAATTTGGACAGCAGAGTCTTTCAAGCCAAATAAAGAGAGGCTTAAGCAAGGCATGGTTAGCAATGCTGAGGATTGCAAAGAGATAGGTTAGGTGCAAGTAAGTTTTGTGTGGTGGCAGAAGCCATTTGTGTTGGATTTTGGACTGGATAAGTGGGAGGAAAATATAAAGTATTTTGAAGAAAAAGAGGTGGTTAGAGAATGGTATACATTCAAGAAGGAGTTATGATGTTCTTTAAAGATATATATTTGAGCAAGTTAATTCATTAAGGAGAAAAAACTAGCAGAACATAAATTAAGGATACCACAATAAACAGATAATTGAAGTCGCCAAGTTGGTAGCAAGGGAGAGAAAGCACATTTTGAGCAGGGGTTACCAATGGACATTTGAATGAACTACTCTGCCACTAAGAGAGGAGATAGGGATGGTTATGGGGATTTGAAGACCAAGAATGGAGAGAATTGTGATAGTTTGAAAAGGCCATGTTGGGGAAAACTCAGAGAGGCTTCCTACTTGTAGGTAAGTAAAAGTAATTCCTTAGAAGAGTTACTTAATAGTATCGGGAGCATAGCAGAGGTCAGCCAGTAAGTGGATGAACATTAACTTATCACTCCCTATACAATTAATTAGAAGTATGTATCTTTCTAGCCAGGCTTGGTGGTGGGTGTCTGTAGTCCCAGCTACTTGAGAGGCTGAGACGGGAGGGTTTCTTGAGCCTAGGAGTTCGGGTTGCAGTCAACTATTCTTCTACTGCACTCCAGCCAGCCTGAGTGACAGCGCGAGACTGTCTCTAAAAAATAAAAAATAAAAATAAAATGTATCCTGTTAGTTATATTAATCGGAAATTTGAAGATAATATTGCTACACATGCTTTTTCAAATACATGTTTGATACATTATATTTGATGATATATTGTTATCAAAACGTTGATTTTATTTAACCTGTCTTGGAAAAGAATCTACTTCAGTGGAAAACTTCGCTTCAGATGTGTTAAAGTTAAAAAACATGATGTACTGTTTGCATGTCATTTACTGATTGCAGTTATTTATATTTTGAAATAAAATTAGTACCGACAGTTTGAAGACAAGACTTTGAACAGTGTCAGTGGTAAAAATTTTATTAACTTGTCAAAATTATGTTTGTCATTCTTTTGTATGTGCATGCATGTTTGTGTTAGCATACAAATCAGTTTTTAATTCTGAACAATGAACAAACCATTTTGTCTCATTAAAATTTTAGATTATTATGTAGTTGGCAGCTGAGAACAATACTTAGTGGATACCATCAAATAGTACAACAGGTAAGTCCTTTTTAAAAGGTTTATGTTTTCAGTGAAGATAAGAAATTACTAAATTTATTGTTCTTTAAAGACCTGCTTTGCAGAATGTTGTAACAAACTGGTTTAATAGTTGTTAAGTTTTGTAGGTTTCATCTCTGTGTGTTTTTAAATCTCAGTGTCCTCAGGAGATCTCCAGGCAGCCTTTGTGTTGAAATCGATTTCCACCTTTGAGACTTTAGGTTCTCAAATGCATTCACCCTTATCCATATCCATCACTTCTTGAGTGATTTTTCTTCTGAGACTGAATGGTGGTGATAGGGAAAAAAAATCAGACCCATTTAGAGCTGTGGGATATCTGTGGCAAAAATGGGATTTTAGTCCTAGATTAGCAACAGAAAAGATGTGGTAGAAATAATTTAGGATCATGTGTACTTATATAATGAGGGGAGATAAAGGCTGCTTAGTGTGTTAATAGGCAGGATTAATTTCTTTATTCTTAATGTTTAGGTTCCTCTACCTGAAAATTCCTTTAAAGATTAGAAAAAAAATCAGTTACTGAAGCAAAATAATGACATAATACAATTCTTCTTTTAGAAAAATAGTTGTTAGAATTGCATTTCCTTTTATGCTTTATGCATTTGTGTGTTTTTTTTCCTGATTTTCTATATTTCTGTGTCTTAAAGGCAAGTTATTATCTATGATAACTGACAGTCACAGTCAGTCTCCCATAAAGCATTAAAGATGCAAAGAAGTATAGGAGATAAACTATTTGATTTATAGAATGAAGGTTGTCATCCTGGCAATATAATTACAGAAGTTTTTTTAAGGATATGTTCAAATTATTTCTCTGTTTTCTTTCCATCCCTGTCTCCGTCTCTTTGACTATTTATATTGTACACTAAAATTTAAGAAATGAATCTATTGACATATTGAAATAGCATGGGAAAAATGGTTTATGTAGTCTAATATTAAGATCTATTACTCTGTTTTTCGCCAGCAAGTTATCAAGAGGATTCCTAGAAAAAAATCCCAATTATTTATCTTTCCTTGCCCCCCAATTGGTTAAGTAGAACCCAGTGTTAAAGTCTTCTTTTTATTTTACAGTCCCAGTGAATATTACTATTCTTTTCTTGTATCATTTTTAATTTTAGTAAATATGGGCCAGGGCGTCAACAGACTTTTTCTGTAAAGAACCAGATAATAAATTTTTCTGGCTTAGTAGGCCATAAGATCTCTGTTGCAACTACTCAATTCTGCCTTTATAGCAACCATAGACAAGAGGTAAGTGAATGGGTATGGCTACATGCCAACAAAACTTTGTTTACAAAAACAGTATTGAGCTGGATTTGGCCTCTGGACTTTAGTTTCCAGACCCTGTCATTTATTGATCATCTGCAATAAACTAAGGGGAAAATACAGTGTAGAAGAAGGGATAGTCAAGGATTTGCTCTACATAGACCCACTCAAAGCTATGTTAAGATGTGAATCATGTGTTCATGCATTGTTGAAAACAATATAAAACTTGAGAATATTTTTTTCTGTAGTTATTTTAAGAATGAAGGATTTCTAGGAAATGGAATCATAACTCTTAAATATTTATTCTACTTTAGAGATTATTTCTTTTTTGCCATTTTATTATAACAGGTTTTACTTTAATGAATGACTGTCTCCATTTTGACTAATATGGATTAGTTGTGAGAGGACAAAAATCACAATTATAGGTAGTTTTTAAGGTCAAGGGAAAAATAAAGACCATATTGTTAATTAATAATTGTTAGTTTATTGCTCTAACTGGATTTTAAAAATTATATAGAGTTGCCTGCTTTTTATATTTTATACTCCTCTTCCCACTCACATCACTCGTATACCTCTTCTTTCTCTTTTCTTTTTCTCTTCCTCCTCCTCCTCTTTCTCCTCTTCTTTAAAAAAAGTAATGATGAGGTTGTTAGATTTGCTAGACATGGTAGTGATACAGAAGGGCGGCAGGGAAGTGCTGGGGTAGAGAAGGATGGGTCCCTGGTGAGGGCTACCCCCCCCCCCCCCCGGGCCTGTGCCCACGGACCTAGGTGAGGACAGGCAGTCCTGCCTTCACGCTCGAATGCTGCATTTCCCAAGACCACCCTGGCCTGCCATACCTCCATCTTGTGCCTATAAAAACCCGAGACCCTAGCAGGCACACACACACAGAAGCGGCTGGACGTCTAGAGAAATATCTAAGTGGAGGAACACACAAGTGGCTGGACATCGAGAGCATGTCAAGAGCACACCGATAGGCTCCAGCATGCCGGCAGGCCATTGACCGCCAGAATGACGTGGAGTTTGACCAGGGTGGTTGGAGGAGAGCCTGGGCCGCTGAGCAACCCGACTCCAGGGGAAAACCATCTCCCTTCTGTCTCTCACATCTACTGAGAGCTACTTCCACTTAATAAAACCTTGCACTCATTCTCCAAGCCCACATGTGATCCAAATCTTCCAGCACACCAAGGCAGGAACCACGGGATACAGAAAGTTCTCTGTTCTTGCAATAAGGCAGGGGTCTAATTGAGCTGACTAACACAAGCTGCCTATGGATGGCTAAACTAAAAGAGCACCTTGTAACACACACCCACTGGGCTTTCAGTAGCTGTAAACATTCACCCCTAGACACTGCGGTGGGGTTGGAGCCCCACAGCCTGCCCGTCTGTATGCTCCCCTAGAGGTTTGAGCAGCAGGGCACTGAAGAAGCAAGCCACACTCCCGTTGCATGCCCTGCAGGGGGGACAAGGGATTCAGTAGTAAACAGTGCTCAAGAAACAGAGTAGTGTGAGGTTTTAAGTGACATTCTAACACAGTTTAATATATCTCAGCAAAATAGATTTGAGGACATTAATTACTGTTTCAAAATGAAATTGGTAGGAGTAGTAAGGTTGATGACCAATACTTCATTTCTTACACTTTTCAGATGTAGATATAGCTAATCTTTTTTTCACGTTCACTTGGGCCTACATTTTATTACAGTTTTAGTGGATGGAATATTTATTGTGCAAATGAAATTCATTGGAAATGTTTTGATCTAGAGAATGCAGCACTCTCCTGATCTAATGAGCTTTATGATGGAGTTGAAGATGCTTTTGGTAAGTTTTTTCTGACACTGTTACCATACTGCAAGTCTTGATTTCTTTTCTGTAACTCCTTTAAAAACTGACATTAGAATTTGTCTTCTTCACTCCCAGTCATTTAATGTTTTCTTTTACTGTGTACATAAATATAGATGACGCATTTCTTGAACTGCCTGAGGGACATAACTGTGTGAAGGAACCTCTTTGATTGTATCATAAACTAGGTATTCTTGATGCTAGTGTTGGGCAGGTGGCGAAGAAATAAAATGCACTCCTGGCCTGTCAGCAGAGAGTTTAACATCTAAGGAGAGATTAGGTAGTGCTACTTAAAGATATAATATGATGTGTAAATAATTTTGTATATAGCTACAGATACCTGAAAAACTTATTAGGCTTCATTTTATGTATACTGCTACATATATACTGTTTAATCAATGTTGCATAAAATACTTGATTATTCAGTTTATCCTGTAGATATTTTATTATTTTCTTAAAACCCAAGTTTATTTTATTACCCAAGTTTTCAACATAAACAAAAGAAGAGGGAAGATTATAGTGAATACTGCTGGGCCTGACCAAATTTGAACATTTTGCCAATCTTATTTCCTCTTCTACTTTTATAGAAGAAAGACACCGTAGTATTTTAAAGGAAATTCTGGATATTGTATGTATCCCTCTGTAAATATGTCAGTGTGTATCTCTTTAACAGCTAAGTGCTTTTTATCTGTTTTTAAATATATTATTATAACCTCAACAAAGTTAATAATTTCTTACAGCTGCTTTGTTTGTATTAGTATACAAACAGGGTCCTCACATTATATTTAGTTGATTTGTCTCTTAAGCCTTATATCAGACTTATAAGGTACTTATGTATAACATCATCTCCTCTTTACCTCACCCTTTTTATTCATGCCAGGTATTTGTTGAATAAAACAAATTAGGTGTCCTATAAAATCTTCTACATTCTGGATTTGGCTTGTAAGATATTCATGGTTTATCTTTTAGCATATTCTACTTTCTTTGTAATCTGGCAGTTAGATCTAGAGGCTTCAGCAGATTTGGATTCATTTGTTCTCATGGGATTACTTGGTGCTCTGTATTTATTATATTACATGAGGATGTGCGTGATGTCTGATGGTTCCTTGGTTCCTCTTTTAGTAAATTTAGGATTGATCAATAGGTTTAGGTTTATTCAATATAAAGTTTCCCATCAGACTATCACCTAATGATTTTAGCCTCTAATAACAATCATTGCCTATATCTAACGTTTCATTAGGATTTACAAATGGCAATTTTAAAAATTCCATCATCTGCATTTATTAGTTGAAAATCTTCTGTAGAGAACTTCTCATCAGTTGTTTGGTTAATTTGAGATACAGCTTATACTGGAGAAACTGGATAAGTGCTTGTTTCTTTTCCTTTTAAAACAAACCAATTTTTAGAATAATGAGTTGGTGCCTAGCAACTGTCACAGGGATCTAAAGTGTTTTTTTTTTTTAGGTATCTTTAAGAACTCATAGATTTTTATATATTTAATTAATTTTTTTTATTGTAGTCGTTTTCTTTTTGCTGCTTAAATTGTCCCATTTTTTTGGTTAGCGCAAGCCCCTTCATATTGGCTCTTTTAATATAACCCAAGCTTCTTTGCCTTCTGATACCAGTTGCCCCAGGTTCATTTATTCATTTTATCCCATAACTGTAATCAGCCATTTCTCCAAAGAATCATGATTTCTTTGTGGGAAATAGTATTTGGATGCCTCAATCTGGAAACTTGAGTGTGCATTGCTGTTACTTCTAGGTTTTTTCAGTGGACAAAACTGAGAAAAAATACTTTTTGGAAAGAATATAATTATGAGTTTGTATTGATATTTACAATTCAAATTGGCATTATAGAATTTTTACTTCTTTGCTTGTATCACTTTTACTCTGAAAATGCTGTTTTCTAATGTTAACATTGTAGTATGGTTTTTTGTTATGTTCTACTTGTCATATTTCACTTATGCTTTTCCTGTTTATATGTTTGTTAG
Source organism: Nomascus leucogenys (assembly GCF_006542625.1). Classification (NCBI taxonomy): domain Eukaryota; kingdom Metazoa; phylum Chordata; class Mammalia; order Primates; family Hylobatidae; genus Nomascus; species Nomascus leucogenys. Next base: position 22,713,010 of record NC_044394.1, on the reverse strand, counting down.
TTTATATAAAAATTACAATACTAATATTGCTAACAGTGGAAAGTTTTGATATTTCTTTGTGATTCTTGTTGAGACCGTTTTATTCCTAGCAGCAGCTACTACATGTTGATAACTTAGTTGCTAGATTGTTTTCTGGAGTCCTTTTTTAATGCTAATAAGAACCTTCTAAGGTAGGACTTTGATTAAATGTGTGAGATTAGAATAATAGTTTAAAATTAATTTCTAAAGTTTGAATTTTGATTTATGAGTTTATAAATCCTAATTAATAAGGGTTATCAAACTTGATTACAAATTACATCAAAGGCCTTAATGTAATAACCTTAAAAAGGTAAAGTGAACAAGTGAAGCATATTTGGTTTACATCTCCTTGACATTGGAGAAAAGTTTGAAACATTTATTTTATCTTTTTATTATAATTTTAATAAACAATACAAATACAAGGAGAGACTAAGGGAACCAGAATAAAAGTATAGATATCATGTCCCGTTAATCTCTTCTTATCAAAAATAACTTTATTAAATTGTAAGTCACAGCTCTCTTGGCCACTTAATTTTGAAGAAACACTTATTAGTTTAAAACTAAAATAAAATTTTGAGATCTCTGATTTACAATATCTATTTAGTACATTTATTCAATTTTTGAATAAAAATGAAATCCTGTATTTTAGCTTTCTTCAGAAATTACGGACAAAGTTGGTGATTTTATTGCTCATTTAAGATAGTATACCTAAAGATAAAAGAATTATTAGTGTTAGGCTGTATTGTAAGTAATAGGGTTCCTATACTATAATCACCAATAAATATGTTGAGAGTGATGCTCACATGAAATCAGTAGTTATTGAACTTATTCAGAAAATGTTGTAAATCTTCCATGGAGTTTCCTAGTAATAACTGCATATAGTGGGAGTTCAGTATATATTTAATAAGTGAACAATTACCTATATTTTAAAATAATCCTAAGTGGTAGGTTATTTTATTTCTATTTTGGAGCTGAGCCACTGAAGCCTAAGGCCTCAAAATGGGAATTGTTAAAGTCAGGATTTAAAACTTCTCTTTGTGAAGCCTTTCCGCTATGTACCTTTGCCTCTTTTCTATGAAGAATGTGTTGCTTCACTGCTTTTGCCTTTTTAGCTGTTACGGTTCTAGAGTAGGAGTAACTTATCTGATGCAGAATAGAAGGTGGAGTGTGTAAATGTCATAAACCTAGGATTGAAAAGTGTTTTTACTATTATCCAGGTTTATTTTTACCTTCAATTTTTGTGGATAGCAATAATTAATATTTCAGAATAAAAACATTTCGAAAGAAGTACTATACTATATTAACGCATTTTATTTAATAACTAGTAAAGCACAATCTACTAGTATTAGGTTGGTGCACAACCTAAATATGAATTTATTTTGGTGGACCATCAGTCTATTTTTAGGCAACATTAGTTATTTATATTATAAAAAAGGCAGTATATACCTTGTCTTCTAGGAGCTTACCCTCTAATTAAATCCATATTGATATTCTCAGCTGTACGGATCTGCTTTCCCAGTTTTTTTTTTTTTTAATCGTAAAGCAGATTCAGAATGAAATTGAAGTAGTTCCCGTTAATAGTTTTGTTTTTGAAGTGCTGTTTTGTAATAGCTATTCTTTCTAATATGATCTCAATTTAAGAGTATCCTATCCTGGTTAAAAAAAATTGATATATACTTAAAAATAAGATTAAACATATACTTAAAAGAATAAAAATTGCAACATTTTATTAGGATTATATTTGTCAGAAATGTTTATAATTTTCAACTTGTCCCTATCTACTTTCATTATTGTGGCTGATACATTTATTTATTTAATTATTTATTTATTTATTTACTTACTTTTTGTAATACCGTTTGATACTTCAGACCATATGAACGTCTAAGTAATTTGTAGATACATTTATTTTTACTTTCCAAATAAGCTGTCTGTCTAGGTTGGTAACTTCAAAATAATTGGTGATTTTAGCTTCAGCAATTCTAGTGATGTTTATGTATCTTGTAAAAAATTTTAGTTTTGGTTGGGAGAACATAAATATTTTAAAGCCATCATAGATAGGCCTAGCAAGGAACGGGACTGTAATCTAGCCAGATGGACGGCATAATACTGCAACTTACCTGGTTGAAGAATAGTACAGAGTGTAAGTCAGTGAAAGAAATTAGCATGTAGATATTTGTTTTGATAATGAGTTTGTTTGTTAGGGTGTGGTTCATAATGGTATACAAATATGTCAGTTTAGGTAATGAACTTAGAGTTCAGGCCTTTCTTTAGAGGTACTTTTTAAAAAATGTATATATCAAACATCATATTCATGGGAATAGAGAGATAGTGAAGCCTTGAGGATGAATTTAATAAAAAGTTTTTTTTAATCTCCGATAGGCATAATAGTCCAGGAGAATATTAAAATCTTAAGTTATTTTCATGGCATAAAAATTGACATTTTGCATGACCTTCAGTGCAGTCCTTTAACTTTTTCTTGTCTCTTTTTCATGAGCAGGGGAATGAGTCAGCCAGATTTTCTATTAAAAAAAGAAGGGCACTTTTATTAGACACTAAGAAGATAATGAAATTATCTTTTGCAATCAGGTATTAACAGTTCATTGTCTTGCATTCCTCAGCCAATTCAGGTTTTCTTCTTTTAAACAGGAAGTTGCCTTAAAGAATAGACACGAGCTATATGCACTACCTCCTCCTCCCCAGTTCTACTCAAGCCTTATTGAAGAGATAGGAACTCTTGGTTGGGATAAGTATGTCTGTTTTAAAATATGTTTTAAATGCCTTTGTTTTATACATTTTTACTTAATATATTTCTAGTTTTAGCAATTTATTCCTGATTTTAGTCAGTTTCATTGTAACTAGAGTAAAATGCTAAATATAATTTGGAAAAAATGACATTTTTATGTACACAGTAAGATGTTACCGTAATAGATACTTTCACTGAACATACAACTGTATTCTAAATTTTCCATGTTTGAAGACTAATGCTTAGACACATGAAAGAGACTGGAAAAATTGCAGTATTTCTGGAATAATTGTAGTTATTTTTGGTTAATATACAATTTGGCATGTCTAAATTTGCATATATGTAACATTATAAGTGCTTTTGTAATTTGAGTAGTAAATTTTAGCAACTAGGGTTTGTAAGAATCATCTAGCTTTCTTTGAAAAAAAAAGATTTTTTTTTTTTAAACTGATGCATAAGGAAACTTAAGTTCAGTAGACGTGTATGCAAGTTGTTAAAACTTAATCCACATACCACCTGGAAAAAGTATGTGATGATTTGTTTGCTATTCAGTTTATGAATTTAGCTTCCTTCTTAGTGTGGATACTTTGAAACATTACATTTATTATTAGGTGTATTATAACCTTTCTACTTTGAGCTAAAGCAGCAGTAAAGATATGCCAATTTTTAGTTCTTATCACTTCTTATTTTTTTTTTGAGACGGAGTCTCACTCTGTCGCCCAGGCTGATTGCAAGCCCCGCCTCCTGAGTTCACGCCATTCTCCTGCCTCAGCCTCCCGAGTAGCTGGGACTACAGATGCCCGCCACCATGCCTGGCTAATTTTTAGTATTCGTAGTAGAGATGGGGTTTCACCATGTTAGCCAGGATGGTCTCCATCTCCTGACCTCGTGATCTGCCAGCCTCGGCCTCCCAAAGTGCTGGGATTACAGGTGTGAGCCACCACGCCCGGCAGTTCTTATCACTTCTTAACCATTATCAATAGTATTTTAGTATTCATTTATTATTTCCATTTAGATTGCTCTATTACTAAGATAAATCAAGGGCTAACTTAGATACAATGTGGAAGGAATGTGCAATTTTTCACCACTAAGTTTTTCTTAATATGTTTTAAACATCTTATTATTCATCTGTTTTTTAGCTATTTTCTATGAGTTGGCCTTTTGATAACTAACCTAAAAAGAACCAGGAAATCAAATCGCCATTTAAAAGAGAACAAGGAACATATCTTAAGTGCAGAATATATATCCTTTCATGTATTTTATACCATTACCTGATAACTTAAACATATTTTAGAGTTCCAAATTATTCCCATGTAAATTTGTTTCTAAAGGTGATAAAAATGCACTGTGATTATTACAGAAATAAGAATTATTTTCATTGCCTTTGCCTTCTACTTCCCTTTATATTCCTTAAAAGGCTTTTATTTAGAACAGTTTCTCTTCTTATATATAGATCAATTTTTTCCCTTTTGTTTTAACCACTAAAATTTGACTGAGTGGGCCATACCTCTTTTGGTGCACCTATGTGCAGAGATGGGTTAGCCATTCCTTCGGTCATGACTTTATGTAGACTTAATTTTTTATGAATACTTCTTTACCTTACCGTTTACCTTACCGCCTCCCTGATTAAGAGTCAAAGTGTGTACGATCTGTACTTAAGAGCCAAGTTACTTAAATACTGGTCTTGATAAAAATTACAGCCTCAGATTTCAACTGTTAAAAACTTACTAAAATCACGATTGCATGTAACAGTGTTTCACTGTAGATGGACTGCTTAAAGTCTCTGTAATCTTATTTTATATATTTTCTCAATTTTACCCATCGATATTAGAACCGAACTACTTTATTTTGTTCTCTTGTATAATTGCTCTTGAGGATGCCACTGACTTGGATTAAAGGATGTTGTATGAAATTGTCCTAAGAAATGCAGTAGGGATTTTATGTTTGGATGTCTTCCATTTTATGATAATAGCACTATCTTTATGAGAAGCCGTGAAAGAAGTTTTATTCTGTTTCAGATGCTAGAAAAGTCATGCTTTGCCTGACTATCCAACCTGCCACTTAATGAATAATGTGAACTATGTAATTGACTATGTTCTCTTTGACTTGGCCTCTAGGAAAGTTAGAGTCAAATTTTTGGCACACTTTTTAGAGCCATGCTGGATATAGGATTTATATTTCTGTGTGCTAATCTTATCCTGACTTTTGTTCTCCTGTGATTCTTCTCTTCATATCAAGGGTACATGTTGTCTCTGTGACTCATCACTGTTGATCTTGATCTTGATTACCTGGTTGAGGTAGTATTTGTCAGGTTTCTGCACCATAAAGTTACTGTTTTTTTTCTCTCTCTCCAGACTGCACTCTTTGGAAGTCACTATACGTAGCCTACACTTAAGGAGTGGGCAGTTACGCTCACACCTCCTTTAGGGCAGAGTATTTACACAGATTTAGAATTTTTCTGCTCAGATTTTGTTCTCATTTATTTATTTTTTCAGTCATTTATTTGAAATACTATGGACTCATGGATATTTATTTTATACTTTGGGTTATAATCTATTTTATTTTCTTGCTCAATTTGTTCTAGCTTTGGCCATTGAGAGCTCTTTCAGTTGACTCCTATGTCCTTTTGACAGGCCCCATCATTGTGGATGGATATATATATATATATATATATATATATATATTTTTTTTTTTTTTAGCGTTTCGTTACTTTCTGGCACTGAAAGAAATTTTGTATATTTCCTGCCCTTTCCTGGAATCAGCCATTTTTCCAAGGAGTCCTGGTTGCTTTTATTTGTGAGTGGTATTAGAAACTAGGATGTGGGCACTATGGGTGCTTGTTGCTATTGGTGTGTTGTTGTTTCTAGGCCTTCTTAGCTTAAAAACAGAAAAAAAAAGTGTTTATACTAACTCATATACATACTTGTAAATGTTTTTGTATATAACCATTTATATCTGTATTTAGGTAAACATGATTTTATACTGATGTTTGCAACTCCAGTCCATTACCGTATGTAGTTTTGTAGCCCACTTGCTTGGTATATCTGAAATCTCATACTCCAACAGGGAGAAACCGAGCTCCCATTATCTGTTATCCATTTACTTAATTGTTCAGTTGCAGTATACGTGCAGAGCACTATTAGAATTATTAATCTGTACCTCCATGGGTAACAACTCTATCAACTTTACAGTGCTTATTTTTATAGTTTTTTTTTAACTTTTATAGGCTTCACTCATTTTCACAGTTACTTAGGTTACAACCATTTCCTCCACCCTCTTCAATGTACTTCTTTCCCATATTTGTAACACAGATTGTTTTGTCACATTCTCCATTTCATCCTACGTTCATTTTAAAAAATGATTTTAGGATCTATAGTGATGCTGCCTTTTTCTTTCCAGATGAGTTTTTTGTGCCTTTTTAATTTTTGTTAATCAGTTTTGCAAGAGCCATATCAATTTTTTAAGTTTTTTCAAAGACCCAATTTTTAGCGTTGTGAATTTTCTCTACTGTATATTTTTTTATCATTAATATCTGCTTATTCTGAATTTAATTTTTTTAGATTTGCTTCCTTTGTAATTTATTGAGATGGATATGTAGGTCATTGATTTTTTTTTCCAATTTATCTTACTTTATTATATATTAATTTAAGGCTGTAAATTTGTAAGCAATTTTAGCTAGATCCCGTAAGTTTTGATATTATATTTTTATTACTATCAGTTAAAAATATTAATTTTCGTTGTGATTTGTTTTGACTTATTTAGTGTATCTCTTAATTTTCAAACAACTGGAGATTTTTGGGTTATTGAGTTCCAGTTTAAGTCTACTTTTGTCAGAAATCATCCTTTTAATTATCTCAATACTTTGAAGTTTACTGAGGCTTGCTTTATGACCCAGCACCTTGTCAATTTTGGTACTATTTCCACTTAAAAAGAGTATGTAATCTCTTGTTGGGTACAGTGCTTTACTTTTATTCATTCCTCACATTTATTAATTATGTGTGTCAGATATCCAATATGTTTAATGATTTGTTTTTTTGTCTGCTTGTCCTAAGATTTCTGGAGAGAGCTGTGTTTAAATTCTCCCAATATGATTGTGAATTTTTGGAATTGTTTTTGTTCCCCAAAATTTTGCTTTATGTCTATTTGCAGTCATGTTATTGGGTACATACAGATTTATAATTGCTATATCTTCCTTGTTGGTTTTCTCCTTTATTATTAGGACATGTTTCTTTTCATCTCTAGAAATATTCTTGTCTTAATGTCTACTTTGTTATAACTACACAAGCTAATTAGTTACATATTTTAAAAATTACTCTTTACCATTTTCATCTTTTAAAACAGATTTTAATGCTCTGTTGAAATTCTTCATCTTTTTCTCTATTTTCTTTCATAGTTTTAAAATATTTTTCTTGCTGGCAGCCACTAGAAACTGGAAGAGGCAAGGAATAGATTCTCTCCTAGAGCCTCCAGAGGGAGCACATCTTTGCTGACACCTTGATTTTTGCCCAGTGAACGGATGTGGAACCCCTGGCCTCCAGAACTATGAGAGAATAAATTCTCATTGTTTTAGCCAAATATATATATATTATATGTATGTATTTATATATTTTATATATATTATATATATTTATATATTATATTTATATATATATTTATATATTATATATTTATATATTATAAATTATATATTTATATATTATATATTTATATATTATAAATTATATATTTATATATTATATATTATATGTTTATATATTTTATATATATATAGTGTGTGTGTGTGTGTGTGTGTGTGTGTGTATTTTTTTCTAAGTCCTATATTCTTTGTCTCACTGGTAGACCGTGAATTCCAATTAATTTCTCCTTGTATTATGAGCTTTCTAAATCTTGTTTTTCATTGCCTTTCTGCTTGACTTTTTATCCTCTTATTCCCTACAGTTTAAGGATTTATCAGAAGTTTTGAGGGAATATTGGCAGAATGTTAGGCCAGGTTCTGGGCCTACCTTTCCCCAGATTCTGGCCTTTCAAGTTTGTTATTTTTATCTCTCTATCCTCAAGAGACTGGCAGAAATGCTGCTTTTTTTTGCCACTTAATAGCAGCTCTCTCTCTGGGCTCTTTGCCCAGATCCTTATTCTCTTGCCCTGTGCCAGAATTGATAAATATATTGAGGAAAATGGCTTCAGAATGTTGGCTTACTGCACTTCTGTTACCTCTTCTTTAGGACTTTGGCCCTTCAAGGCCTGGTCAGTTTAGCAATTCTTTGTTGCTTTCAATTTTTTTTCCCCCATTTTCCTTTTATCAGCCTACTTGAGTTGTTCACTGTAGAAGTGTTGGTCTTTAGCAAGCTATTCCATTTATGCCAGAAATAGATGTTACATATAATTTTAAGTGTACTGTATTATGATATTGAGGACTGGTTGGTATTTATTCATGAGATCAGGCTTTATTTATTAAGGCATTAGTCTTGAGTGTGATTTGGGATGGTTGGAGCCTTTTAAATAAAATTAAGCATAACAATAGTGAGGGGAGACAGGGAAGACAAGCAAAAAGTTGAGATGCCCTAGCAGCAGTTCCTGCTGAGGTTATGATTAGTTTTGTGGCATTGATGTCATGGACCTAGTCATTCTTTAGCTATAGATGGATGGAATAAAGAAATATTATTTTGACTTATTTTCAGATGCTTAATGTTAATATTTGTTTTTTAGAGCATAGTTGGAAATGTAGAAAGGGTTTGGCAAGGACGGAGGAAATGTTCTAGTTTTATTTCTGTTGTATTGAGGTAGTGAGTTTGAGGCAGCCTACCTCAGTGGATCTGACATTGTTGAGAGAAGTCCAAGAAGAAAAATCAGTTGAAGCATTAAGGATGTGATACGAGATTTTTGAATCACTCATTTTTTTACCCTGCTAATAATATTTATGGACTTCCTATAATGTAAGGCACTAAAGATACATAAGACAAGACTTAAGATTTCTCATGGGCCAGGTGTGGTGGCTGACACCTGTAATCCCAGTACTTTGGGAGGCTGAGGTGGGGCAGATCACTTGATCTCAGGAGTTTGAGGCCAACCTGGGCAACATGGTGAAACCCCATGTCTACAAAATACAAAAATAAATAAATAAATTAGCTAGGTGTGGTGGTACACACCTAGCTTCTCGGGAGGCTGAGGTGGGAGGATCACTTGAGCCTGGGTAGGTCGAGGCTGCAGGGAGCTGAGATCACACCACTACACTTCAGTCTAGGTGACAGTGAGACCCTGTCAACAAGAACAGCAACAACAGAGATTCGTCATGGAACTTATATCTAGTGGAAGAGTCAGAATTTAGGTAGTTGATCATAGTAATACTGAATTATGACCACAATAAGAAGGGTAGAGTATAATTATAGGATTCTTGAGAGTTATAAGAGAAATAGTCAAGTATATAAAATATTTTATGGAGTAAGTGTTTTGTGAGCTAAATAGAAAGCGTTGTCTTTTGCTTTGTATTATACCCATTGTTCTAATATAGGAGAAAAAGGAACAGATTTCTAACTTTGATAATAGATGAAAGCCAAAAATAAGGATATGAATAGCTCTATCATATGTCACTTATCACAATATAATTGCCTCCTTTTTTCAGTAATATTGTTACATACAGGGATTGTTGTTTACGAAGTTTCTGTTGTGTGCCACTGACTCTGCTAGATGCTTCATGTATTCTTATTTAATTTCTCAGGACAAATTTTAAGATAAATATTTTTGTTTCCAACTTTTTCTATAAAATATAGACAGGGCTGGGTACATAACACAACTCAGGCATTCTGTGTGAATGATGCTCCCTAGAGTTGTCCCATAGGGCAGCTCCAATATGGAACCTGTAATAAATTCTCCCCAACTACTTGGAGATAGTCACACATTGAGGGTGAAACTAATAAAAAGTATCTTACCACGAATAAAATGGATGATTTGCAAAATTAACACACCCTTGGAGAGTTTCAAAATCTGTTGCGTAGATTTGTGAAAGATTATAGTTTAATTATAGTTACTAAGGTGGATGAATGACTTTTTTTTCCCTCTCTCTTTTTTTTTTTTCTTTTTTAAGAGGCAAGGTTTTGCTGTATTGCCCAGGCGAGTCTCACACTCCTGGGCTCAAATGATTCTCCTGCCTCAGCCTCCCAAAATGCTGGGACTAACAGGTGTGCGCTGCCATGCCTGGCCTAGGATGAATAAATGACTTTCGATTTAGCTGCTGTTACTTAATCATTTGTTTTATACTGTTTAAAAATAAAGAATGTGTTAGCAGAAGAAAAGTGGTGTGCATGGATTGTGAGAAGCCAAAGAAGATAATTCTGTTAGTGTTAATCCATCACTGTCTGGTAGAGTCACAAAACCTATCAACTTTATTTTTATGGCTTAACTCTTAAATTAGGTCTGGTACACACATAGACTGATAAAATTGGGTTCCAGGACCTGCTGATCTAAAGCTGAGACCTGAACTGTGCTGTCCACATACTAGAATTGCTACTGTTTAAGGCCCTGCCTGAGGAGCTGGCTGAATACTTAATTTAAATTATATTTTGAAATGACACACACAGTGATTTGCATGACAGATTGATTTAAATGTATTTTCAGAATCTTAATGATTTCTAGACTCTGACAATAAGTCTATATTTTCCTTACACTCTAAATAATAATCTTGTAGATTTGTCAGTATAATCATAAAATCTGATAAAGAAAAATCCTTGTTAGGTAATGCTGGCCTTGCTGTGTTTTTTAATTACATATTTGGTATTTCTAATCAACTCTATAGGATTAGACATTAAACAAATTCTAAGTTGGAAAAGAAAAAGAAATATTTAAAATGAGATGAAAGCTTCCCTTTCTTAGAAAGAAATATGGAAATAATATTGAGAATTAGTAGCTGACCTTAAGTTTGATTGCTATTGTTATAATTTCTGTTCTTGTTTCAATTTCTATAAAAACACAGTCAAAACAGCAACTTCCCCAAAGGTTAACATGAAGATGGTATGACAGGTCTGGGTTCTTTTGGGTGTAACACTGGCTCACAAAGGTAAGCGATACAAAATGATGTCTTGGTGGGTTTCTGTTAACTTGTGCCCATGTTGTTTTACAGAATGGCCTATTAAAAAAATAAGAATTAAACAGTCCTTTGTGTTTAACAAGATTTTCTGTTTGGTATTAAGAGTATCCTGGAGTTGAAAGTACCAAATACTTTTGCTTTGAGTAGCTTATCATGCATACCATTTTGCCTAGGACAGCCCTAATTTATGCTTTTTGTCTTGGCCCCAGTCAGTCTCAAAAATGTCCCAGTTTGGAAGAAATGTGTATCACTTTATGATATGGTTTGGTTCTGTATCCCCTGTGTCCCCACCCAAATCTCATCTTGAGTTGTACTCCCACAATTCCCATGTGTTGCAGGAGGGACCTGGTGGAAGATAATCACGGGGGCAGTTTCCCCCATACTGTTCTCATGGTAATGAATAAGTCTCAGGAGATCTGATGGTTTTATCAGGGGTTTCTGCTTTTGCATCTTCCTCATTCTCTGCATTCTCTGTTTGCCTGCTGCCATCCATGTAAGATGGGACTTGCTCCTCCTTGCCTTCCACCATGATTGTGAGGCTTCCCCAGCCATGTGGAACTGTAAGTCCAATTAAACCTCTTTCTTTTGTAAATTGCCCAGGCTTGGGTATGTCTTTATTAGCAGCATGAAAACAGACTAATACAGTAAATTGGTACCAGTAGAGTGGGGCCCTGCTGAGAAGATGCCTGAAAATGTGGAAGTGACTTTGGAACTGGGTAGTGCCCAGAGGTTGGAACAGTTTGGAAGGCTCAGAAGATAGGAAAATGTGGGAGAGTTTGGAACTTCCTGGAGACTCGTTGCATGGCTTTGCCCAAAATGCTGATGGTGATATGGACAGTAAGGTCCAGGCTGTGGTGGTCTTAGATGGAAATGAGGAAGTTATTGGGAACTGGAGCAAAGGTTACTCTTGTTATGTTTTAGCAAAGAGACCGGTGGTATTTTGCCCCTGCCCTAGAGATTTGTGGAACTTTGAACTTGAGAGAGATGATTTAGGGTATCTGGTGGAAGAAATTTCTAAGCAGCAAAACATTCAAGAGGTGACTTGGGTGCTGTTAAAAACATTTAGTTTTAAAAGGGAAACAGCATAAAAGTTCAAAAAATTTGCAGCGTGACAGTGTGATAGAAAAGAAAATCCCGTTTTCTGAGCAGAAATCCAAGCCAGCTGCAGAAATTTGCATAAGTAACAAGGAGCCAAATGTTAATCCCCAAGACAGTGGGGAAAATGTCTCCAGGGCACATCAGAGGTCTTCACGGCAGCCACCCACATCACAGGCCCGGAGGCATAGGAGGAAAAAGTGAGCACAGGGTCCCAGAACTGTGTGCAGGCTAGGGACTTGGTTCCCTGCATCCCAGCTGCTCCAGCTGTGGCTGAAAAGGGCCGGTGTAGAGCTTGGGCCGTGGCTGCAGAGGGTGCAAACCCAAAGCCTTGGCAGCTTCCACATGGTGTTGAGCCTGTGGGTGCACAGAAGTCCAGAATTGAGGTTTTGGAACCTCCGCCTAGATTTCAGAAGATATATGGAAATGCCTGGATGCCCAGGCAGAAGTTTGCTGCAGGGGTGGGGCCTTCATGGAGAACCTCTGTTAGGGCAATGTGGAAGGGAAATGTGGGGTTGGAGTCCCCACACAGAGTCCCTACTGAGGCACCACCTAGTGGAGCTGTGAGAAGAGGGCCACCATCTTCCCGACCCCAGAATGGTAGATCCACCAACAGCTTGCACACTGTGCCTGGAAAAGCCACAGGCACTCAACACCAGCCCATGAACTCAGCCGGGTGGGGGTGCCATACCCTGCAAAATCACAGGGGTGGAGCTGCCCAAGGTCATAGGAACTCAACTCTTATATCAGCATGATCTGGATATGAGACATGGAGTCAAAGGAGATCATTTTGGAGCTTTAAGATTTGACTGCCCTGCTGGATTTTGGACTTGCATGGGGCCTGTAGCTCCTTCGTTTTGGCCAATTCCTCCCATTTGGAATGGCTGTATTTATCCAATGCCTATACCCCTGTTGTATCTAGGAAGTAACTAACTTGCTTTTGATTTTACAGGCTTATTGGTGGAAGAGACTTGCCTTGTCTTAGATGAGACTTTGGTCTGTGGACTTTCGAGTTGATGATGAAATAAGTTAAGACTTTGGGGGACCTGTTGGGAAGGCATGATTGGTTTTGAAATGTGAGGACATTTGGGGAGGGGTCAGGGGTGGAATGATATGCTTTGACTCTGTGTCCCTACCCAAGTCTCATCTTGAATTGTACTCCCACAGTTCTCATGTATTGTGGGAGGGAGCTGGTGGGTGAAAATTTAATCATGAGGGCAGTTTCCCCCATACTGTTCTCATGGTAATGAATAAGTGTCACGAGATGTGATGGTTTTATTAGGGGTTTCTGCTTTTGCATCTTCTTCATTCTCTCTTTGCTGCCATCTGTGTAAGATGGGACTTGTTCCTTCTTGCATTGCACCATGATTGTGAGCCTTCCCCAGCCACATGGAACTGTGAGTCCAATTAAGCCTTTTTCTTTTGTAAATTGCCAAGTCTTGGGTATGTCTTAGCAGCCTGAAAACAGACTAATACACTTTATAAGATACATTTATTGTAATAATCATATGTTCCTAGATAATTCAGAAGTCAAGTGGTTCTAGTAGAAATGTGCTGATACTTTTGTCCTTTTTAGACAATATATTATTTATCATTTAGAGTGAGTACCATTCAACTAGTTGAACTTTTCAAGTTTGTCTTGGGAAAGAGCTAACTGTGTTTTACTAAATCTGATGTGCGAACTGGGAGATTGTCAGCACATATTGTTAGGTTTCTGATTAAGCCCACTATCTTAGAAGCTGATTAATGGTGATATTTTGTATAATTGTTAATGCATTTTGAAGATTTATAACATATTGGGGAAATGGAGATTCTTGTTCATACTAAATTCATTCCAATAATTATACCAGAGCTTTAATTCTGGCTTATCTGCTGTGTGATCTTGGGCAAACTTAATCTCTTTAAGTCACATTTTTTCATTTTTTAAAGGAAGCTAATAATGCCTAATAATAAAGATTTCAAAGAGGCATGTTATGTGACTCATATAGTTCCTAGTGTAAAGTAGGTGTATCAGGTTGTTGAGATACTAGTTCAACTGACAGTATCAGACTGTGTCTAAGTTTTATAGTACTTAATTAGTGTTATGACTTAATTACAACCAATAGTGATAATTTTTGTTCTGTAAGACGTAAGAGCATAAACATTAACCAGTATGGTTTTCAGTTAAACTGAAAACCTTTATAAATAGGATGATTTTTCTTCATACATAAATCCATGTCATTGAATAACTGCAAATTATCTAGTAGTAAAAATAATCATGTTTTTCTAGGTTGGTAATATGCTTAACAGTATTTAATTAAAACAGTTTGCTTTCAGCTATTGTTTGAAACTTACACATGAATCAGTAAATGTGAACCAGTCTGACAACATCCTCTACATTTTCATATATACATGGAACATGGTACACTGACACATACGTAGGAATATAAAACTTTCATATTCCTTTTTAAAAAGTTTATTATGCGTTTGGCAAGCTAAAACTTATATGAAAAGGAGCAATGTGAATTTGGAGAAGTTTGAAGTATTTTGGGCTACAAATAATTTAGGAGAGTTCTTAGAGGAGGTGAATGTTGGGATAAGCTTTGAAGGAATATACAGAGCCTTTAAAGGGAAGGAATGGTGAAGGCAAGGTTGTAGCAGTAGAAATGTGCAATTTATTTATTTTTTGACTTTGGAGTAGATCAGTTGCTCACATAAGGCGATTAACATATTAGGGCTAAACTGAGGGGTCTTGACTAGGAGGCTAATGATTCTCTATATGCAAGTGGTAGGGACTCATTGAATATTTTTGAGCAAGGGATTGATATGATTAAAAATGTATTTAGGAAGATTAGACACAGAAGGCAGAATGGATTGGTGTACAGAGAGGAAGTAAAGGCACCCATTAGGAAGATTGTTTCTGGTAATCTAGATATGAAGTAGTTAATGCTTAAACTTGAGAGTGGCAATAAAAATGGAAACTTGGATGCTTTATTCAAACATGAAGGTCTTCAGTCTGTCTTTTGAAGCAGTCTGCCTGTTGATGTTAATACTACTTAAATGCATCTAGATGGCTAAAGAAAATAAAAGCTAAATAACTTAAACTCTTGGTCAATATAAGTGCAGTATTTTATGAGCTATATAAAACACATTTCTTCTGCTTTGTTTTACTTGTTAACATTCAGCTATTAACAGGGACAACGACAGAAACATCCCTGAAGCTTTATTATTAACAAACATTTTAAATGTTTAAAAAATTTAACTTATAAAGAAATATAGCAAATGATAAATACAAAGTGGAGTGCCAAAAGTAAAATATTTTATTTCTTTAGATTTTATACTTCAGTTTTATATTTGCTTTGTCAATTTTAGAATATGCTTAGCTTAGTGATAATATCTAAACTCCTTCTAAATACAAATCTTAATTCTTATTTTGTGGGCTTATTGCTAGCATTTTATTTAAAAATTTGAGCTTTCCAATGATGATAGTTTCCTAAATCATTATTTGAGTGATTTATATTTTATTTAAGTGAATAAAAGTTATTTATTTCCTGTTGTCTAAAGTGAGATGTCCAACTTAAAATAGACTTAAAAAAAATTTAGTGACGTGGTCTCTCTCTTTCACCAAGGCCAGAGTGCAGTGGTGCCATCATAGCTCACTACAACCTCAAACTTTTGGGCTCAAGCAATCCTTCTGCCTCAGTCTCCTGAATAGCTGGAACTACAGGTGCACGCCACCATGACGAGTTAGTTTAAAAAAGTTTTTTGTAAAGATGAGGTCTCGCTGTGTCGCCCAGGCTGGTCTTGAACTCTTGGGCTCAAGTAATCCTCCCCTCAGCTTCCCAGAGTGCTGGGATTACAGGCATGAGTCACTGCGCCTGACATGAAATAGACTTTCTTAGACAAACTGATTTGATATCACTTGTAAGAGTTTGTCACTCTTTTTTTCCTTTAAGATCTCTTCCATACACCAAACACCAAGATATTTTTTTCTGTCATAAATTGATACAAATAGTCTCTATTAGTTATATCATAGGCTAGGCTGCTGTTAACAAAGAGAAATGTAAATCCTCAGTAGTTGAAACAAGGTAGAATTTTATTCATCTCTCATTTAACAATTCAGAGGTAGGCAGATGGTCAAGAGTGGGTTGGTGCCTCTCTTCACAAGGACATTCAAGAATCCAGATTGCTTTTGTTTCTCAGCCATCCGCTGTGACTGCATTGTTCAGTAGCTACATGCGGCTGTTGACATTTACATTTAAATTAACTTAAATAAAAAACCCACTAGCCACATTTTAAGTCCCTCATAGACACATGGCTGGTGGCTACTGTTTTAAACAGTGCAGATATCTCATAACTTCATCATCGCAGAGTGTTTTGTTGGTTAGTGCTTTATAGAGTGTTGTTCCTATCCTCATGATTTTTGCTAGCTCATATTGGCCTGTCCAAGTTCTAGTCTTCAGGAAAGGGGAGTAAGAGGAGGGAAGAGAGGAAAGCATAGTTCTGTTATAAATGATCCCCCAAAAGCACACATCACTTGTGCTTGTAGTCCATTGGCCAAAATGTAGTTATATGCAGACACCTCCTTGCAAGGACAGCTAGGACAAGTCACTAGCTGGGTGAACTGGATCCTGCTAAAACTTGGTTGTGTTGAGAGTTGGGTGGGGGCAGGGATCCCATTACCAAACTGGAGAAGATGAGTTAAATACTAGAGGGCAATTGACAATCAAGGTCACATATACTCAAATCTATTAATAATCACAGTAAGGTTTCTTTCCATCCCCCAAAGTGACCAGGAAGCAGCATGGGTAAAATGTACCTTGATTTTAAATGGCCATGCTGGTATTAACATGGAATTATAAATGTTTTTTACTGCTTTATTTAAATTACGTCTTAAAGTTTAACAAAATCAACCTCATGGCCATTTTGGCTTACAGGCCATATTTTTGAGCGGGGTACTTTTTCTGTAGTGTATTACCTCTCTGACTTACATTGTGGGATGATGATAATTTTATGTTATGTGATTACAAACAAAGAACTAAAGGGCTTTTATTTCTGTGTTATTTTATAGATGTTAAAAAATGATTTTAAACATTGTGATGGTGAGCAACAATGTGAAGTACAGAAAGTAGTAGGTGGTGATTTAGTTTTTTCTTCACCCCTCTTAAACATACATGCCTTCTCTCTCCCTCTGTATATTCATCATGGTTATGAACTATTTAAGGCTTATAAAGAAAGCAGTCTCCCATATTATTTTCTATCCCCAGTCTTATTCTTTGAGACAAATACTTTGAAATACTCATATTTACAACTTCCATGTTTCAAAATAATCTGCCTACATGCAATATTTCTTTATTTTTTAGGAATTATGAACTGATTACTATAATAAAAAATAATTTAGCTAATGTATTATTTCTATTTTTCTTCTTTTTTTTTTATTTTTCCATCAGCTTTACTGTTTCTTAAACCTCTTTCACGTCCATTCAATTCAAGATGGTATCTCTTGACTTTCAAATTAGCAATTATAGATTTTATTGTTTCTAATTTTCCATTCTGGTATCTTTCCCATTTCTACTTCCCAATTTTTGTCAATTCTTCATTTTAAATTGCAGTAGTCAAATATATTTACATTAGTCTCTCTAACTATAATTAAGTCTTTTAGCATTGCATATTCCTGGATTCTAAAAATTGTAACTAGTAACAGTTTAATTTTTTATGACTACATAAATATTTTTAACTGAAAAGTTAGTGGCAGAGTAATTACAATTTTTTAACGCAGTTTTATTGTTTATAATTTGGTTTAAAGTTTCTTCTTCCCCCTTTTATCATGCACTTAAAAATTCCCATAAATTTTACCAATATATCAGTCATACTCTCTATCCTGAACACTGCATTTTTGCCAGCTGTTTCTGCCTGGAGTCCTTGTTCTCTCTTCTTTTCGGTTTTATCAGCCAGTGCTCTTTTAACTACTCTACATTTTCCTAAAAGTTGTTGAAAATTTGCTTTAATTAATACTATTCCTTCTTTTTTTTATAACTGTAGGTTTATACCTTTGAAACATTTTTTTAAATGATTAATTTTTTTGGAAGTAGAGAATATAAATGCATGTGCTTAACATCTTGAATCTGAAGTGTGGAAGTTTTAAGAGTCAGGTATTGATATATCTGAACTTTAGAGTCATATGGTAAAACGTGATAAAGACATTCTAATTTTTTTTGGAGGTGAAGCATTTACAGATATAGCTGAAAGAAAATATAGTCATTGTTATTTTTATGTGTATAAAACACTTTCTAGAATAGTTTTACTTTTGTTTTCTAAGACCCTAGACCTTTTACAGATTATGATAAAATTTCCATTCTATTATTGAAGATAGATATCTTCAGATTTAGATATATTTTCATTACAGTGTTTCACAACTTCATTGTGCATTTCTTGAAATCAGCCCATTTTATCATTATATAGTACCTGGTCAGTATCTAAATGGCATATAGTGATATTAAAAAAATATATTTCCTAAGTTAGGAGGCTTATATTCTGAACTCCAATGGGTCTTACTATCAGCCTGGGTGATAAGTTTTGCAATACTCTTAGACTACTTTTTATCTTTATAAGAGAATAATATTGTAAAAATGTCAAAAATATCCATATGCCCAGTTCACTAGTAAATATACTGCTAAATGTGAACCTTTTTGGCAGTAGCTTATGCTACTCAAGGGACCGTATTTTTACAGAATAATATATTTCAAAGGATATTGGTTTCCGTTATAGAAAATTCATGCATTTAGAGTAACTTAAAGCCAAAACAGTTGTGCTTGTGCTATGTGTTTAGAATATTAGTCACCTTGAATACATGCATAGGTTAAGTGTCAGAAGCTATATATCGTGCAGAAAGAAAATTTATTGTTAGGAGACCAGGCTGTACCTGTGCTTATACAGCATTTTCCTTAGAGGATCAATTTGAGTATATGAACAAGTACCAGCTAGATTTTTGCACGGTAACATTATTGATAATATAGGAGAAGTTCATTGAGGAGAAAAACAAAGGAAGCATAAAAGTCTCATACTGTATGAAACTACAGAAATGGATCAAAGAGTTTGACAGGAAGTTTAATGTGTACATAAGTAGAGGCTGACAGGAACATGCTGTGTGTGCCAAAGGTTCCAGTGATGGAAAACTGAAACATAGTGCTCACTGACCACAGCATGAGCCTTGACACACATTGTAAATAATCCAGAGATATATGACTGCATTAAGTGCTAGGCTGGTGTATGAACGGCAGTAAATCTATAGCAGCAGAAAGGGTTGGCATGCAGAAATTCCTCTGATTAATTTTTATAATGGATTAATAGGAACATAGCAAATATTTTCATTTCAAATTCTACCATCTCCAGTTCCCCTCTCCAACTCTCCCCGATGTGATCATTTTTTATTCTCCTCTGCTCACCAGACTTGTGTATGCGGATACCTGCTTCAGTACCATCAAGTTAAAAGCAGAAGATGCTTCTGGTAGAGAGCATTTAATCACTCTCAAGTTGAAGGCAAAGGTATGTGCCTCGTTAAACTGTTATTGTGATCAGGAAATACTTTGTGAAATGAACTCTGTGAATGCTCTCAATGTAAAGAAGTGCTAGTTGCATCTAAAAATACATATATCATGCTTTAAAACATTGATTTTGGAAAGCTTCAAAGAATTTATTCACCACGTTTCCAAAAGCCTAGACAGTTTTATGTCATATTTTAGTCCAAGTTTGATCAAAATACAGACTTTATGACAAATACTACAAATACAATTTTATAGACTCAGAGTACCATGGTGTTAATTTTGTAACATCCTGTGTAGAAGACAGTGGACACTTCCACTATCCCAAGTTGTACTGAGAAAAATCTTTTGCATTCAACTGTTACTATAAATTTCTTTTGTAGTTCTTATTCTTATCTGTGATCCCCACTCCCTAACACAAACAACATATATGCATACTTTTTTATATTTTGTTTGCTTTGGCTGGGGTTTTTTGGCTTAAGTATTTTAAGAATTTGCAGAGGTTATGCCTCTATTTATAGATCCCTTATAGGATAGTGATCTATAATCACAAATTTTATTGGCACAAAACATGGTTGTTTCATCTTTATTTTTTAGTTCTAAATTGTGAATTTGGACAAATAGGTAAAATAAACAAGTTTGGCATATTAATCATTTACCTAGTAATCACTGGAGAAACATGAGAATTTGAAGAAAACCAGGACGTCCAACTTTTTTTTTTTTATTGTTCTTGGAGTCATCAATCAACTCCTTTTCAGACGATTGTAGTGATGAAAAGATCAATTGTGTTTGTCCTTTTTAAAAATGTGTCTGGCATTTAAGCTTTCCACAAGAGAAAATTAATATATAAAGTTGTACTGATGACACAGAAAAGTTGATATCTTACAGTGTTTCTATAACAGACAGATTGAGAAATGACTAATTCTCTCTTTCACACACAGAATGTGTAGGTCTAATTTTAAGATCCATATGTGATAAGTCTTGGAAAAAATTAGTGGGATGGAAATCTCATTATTTGTAAAATAAGTTAGATAATTATTTTTATTAAATTGAAAAGATTTTTATTTTCTTTTTTAGTTTGTAAAGGTGTGCTTTTTTTTTTAAGAGAAATTTGTCTTTATCCTTCCGAAGGGTCACATGTTGCCAGTGTCAAGGGTTCTGTCATTTCCTTCAAAGCTCTGTTTATATTTCATACCTTAGTAAAATTAGCTGTTTTTCTATGAGGACCAAAACTAAAGATTTTAAATACACCCTGTCCTCATTTTTACAAGCTCTTCTACTTCCTAAGAAGATGTTGCTGTAAATTTGTGCTGCCTTTAACTATAACTACAAGATTTTAATCCAAGTTGATGACATTTAGTTCATTTATTGGTAGTATTCAGAGTGAGGATGTGACAATTTAATGTGGTCCATTTTGTCTGCTTTTTTCTATACTTTTTCAAGGTAGATAAGATGATGCTTTTAGTATTTCTCTGGAGAATGTTTTCCAGGGTCAGTTTTGCAGCATCTATAGTTAAGAAGCACTTTTATGGATACTCTCGCAAAAGAGAAGAGAAAGCTTTATTTAAGCTGGGAAGGAATGTGGCAAAAAAAGAAAAAAAAAAAACTGTTTTGGAAAAAAGCATGTCACTGAATCTTATGTTGGTATGATTTATTAGAATCTTTATTTCTCAATTTAGTTTAGCTTTTATATATACACCACAGCTGTCTTTGAGATGTGATAATTTTTTTTTTAGGAAAAAAAAGTTAGTTCTAGATTGTGAATTTGGACAAATAAGTAGAATAAACAAGTTCAGCATATTAGTCATTTACCTAGTAATCCCTGGGGAAACATGAGAATTTGAAGAAAACCAGGACATCTTTTTTTTTTTTTTTTAGGAAAAAGGTATAGGTATATATAAAACCACCAGCAACTAATCGTCAAAACTTTTACTTTCAAAAGTAATTTACAACAACAAAAACTCCACATATAGGAATATTAACTGAAAAATATTTTAGGAAACAAAAATTTTAGGGAAAAAAAAAAGAAATTGGGCCTGGGATTGTCAGTCAACTACACTAATAGCTGAAATGTTAACTGTATGTTAAGAGTATATTATGCAAAATCTTAATCCAAACTAAGTTTTAAGTGGAATGCTGAATTTTTTTTTATTAATAACATACCTCAAAGTAGGCTTTTTTCATAAATACACAAACCTTTATTTCTATTACTTGATTTTTTAAATATACAGTAAATAAATGCATTTGTTTTATTTATTCCGGAATACATACTCTCCCAATTCTACCACTTCCCCTCATGATCTCCAAGAAACTCACAAAGAAAACAAATACCTATTTTGACTAGATGTCCTTTATTAAAAGTAAATATGTAAATAAAAAATAAGTAGAAGTAAACCAGATAAATTTTGTGGTCTTTATAGGTATATTTTTATGTAATACTTACAGTACATTCGGTACTGAATTACCTTTGCTTTACAAAAGAAGTAGCCCAGGGCTTTCTCAGCTTTGGTCAAGATCAGTACTACTTGAAAAACAAATTACAAATATGTATCAGAGGGTGGGCACTCTTTCTCTGCTACAATGTGTATGTATTTACTTGGGGATCAGCCTTACAGTTCTGTGATTGGATAGGTAGTCCAATCACAGAACAGACTTGGTTAAAATTTGTCTTAGAATATATTAGTATTATAGAGTCTAAAAAATACTGTGTGATAAAAATATATACTTAATATTATGTAATCTTTTTTTTTTTTTAGTTACTGATTGGATTTTCTGCAAATGAGATTTGGAGAACTATGTTTTACTTGAAAATAATTGAATACTATACTTACCTTTCAGTTAATATTCCTATATGATGTGGAGCTTTTGTTGTTGTAAATTACTTTTGAAAGGAAAAGTTTTGACAATTAGTTGCCAGTGGTTTTATATATACCTATACAACTTACTACTGAAAAGTATCTTAATTTTGATCAAGTTACTTTGTTATGTTGTATTTAGTCATCTACATTGTAGTTAATACTATTATAATTCAGAAGCTATTCTGAAAATGAATATCTAGTATGCTAGTTTATATTTTAATATTTATGATAAATCATCCAGACTTATATAAATGTTCTTTTTAAGCTCTGTACTATTATGTGAAGTTTGTTATATAAACAAAATTGATTTTGCACATGAATGTAATTAACACATATTGCAAATGTTCACTTAACTCAGATATGAAGTAAAGCCACTTGCGTAAAGATCAGTCTAATTTATTGTATACATATTGTATTGCAAATATAAAAATATATTTGAAAGATGTCATTATCTCAGAAACTACATACTGGACTCATTTATTTATGTAGGATCATATATTTACTCTAACTTGTTTTTTTGTTTAACTATTTGTGGATCTCTTTCCATATCAGTACATTGATACCATTTACTATACTGAATCCTACTTGAATGTAGTATCTTACTCTGTTTTAGCATAATGAGCTATGTATGTACTTAATGTAGGGACCACAGATACTTTACTTTGTTTATCTACTCCAAATACAGTAAACATTTCATTAATGTCTTATTTTATCTAGATTGATGATTCATTGAAGTTAGAGAGTTGATACTGTTCATTGTCAGCATCACCAAGATAAATAGCAGCAACTCAAAATGAACTAAATTGTCCATTTTTGACCCATAGAGGTTTCAAGTGCACATTATTATCTTTAAAGAATTCTGACATTTTAGAGGGAACAGAGATTTTTGTAACACTTTCAGTTGAGTTTTGTCATTTTTACATGTGAAACAGCCAGAGAAATTAAATGACTTGTTCAAGATCAAACAAGTTAGTTAGCAGAGCTGGAACCAAAGAAAGCTGAGGTCTCTGTCTACATTTACTTTGAGATAATCACGATTTTAAAATATGGTATACAAATTGTTTTTCCAGTGATTACAGCAATGATACTCTGAAGCACATCATCTGATATTTTTGTCTGAAATAGGACTTCCTCTTTTAATTTCAGCATGATCTTTTTTTTTTTTCCAGAAGTAGACCACTGGAATATTTTTATATGATTTCTTACATATTTGCCTTTGTGTTAATTAGTTCTACATAGCCAGATACCATTAGTCAGAGTGTATATTGATAGTAAGTCTTTTTAGCCAACTTATTATTGCAGCTAAATGTTAATTTTTTTGAAAGTGTTGATTTCAAATGTTTGTTAAATACTATAGTGATTTTTTTGTTCCCTTTTACTTACCCAGCAGAGTACTGAAAAATAAGAGGCTGAAAAAAGTGAAAGCCTGAAACTTCTTTTAAATATTTTGTCAAATGAAAGTTTTCCTAAAACTGATTTTCTTTCAGTACATTTAGCTTTTTAATGGAAAGAAGTGGGTATTTTTAATTACATGTGACTTTGAAGAATCAGAATTGGATTATAGAGAAATCATTAAGTATGATTCTCTAATAAGGAAATTGATTTTAAGACATTTTATCTTTTGCCTTTGTTAACTTAAAAACTTGGTTTGTCCTCATGACTGCCACTTTTTTTATGACTAGTTGAAGGAATAATTTTGTATTTAGCAATCTTTCAAAGGTTTTTCTTGCTAAAAACTCTTTTATTTTTTCTTAATAAGCCACAAGATATTTCATTCTTTTTATTTATCTTCTTGCTAAAATTAATATCTTTAATATGGAAAATAATTTTTTAAATTGACAGCTATATGTATTCATTTTTGTGTATTTCTTAATTCCTTTAACTGATACTGCCTATATAAATAGAGACTGATGCTATTTGAAATTAAATTTAGGACTAGAAGAAAATTAAATATCAACTAATTTGACCTCTTATTTTAAAGGTAAACAGAGATCCAGTTTGGTTCATTCCTGAAATTATAACTTCAGCAGCTGACCCAACACTGACTTAATTCGTGACCTTTTACTCAACACCAATTGCCTTGGCACTTCCAAATCACCAAACTTGCACCTCCGTAGGTTGACTATAATTAAGCTCTTCACATCACTATGAAAGTGGAGCAAAAATATTTATATGTAATACATTTGCAGTTATAATAATATGTTTTCCCCCAATATATCTAGTTTTTCTTTTTTTTTTTTTTTTTTTTTTTTTTTTTGAGACAGAGTCTCGCTCTGTCACCCAGGCTGGAGTGCAGTGGCGCGATCTCGGCTCACTGCCATCTCTGCCTGCCAGGTTCACGCCATTCTCCTGCCTCAGCCTCCCAAGTAGCTGGGACTACAGGCGCCCACCACAATGCCCGGCTAATTTTTTGTATTTTTTCGTAGAGGCGGGGTTTCACCGTATTAGCCAGGATGATCTCAATCTCCTGACCTTGTGATCCACCCGCCTCGGCCTCCCAACATGCTGGGATTACAGGCGTGAGCCACCGTGCCCGGCCCCTAATATATCCAGTTTTTCTAAAATACCTCATGTGATGTTAACACACAGAAGCAAAAATGGTCTAATTTTATGCTTTTTTAATAGTATCCTGCAGAATCACCAGATTATTTTGTGGATTTTCCTGTTCCATTTTGTGCTTCCTGGACACCTCAGGTAAATTCTCCTCAGGTAAATTCTTAAATTTGTTTTAAGTAATTAAAAAGTACAGTTGTCCCAGAGTATCCATGGGGGGATTATTTCTTGGGCCCTCTGTAAATACCAAAATCCATGGATACCCAAATCTCTTATATAAAATGGGACTTTGTTTATAGCCTGTGCACACTCTTCTCTATACTTTTAAGTTATCTCTAGATTATAATACCTAATACAATGCATATGCCATGTAAGTAGTTGTTATACTGTATTTTTAAATAGTTTTGTTATTTATTTATTTTTGAATATTTTCTGTCTGCAGTTGGTTGAATCTGCACATGTGGAATCCGTGGGTAGGGCCAACTGTAACTGTTTTTACTCAGGTAGTCATTATAGGTTATGAAGTAATCTTTTTTTTTTTCAGTTTCCTTAAGCATTTATTTATAAACACACCTTCTATAATGCTTCTTTTATATTTCCTTACAGTTAATGTCCATTTTCTTTCTCCCTCTCTACATGCACACACAAACACACCCACTCACACCCACACCCACGCATAAATACACACACCCACACACACACACCCACACACACACACACACCATCCAGCCTGTAGATATTTATGCTTCATTTTCAGTAAACATGCAGAAGCACTTTTGACAGACATTTTTCTTTAAATTTAAATTCCAAAGAACTCTGTAGAAAGCAGTGAATGGTAACTGAAAAGTTGAGTGAAATTTTTTATATTGCTAAAACTTTTGACATTGATTACATAATATCAGAGAATCCTTTTCAGAGGAGAATGAATTATGACTGAAAACATAAACCTTGCCATTTCTACTCCATTTTTATTGTTTTAAAGTATTTGTCCTTAGTTCATTTTTGAACTTTGATTATATTCTTTTATTTTGTGCTTTAGAACGTTCAATATTTTGAGTAAAGAATACAGAAGATTCTCCTGCTTCTGTCAGTTGAATTTCGCAGTACATTGATGATATTAGCAAGATAATGTTTTTTAGAAGTGCATTGTAAACTATAACATAGATACAAGGTGGTATGATTATTAGTAGTACTATCACCGTTTCATGTGTGTGATTTTTAAGGATGTGGCACGATGTGATTAGTTAGGGCATAGTTCTTTCACCAAGTAAATTGTGGCAGTTGATAGCAAAATGGAGAGAACATTTTTATTCTTAGGCAAAGAGAAAAAACATTTCTAGTGACATTTTACAAATATTCTGTAAATGGAGGCTACTCATTTTGGCTATAAAATTTTGGTTAGATTTAAATAAAAAATTCTGCTTGTATTTTAAAACATAAATACATGAGTAAAGTAAATATATAAGAAATTAGTGAAAAATAAAAAGCCTAATAGGATTTAAATAGTCTTGTCAAGGCCAAAATGCCATTTTAATTATATATTGTATTTATCCAAAAATTATTTTTCTCATATTCTTTTTTTGGTTTTTTTTTAAAGACCGAATCTCCCCACAATGGAAGTTGAGAAAACATAGCAAAATAGAGAAGAGAGAGCCTGTAATTTGCTTTTGGTATTTTGATGTATGCAATAAGTAAAATACTATGTTGATTTTTTTTTCTATTAAATAATTGGAATTATGCATAGATTTTATAGCTTTCTTTTTTTACTTTAAAAAAATTTCATGAAACCCATGTCCCTTTTTTTAAAATACACATTTTCTATTTGGCTCTGGAAGTTTAATCTTGATTTTTTAAGTGAGATCATGAGAAAATATCATAGCTAGGTTGTGTTACTCTTTCCAGGTGTTATTTCTAAATTATACTTTAATATTTATCACAATTCCAAGGTTGAAAAATACACTGTTTATGAGTTTCTTTGTGTTTTAGATGTAGATAATTCTAGAAGTTTCCCCAGGCATGTATCTGTGGAAAAGTTTGCAATACCATGAAAAGATTGTTTAGTACTTACTTTATTTTGTTATTTAAAAAAATTAGTTTGTGACTCTCTACTAGACTGGAAAGTCTTTGAAGGCAATTTCTTTTAAATTTTATATCCACATGCTTAGTGCCTTATTCATATAAGCATGGAATAAATATTAATATTAATTCAAATTTAAGTTTCAGGTTTAATTGGGTCATACAAGTTTTCTGTTTTGTAGTAACTCTAAGAAAATGTAGAATTAGTAGTAATGAGTGTTATAAATTCTTAATTTGTGGAATATACTGAAATTCTTAGCAAAATACAGATAAATTAAAACAGCCTTTTATCACAACTCAGATTTGACAAATGTTAATATTTTGTCACTTTTGGTTCGGATACATCTATATTTCTCTTTCTCTCAAAAATAAAATGTTTTAAGAATGCTAAGACCTGACCCCCTTTTCTGTCCCTCCTCCCAATCTTTCCTTTCTTTGCTTCTCTCCCTTTAAATAGTAACTGTTTACCCAAAATTGGTATATAGGCCATCCATGCATACTTTTTTGCCATATTTGTTTATGCCATATTTGCAGTCTCTTTTTTTAACATTATATAATTTCAGTGATTTATCCATAATCTGTCTACTATATTTATTTTAAATACTTTATATTATTCCATTATGTTAATCAGCAGCTTGATTTATCTGTAGCACTACTGATAAGGTTATTCACAAATTCTGACAAACAGTGCTGCAGTGAACATCCTTCCATGTTTCCTTGTGCACATGTATGAGACTTTTAGTATGGGTTTTTCCTAGAAGTGAAAATGCTGGATTTCAGGCTATGTGCCTCTTTGGGGTTACGCAATATTGACAAATTGCCTTCCCTAATTGGTTGTATAAGTTTATATTCCCATTCAGCAATGCATATTCTTTCCAAGCTTTAGTCTCATCTTAGTCTGACCTTCTTATAAGTTTATAGTTATTGTTGTGTCCGTAGCCTTAGCCTATATTTTTTTCCTTTTATTATAAACATTTTATCTATATTTTGATATAATTTTTTGTTAGTTAAATGGGATATAAATATCTCTGTGGCATGTCTTTTAACTTTGTATACATTTTGTCATACAGAGTTTAACTTTCAGTCTGGTCACATCCTTCTCTTGTGGTTTCTGTTGTGTTTCAAATAAAATCTTTCATATATTTTTCTGAAAAGATATTCTGCTATAGTTCAGAAAGTTATTTTTACTATTTAAGTATTTAAGTATGAGATAGCACCTATTTTCTATATGCTTATGCAATTTGAATGTGTCTTCTTCTTTTGTGCGGGTTGGGGGCTGATTTCACAGTTTTTCTTTTACACATGCCATTAATATTTAGAAAGTTTAAAATACATATCATTTACCTATAAGATTCCGGCTGTATATCATAAGGACTTTGGATGGTACCAGCAGTGTGAACTCTGAGTCTTTTAGACATGATAAGAGTGTTGGTAGTTTATGTTTTGAAAATGAGAAGAAATGTGAGACTTCTTTGTTATGTGTGATCTTTTTTAATTGGCTGGCTGAAAACAGTTCTGCTTGTGGGAGTTTTTTTAAAACAATTTTTTAACAGTTGTTTCTCTTAAGCAATATAAATGTTACCGTTTAATAGCAGAGTTAGATTTAAGATATGGTAAACAGATTTCAGATAATTGATTTTTTAAAAATCCCTTTCTGCTTTTGTGTATTCCCTCTTTGGAGTCAGTGTTTCTGGACTTTAAACTTGGAAGATCTTTATTTTTCTTTTTTTTTTTTGTAATATAATAGACATGGCTTTGTGGCATCCATATTAAAAATGGGTAATTTTCCTTATGGTCCCTGTCTTCCTGCTGGGTTGATAATGTTTTGATGTATTTTTCTTTTGCTCTGATGAGAGGTCTGCTGCTGCTGCTCTGACATATTCATTTGGATGAATAATTATAACTTGCACAATGTCAAGCTGAAGATGGTAGGGTTTTGTGCGTCATGACAAGCCTAGTAGCCAGTGCAGGTGTCTCACAGCATGATCAGCAACAGCCAGTGTATTCTGGCTCAGAGGAGACATTTATAGTAGTAAGAAATCAGCACCAAGGGCAAGGCTGCTGCTACTATTGCTGCCATGATACGTGCCAAAGAAACACAAAGTGCTTCTCAAAGACAAGTGTCTAAGCACCTCTTTCTAGATATTTACTTTGTTTGCTCAGTTAATCTTTTATAGATTTTAGCATAGACGATGAGAACATCTCATAATTTTATTCTACTTCCTAACATCACAAATGCTTCAAAATATATATTTAATAATTGTTTTAGAATTTTACATACTGGTCAGATGTGTAAATACTCTTGACTGAGACTATAGAATGCCCTAATATCAGATTTTAAGTGCACTGATATTATGATTATAAAAAAATGAAATTCCTTTTGTCCAGGTCACTGATCAAGCAAAAATGGATGTTAAAATTGCGATTTTGCCTTTAAGTGTGCCACTAAGTGCAGGCTTGGTGAAGTATTCTTGCCATGGGCGGTTGGAATCCTCAGGTTCAGTGTGGTGTAGTGAATAGTGGTCTTTATATTTTTTATCATGGAAATCTTATATTCTTGGAGTAATGCCATGAATGCAAGAAGAGCAAAACTAATGATAAAGCCTCTGGCTGATAATCTGATGGTGAATGAAGAATTTGTAATTAAAGGAAGCAGTCCTATTACATAGCAGGGAGCATGATCCATTAGTTAGAGCAGTATACTAGCAGTTGAGTATTCTAAGTTGTGTTTACAGTTCAGCCATTAATTTAATTGTATTAGTTCAGACAAGTCACATAACTGCCCTTTGCCTCAGTTCATATGTACTGTATATGGAAATGGTGAACCTTTTTTCTTTCATGGATATATAAAGAAAAGTAAATCGGGTTTAAAACAAACACAATGTTGGGGCAAATCCTCCAGTTTTTCACCCTAATGATCCTGTGGAAGTTCTTTTGACCAACTGGATTTTTTTTCTTTCCATTTTTACCTCTGCTGTTTTTTTTGTTTTGTTTTGTTTTGTTTTTTTAAGATTAAGAAAATTTCCTTTTATTCCTCATTTGCTAAATTTTTATGATGAATGGATGTTAACATTTATTAAACACTTTGTGCAGTAGTTGTACCTCTGCTGTTTTTGTTGGAGGACTTATAGTAGTGGAATTTTATTCACTCTTAAATTGGTTAATTTCATATGCTTTTTCTTTCTTGGCAGTCTTACTGTTGCCACAGTGGTATGGCTAAAAAGACATCAAAGGGATCAAAACAAAATTTATTATTGAGATTATGTGATATGGTAGAAAAAGTATCAGCATAGGAGTCATTTGACCTATAGACTTAGTCACCTATCAGCTGCCTTTCTTTTATTTTTCTTTCTTGATAGCTAATTATTTATTTTAAAAGCAGCCTGTATTGATTCTAAAAAAGAAGAGAAAGAGGAAAAATACAAGCAACTAAAATTAAAATGTAAAGTTACCATTAATGCTTTTATTTAGGCAGTAGTATTGAGGCATCATTGTATAATTGTTTTGAAACTATGCTTGTCACTTAACAAAGTTTCCTTTTAAAAATATCATTGATAATACTGTGCATTTGTTATTCCAGATAATTCTTAGAATTACTTGGGTTTTAGTTACAATTGGGTTTACGTTTATCCAGCAAATTAAAAATTAATATGGCCAAAATCTAGAAAAACATTATCTCTACATTTACTTAGGTCCTTCAGTAACGTAGCAATGATTTCTTAATCTACATGTTACATATTTTTGTTGAATTTTTTCTAGTATTTTAAAATTTTTGTTATTTTTAATGCAATCTTTTTAATTGTATTTTTTAGTTGATCATCAGAATGCGGGCAAGCTATTAATTTAAATGTTTTATTTTGATCAAATGTGAACATAGCTTCAGAAGTTAAGTTTGCAAGGTTTTTTTTGTTGTTGTTTTTGTTTTCTTTTTAGAAAAAGCAGCATAGCCTCCATCTCACCTGTTTCTCCAGGGACAAACACTTTTGGCTGTTAGCTGCTTCTTTCAGTAGTTAATTTGTCGTTTCATGCTTTTGTATTTATACTACTTTTTGTTTTAGGCATTATCTACTAAATTCCACTGTAGATAATGAGGAGTTTGTTGTTTTCTCTACCTACCCTCACTCCGTCCTACCTTCCTGCTTTCCCCAAATAACTATATTGTAATTTGGATAATAATATTCAGTGTTTACATTATTATGAAGATATTTGTATCCTATGTAGATGTAAGTAATGTGGTTACTTATATCTAATGTAATGTGGTTAACTGTGATTAATTTTCCTTTGTCACCCTGGTTTTTATTATTCCTAGAGGTCACTTTTTAAAAACTTTTCCATTTCTTTAGTTTTCTAAGTTGTTATAACTCATTCAACCTCCATATACTAAAATACCAATGGTATTTCTTAAGTAAATGTGTTTCATGGGCAGTGGGATGGATATATGACTTTGAATCTCACTTACTTGCCAGATTAAAGAAGATGTTATATCGCTATAGTTTCAGTTGATTTCTAAGATTATAAAAATTGGTTTAAGCTTTGTAGAAGATTTGAGATCTGTGCATTTTGAGCACATGAAATACTTGTGGAATGGCAAAGCTCTCCCATGAATTTAAAGACCCAAAGAGACTAGTTACATGGAACAGGTTTTTTTAATCAAATGCCTTCATTGGTACATTAATGATTTACTTGCCAATGTTAATAAATATGACTTTATTATAGACCTTCACAGTAGGCTTCATATCTGCTCAGGCACTGTAGCATAGTATAAAGAGAATACAGAGTCTAAAAGTCTGGATCAAATTCTGGCTCTGTCTTTACCAGTGCATGACCTTGTGTAAATTATTTATAAAAAGAGAGAAATAATATCTGTGTCATAGAGTACTTACGAGAACAAATTGAGGTGTTGTATATGAAAATCCTTTTGAATAGTAAAATGCTGTACAAATGTACAAAGTGATGTAGAGAGTTAATGCAGTTTGTAAATTGGTGAACTCTTAATATAGTGAGAGCTAATATGGGCAAAGAAGTGATCTCTCTCCATGTGTAATGATATTGTATATTTGTAGATTTATACACACATATCTGTCAAACAGCAATTATTATCTATATATTGAATTATGTATACGTTAAAGACTTTAAAGACAGCATTTTATTTACGTGCAATAAACAAGGAATTTTCTGTGTTCAAAAATGAAATAGGGATGATTAATGAAAAATCACGGTCAATCTCACCAGGCTACATGGATGTGGAAGGTGACTACATATACATTGTACTATAAATAACAGAGATAAGAGATGTTGAGAGAAATACTACTTGGTTTCACAGTTTTATTGGTTAATATATTGTGAGTACTTCGATGAACTTAATGCTTAATGTTATGGTTTGGAGTAACTCAGTAAAATATTCTTATATAGCAGGTGTCCTAAGTAAGAGAAAACATGTATCAGTCTCCAAATGACTCCTTTAATGTTGTGATCTATATTTTAAAATACTTTTGGATAAAAATTGTTTTTTCAATATTAGTGAAGCAAATTTATTTTAATGCGAGTATAATTTATTAACATTCTTTCTCTCATGTTTTGTTCCTGACAGGGACTCTGGTAAATTGATACACTATGTCTATATGTCTATTTGAATTTTTTTTTTTTTATAATCCAGGGGCTAATTTGGAATATGTGGGTGTTTATATGCTTGTGCATGCATGCATGTATGTGTGTATATGTTTGAAAACTTCACTTCTGAAAAACATGCCCATTGGAGAATAAAGATCCAATAGGTTGAAGACAGAAATGATAGATACTTCAGTGACAAAAAGTGTTAATTCAAATATGACCTCCTAGCATCACTAAGAAATGTTAATACTTAGAGCTAGAAAATATTCCCCCCTCATCTTTTTGTGCCAAAATAAAAGTTGAATATTAGAAGCCAAACCAATTTATTAGATAGATATAGAGTTGGAAAATATTGGAGTTTGTAAATAGTAGAGACACTGAGACAGTATTAATCAATTAAATGATGTCACTGTTAGTTCCTTGGCTCTGGCTGTGAGAATAACATTGTCAGCTAGCAGCAAACTGGTATTCTTTCTATTAGTTTTGAACTTACCTGGTGTAAAGGTTTTTATGATCTTTTTTTTTTATTTCACTGATTTTAGAGTGATGAAAAATTAGATACCGCTAACTTTTTTCTTTAGGGATGGTAGCACCCTTTTGGGTATAACCTAACTGGAACAAAAAGCTAGTCTTTTTTCTTTTCTCTTTCTTTTTTTCTGGTCCACTAATTGGCTTGAACTTTTTTTTTTTTCCTCTTTTTGAATAGTCCACAATATAGGATGCTAAGGATAAGATTGAAAGTACCTACTTATTTTCAGCGTGTGCTTGAGGAACTTTCTTTCTTTCACTCTTCAAAAGTGGAATTGCTACAGTTACTCTGTGATGGCTACACATGAGGTGACTATGTTTCATTTGGTCCTGTGGGCAGATACCCTTTTCACATGCATGAAAAACACTAGCAAATTTTTTAAATGATCAGTGATCAGTGATCAGTTATAGTCAAAAAACTTAAATATAGAAGAGGTGATATGTTCTTTATGGATTGCTTGACAGATAACAGTATTTGACCAAACAAATTCAGTTACAGATATACCTGTAGAAAGAGTTGAAAACATCAATGAAGCCTGTAAGTAACTTCAGATGAACTGAATATTTAGATTTATCACCTGTTTAAAGATACCTGATGGAGATATTGCAAGTAATACTAAAATTAAATTTCTTAAAAAGCTTTATTTCTTAATATTCTCTTACTCTATTTATACTTTTGGAATCCCCCAAAGGAAAAAAAAAGGATTATTAGAGGATTTATCTGCAAGTATTATAGGGAAGAATAAAAAAGATCAGAATGGAAAGCAACTGTTGCAAGTACCAGAAAATTATGCTATTAATTTAAGTGTCATCAGAGCACAAAAGATCACATTCTGGCACTTTGTGGAAATTATTAAGATACTGGAAATAATAGTACTTAAGATGAAGATATTATACTCTAAGATCTGGTTAAGTGACTGACATTATTACTTCACTTCAGGTATTATGAAAGTAACAAAATGCTTTTAAAGATAATAAGCATTACATCCTGAGATTGGCAGTGTTCATACTTTTCTGCTTAAGTGCTTTCCTAGCTCAACATAATTTAATAACAGTTATGGGGATATAGCTAACATCTTAGTTCCCACATATATCTTTCCCCCTTCTCCAATATATACACATTTATATATCTGTATATACATATAAAAGTAATACAGTTTTATTCTTTTAAGTGTTGGGTGTATGAGCTCTTCTGCATTCTTTGTCCTTACTGTGAGGATTGTTACTATTTTGTGTTTTTTAAGTTCCTAATTGTTGAGAAAACTAACGAGAAGCTGTTAGTTTCTACACATCTACTGCTGTGTAGATCCATTACTGTTCAGAAATCAGAATGACTGGTTTTTTAAATAGCTTTATTGAGATATAATTGACATACAGTATACTGAATGTATTTAAGGTGTACAGTTTGCTGAGTTTTGACGAATATCTACACCCATTAAATTGTCACCACAATCAGGATAATGAACACATCCATCACATCCCAGTCACCTCCTTCCTCATTATTGTCCTTCCCTTTAGTCCTTCTCAACCTTCTCCCAGGGCCTCAGGCAACTACTTATCTGCTTTATGCTACCATTGATTTGTTTGCAGTTTACAGAATCTTAAATAATTCTGTGTACTTTTCTATGCCAGTCTTTTTTCGTTGGCATAATTACTTGGAGATTGAACCATGTTGTAGCATGTAATATAGTTCATTCTTTTTTTGCTAAGTACTGATGGATGTGCCACATATTGGCCATCCACCTTTTGATGGGCATGTGGGTTGTTTTCAGAATTTGGCTAGTAAAAATTTCTCCAAATTGATCTAGAGATTCAATGCAATCACAATTAAAATCCCAACAGCTCTTTTTTTTTTTTTTTCCTAATTTAAGCAATTGGCAAAATTATGGCTGGTCGCAATGGCTCACACCCGTAATCCCAACACTTTAGGAGGCCGAGACAAGAGGATTGATTGAGCCCAGCAGTTGGAGACCATCTGGGCAACATGGTGAAACCTCGTCTCTACAAAAAATACAAAAAACAGCTGGGTGTGGGGGCAGCGTGTCTGTAGTCCCCCAGCTACTCAGGAGGCTGAGGTGGGAGGGTCAGTTGAGCTCAGGAGCTCAAGGTTGCAGTGAGCTGTGATCATGCCACTGCACTCCAGCCTGGGTGACAGAGAGACCCTATCTCAAAAAAAAAAAAAAAAAAAAAAAAAAAATTAACAGAATTATTCCAAAATTTATGTGCAAAGGCTGCAAAGGTCCTATGATAGTTAAAATAACTCTGAAAAAGAACAAAATTAGAAGACTAACACAACCTGATTTCAAGACTTAAAAATCTTCTTTTTTCAGGATAATACAGTATTTTCATAAAGGTAGACAAGTAGATCACTGGAATAGATAATTCAGAAATAGACCTATACACATACAGACAGCTGTTTTCAACGAAGGTACAAAGATAGTTTAGTGGAGGAAGGACAGTCTTTCAACACATGGTGCTGAGACAATTAGATATCTGTAAGTGAAAATGAGCTCATTGATCCATATACAAAAATTAACTTATAATGAATTATAAACTTAATGTAAAAACCTAAATATAAAGCTTCTAGAAGAAACACAGGAAAAAGTGTTTGTAACTCTAGGCTAGGCAGATATTTCTAAGTATAACACCAAATGGAAGGTCCAAAAAAGAACAAATTGATAAGTTGGTCTTCATCAAAATTAAAAATTTCTGTTTTTGAAAGACATGAAGAGAATTAGAAGCTAGACTAGAAAATGTTTGCAAATCATATATCTGATGTGTTTAAAATATATAAAGAACTCTCAGCCGTGCGCGGTGGCTCACGCCTGTAATCCCAGCACTTTAGGAGGCCGAGGCGGGCAGATCACGCGGTCAGGAGATCGAGACCATCCTGGCTAATATGGTGAAACCCCGTCTCTACTAAAAATACAAAAAAAATTAGCCGGGCGTGGTGGCGGGCGCCTGTAGTCCCAGCTATTTGGGAGACTGAGGCAGGAGAATGGCGTGAACCCAGGAGGCGGAGCTTGCAGTGAGCCTAGATCGCTGCCACTGCACTCCAGCCCGGGCGACAAAGCGAGACTCCGTCTCAAAAAAAAAAAAAAAAAAAAAAAAATATATATATATATATATATATAAAGAACTCTCAAAGCTCAATAATAAAACTCAAAATGGACGTTTTATGTATACACACGTTTTAGATTTTTCAAGGATAACACTTTTACTACCATCAAAGCTTTATATAAATTTATTTCATGTGTAAAAAGTTTTCAAAATATATTTACTTAGCTCTTAGAGAATTGAACTTCTGTCAATTGCTTGTCTTTTTTTGCCTAGAAATCAGGTAATTCTTGCTTCCAACTTCACTTTCTTTGCAACACTTTTTTTTTTATTATTATTATTTAAGTTTTAGGGTACATGTGCACAATGTGCAGGTTTGTTACATATGTATACATGTGCCATGTTGGTTTGCTGCACCCATTAACTCGTCATTTGCATTTGGTATTTCTCCTAATGCTATCCCTCCCCCGTCCCCCCCACCCCATGACAGGCCCCAGTGTGTGATGTTCCCTGCCCTGTGTCCAAGTGTTCTCATTGTTCAGTTCTCACCTATGAGTGAGAACATGCGGTGTTTGGTTTTCTGTCCTTGCGATAGTTTGCTGAGAATGATAGTTTCCAGCTTCATCCATGTCCCTACAAAGGACATGTACTCATCCATTTTTATGGCTGCATAGTATTCCATGGTGTATATGTGACATATTTTCTTAATCCAGTCTATCATTGATGGACATTTGGGTTGGTTCCAAGTCTTTGCTATTGTGAGTCATGCTTCAATAAAGATATGTGTGCATGTGTTTTTATAGTAGCATGATTTATAATCCTCTGGGTATATACCCAGTAATGGGATTGTTGGGTCAAATGGTGTTTCTAGTTCTAGATTCTTGAGGAATTGCCACACTGTCTTCCACAGTAGTTGAACTAGTTTACACTCCCACCAACAGTGTAAAAGCATTCCTATTTCTCCACATTCTCCAGCACCTGTTGTTTCCTGACTTTTTAATGATTGCCATTCTAACTGGTGTGAGATGATACCTCATTCTATGAGGTTTTGATTTTTGCAACACTTTTTGCTCAACCACATTGCTTCAGTCAGCTTGATGGTGTATGTTGACAAAACAATTCACCGCAGTTCTGCCACTTTACTTCTTTTTGCCCCAGGGATTTTCTAATGCTGTAAGACCAAGGATGCTTGTGGGAGCCACAAGGCATACATACATATCTACACCTGTAAGTGTGAGAGACTGAATCACCATTAGGGCAATTCAGCCAGTGGCATGGAAGCCAGAAAAAAATGCTCTTGCATTCTGGTTCTTGTACAGGAATTCTGAGGAACTTTTTCTACAGCTTCTTACAGAGCTACCATTGACTACTGTAACCAGCTTGAAAGCACATCCTTATTTTGGCATTCCCTACTGTGTTTCACTCTTTCCAGTCCCTACTCTTCGTTCCCTGAGTTCACTTCCAATAAATCTTCCCCATACATGTCCTTGTCTCTGGCTTTGCTCTCTGGGGAAATCTCAAGCTTGGGCCAATTGTCATTGTTATATGCTACAGATGAAGGTATGTAGGACAAGGGTCCAAATATACCAGTCATACTTATGGCCCAGAAATTTACCTTCTTAAAGAAAATTCTGATGTTTGCTTTTTGGTTATTTGACTTATTTTTCAAGATTGAACAAAACCTATGCAATTATATATGACCTCCTAAGCAGTGTAACTTGGCAGGCCTTCTTTAAAATCAATTTATAAATCAAAGGCTGTGCTAGGCTTCTCTCAAATTATTTCCTTACCCCTAGAAAATTGTAATCTTCTTCACAGTTGCTGTCGGCTTCCTTTGACTTGTCACTATTTGAAAAATTTTCTGTGACTTCTGTATAACTACAGTGGGTAATAGGCACTGACTTCTTAGCTGCACTTGTACCTAGTTTGTAGAATGTAAGAAAAGTGTTTCTCAATATTTCAGTGATAGGTACTAATATGTTTTTTAAAATGTTTACACCTAAGTGTACAAGTAATTCAGCAGTGGAAAATAACACTGTACAAGCCAAACTACTGATACCTTGACTAAAATTACATTCCCTAGTCATGGAACTAACAAAATTTTTGTTTATTTCCTTATTCATTGACTTGTGCTTCTTAAGCAATAATTTAAAAATGAGATACATTTTAAGGCTTTAGAATAATGATACCCAGTTTTCGAGTGGTTTATTTCATTTATTAAACATGAGCAAGAATAACCAACCCTGTCCTTACCCTGCTTAATTATCGGGGTCTTTGACTCATTCATAACTTCCAGCATAAAAATTGGCAAGCATTGCCAAAAGCAACTGATGGTGCTTGAGTGTTATAAGACTATTCAGGAAGTAGAATAAGCCATTTAGTTTTTTTGTAAGGTCATGATTTGGTGACCTTTGAATAGAGTAACTTTCTAATGGTTTATGATCTCAAGGTTTAAATGTCAGATATGCTAGTTGGATGGTTTGTTCACAAATCTTTTCAGTATGTGTGTTCAGAAACTTTCAGGTGCATTAACACAGAGATCCCAAATACAGATCTTTTCACAGACGAGCCCATATACGGAACAGTCCAGGTAATTCTGATTTAGGTGCAGAGGATTTCATTAAGTGCCTTAGGAGAACTTAATATTGGATTGATCTCTTAATATCTTTATGCTTGCTCTTTTCAAATGATGTGGAGATGTCTATTTTTTCCTTAAGATTAATTCTTTTTTTTATTCTTCTGACCTTTGATTTTTCACCATAGGAAGATTAGATTCCATATCAGGGAATATTTCCCTGTTAAACTTAGCTTCTGTGCTCCCTCTGCATGTGGTATTACAGAGGTAGTTTTCTAGTTTCTCTTGTTTGGCCTGTGCCTCTTTTTTCTCCTGCAATCCTACCCCACGTTAAAGCAGACCAACAAATAGATTTTTTAAAGTCTGTGGTGGGTTGGTGTGCCTTCAACACGGACCTTTGCTGCAAACCTTTTGTGGAAGGTGAAGTAGAACGTACTTGGCTATTATTTATTCTCACCTTGTTTTATGTTTCCTAACTTTCTCACGATGTTTCCTCCCCTTTTGGGGGACTTTTTAAGGACAAGATGTTGCTGAGAATCGTCTTCTTTTCCTTCTCATACCATGCTAAGGCTTAGCTGAGAGGCTTCTGTATTAACTTGATTTCTAGGATACTTTTCTTCTCTGTAAGACAGTTTATTGCTTTTGGGGCATGCAGCCTTATGTATGTCTGTTTAAGGGTTGTTTTCTGTTGCTAATTTCTGTTGTCTTTAATTTTTCTCTTATATTTTTATTCTTCATTTCCTTATTCTTATTATTGTATGTATGCGCAAAACAGATGGCATTTTCCTTTGATTAGCAGATCTAACAGTTGCAAAGTTCTGGGTGTAATTTTTGGTTCTTCACTGTATTGAAGCTGTACAGTTGTTTTGCTATTCCTGTTAAGAATTTGTGGTTCAAAACCTATTCCAAAACTCAAGAGTTTTTTGACTGTTGCAGTTTTTCTCCTATATTTTAGACAATAATGGTAGATTTATAATGCATTTTTTACTTCTTTAAATACATGGAGATATAAAGTATAATGTAATCCAAATATTTTGATTCTCATATAAAATATTTTTGATTCTGATGTGAAAATTATTTTGATCAAAGAGTAAATTGTTATTGTATATTAAATCATATAAATAGACATGATATTTAATGGATATATTCATATTTATTAAAATCTCTTTATAAACAAGAATTGGTAATAAATGAGATTACATTGTAATAATTGGCATCTTGAAAGGGAATCTTGGTACTTTTGAGGGGAAAGCAATACCTACTTCATGGATTTTCAAACAGTTATATTTAGAATTGACTTTTATACCTGGAAGTCACCTTAGAAGTTGTCTCCTGTACCATCCACAATTATAGGTGCAATGTTAAAGCTTAGAGAGGCTGAGTATGTCTTGCTTAAGATCAAATACCTTGTTACTATCAATATGAGAGCTGTGATTTCCTTGCAAACTGGGTACTTTTATCTTTATATCAGAGAAGCCAACATAGTCCTGTACATGGCTAAAATGTTAATTTCATTGAATCAACTTTAATGTATTTTTTTGCTATACTGTGAGCATCAGGAAATGAAAGGATGGGTAACAGATCACTTATTTTTATTTCTACATGTGCTTTTCTAGGATTATAAAAATGTCATAGAAAATATGGAAAGGTACAAAGAAGAGAATAAAAAATCATCATTGTCATAAAAGAGGATTTTTAAAATATAACCACACTAACTAGGGATCAGTGAAAGATTAGAATAAAATCATTGAAGCAGAGTGAGAACAAAACCACTCTTGATTATTCTGCAATAGATTAAGAGCACGGATAAAGATTCAATAGGACCTACAAAATGCTGACCTCTTCACTGAGGTTTGGTAATAAAAGCAGTAACTAATAAGGGGAGTGCTGTAAGAAAGGAGCCAAACCATAGGATTAAGCTATCTCAGTTAATGATGGAAAAGCTGCTTTGGAGAATTCAGACCTACACCCATATACTTAATTTTTTTTTCACCATCCTGTAACTGAAGCTCTGCAATTAGTGAAATAATGTCTAAACTTAAGAGTTTGGATATTTTTATTTGGTCATGTATATACTTTTTAGGGAATTATGTCTTTATTCATTTTTTTCTATTATCTGTTCATTTTTATTTTAAATATTTTTTAGTAACCTTATATATATTAAGAGTGTCAATCCTTTGTCTAATATGGTACAGATATTTTGCGATTGTTTCATTAGGCTGTGAACTTCTCTAGGACGAGTACTATATGTCTTATAATAATGGTTCCCAATTTTTATACATTTACTCTCTTCTAAGAAGTTAACATTTTATCTTCATTATCTCACTCAGATCTTGTGAGGATTAACACTATTTCCATATTACAAATGCTAAGGGAGGTAAGTAACTTGCTAAAAAGATGCAACTAATGTTAAGTGGTAGAGCTAGGAATGAGGCTTACTTGACTTTAGTTTGTGATCTTAATCAGCATACTCTATTGCATCTTCTGTTTTCTTAGTATCACCAGTATCTAGTATTGATTGTAACACTCAGTAGACACATTATTCAGATTTGCTGTATTGAATTGTATTAGGACATCATTCATTTATATAATATTTGCTTACTTAATTTTGTATAACCTGATGTGATGTAAGTGAGGACTTGCATTCTTCAGTGCTTGACTCATGTAGTTTGTTGAATATGGTTACAAGTTGACTATTTTAAGTTGAAGATAAAACTGTTTCTTCCATGGGTTAGTTGTATAAAATGCGTTTTATTTCTTACAAATTTATTGTATACCCCTCAAATTTCCAAAATTTATCACAGGAATAAAATACAGTATTATTTTAAACATTAATAACAAAAGTCAAAGTTATGATGAAAATGTTCTTAAGGATGCCTTTCTTTTTGTGAATTGTATGGAAGTATGACTCTGGTAATATTTGGACTGAAACAAGCATGGCTATTCTTCATTCTTCCACTAGTGGTTTTAACCTTATCTGCACATTAGAATCACTTGAGAAACTTTTAAAAGTACCAGTATAAAGGCTGTATTGAACTAATATCAATTAAAAAGGAATGGGTGGAATAGAATTTGTGTATTAACGTTTAAGTTCCTTAGGTGATTCCAGTATGATTTTCATTGTGGAGAAAGTTACAGTTACTGATAATATTTCTGTGGTTTCTTACCTATATCCATAGTTGAAGGAAATGCTAAATTTTACTTAGAAGTTAAGATGTTGCCATTGCTTTTGGTGTTTTAGACATGAAGTCCTTGCCCACGCCTATGTCCTGAATGGTATTGCCTAGGTTTTCTTGTAGGATTTTAATGGTTTTAGGTCTAACATTTAAGTCTTTAATCCATCTTGAATTAATTTTTGTATAAGGTGTAAGGAAGGGATCCAGTTTCAGCTTTCTACATATGGCTAGCCAGTTTTCCCAGCACCATTTATTAAATAGGGAATCCTTTCCCCATTTCTTGTTTTTGTCAGGTTTGTCAAAGATCAGATAGTTGTAGATATGCGGCATGATTTCTGAGGGCTCTGTTCTGTTCCATTGATCTATGTCTCTGTTGTGGTACCACTACCAACAAAAGCCAAAATTGACAAATGGGATCTAATTAAACGAAAGAGCTTCTGCACAGCAAAGGAAACTACCATCAGAGTGAACAGGCAACCTACAGAATGGGAGAAAATTTTTGCAACCTACTCATCCGACAAAGGGCTAATATCCAGAATCTACAATGAACTCAAACAAATTTACAAGAAAAAAACAAACAACCCGATCAAAAACTGGGTGAAGGCCATGAACAGACACTTCTTAAAAGAAGACATCTATGCAGCCAAAAAACACATGAAAAAATGCTCCTCATCACTGGCCATCAGAGAAATGCAAATCA
Organism: Nomascus leucogenys; assembly: GCF_006542625.1. Classification (NCBI taxonomy): domain Eukaryota; kingdom Metazoa; phylum Chordata; class Mammalia; order Primates; family Hylobatidae; genus Nomascus; species Nomascus leucogenys. The sequence goes on along the minus strand of NC_044394.1, from coordinate 22,670,421 downwards.
AAACCACAATGAGATACCATCTCACACCAGTTAGAATGGCCATCATTAAAAAGTCAGGAAACAACAGGTGCTGGAGAGGATGTGGAGAAATAGGAACACTTTTACACTGTTGGTGGGACTGTAAACTAGTTCAACCATTGTGGAAGTCAGTGTGGCGATTCCTCAGGGATCTAGAACTAGAAATACCATTTGACCCAGCCATCCCATTACTGGGTATATACCCAAAGGGCTATAAATCATGCTGCTATAAAGACACATGCACACGTATGTTTATTGCGGCACTATTCACAATAGCAAAGAGTTGGAACCAACCCAGATGTCCAACAACGATAGACTGGATTAAGAAAATGTGGCACATATACACCATGGAATACTATGCAGCCATAAAAAATGATGAGTTCATGTCCTTTGTAGGGACATGGATGAAACTGGAAACCATCATTCTCAGTAAACTATCGCAAGGACAAAAAGCCAAACACCGCATGTTCTCACTCATAGGTGGGAATTTAACAATGAGAACTCATGGACACAGGAAGGGGAACATCACACTCTGGGGACTGTTGTGGGGTGGGGGGAGGGGGGAGGGACAGCATTAGGAGATATACCTAATGCTAAATGACGAGTTAATGGGTGCAGCAAAACGACATGGCACGTGGATACATATGTAACAAACCTGCACATTGTGCACATGTACCCTAAAACCTAAAGTATAATAATAAAAAAATAAAAAGTTAAGATGTATTTTTTTAACCTATTTAAGATTCTCTGATTCAGAATGCTTATCATAGACATTTCAAAGATTATAATTTGTCTTATATAGTGAGCTTTTTTTCTGAGAAGACATATTTGTGTGTTTTAGAGAGGGTTTTAAATATTTAAATATATAGATTTGAAGATTAATTTTAAAAGGCCAGTTATTAAATATTTTTTTAAATGAAGCAAATTAGTCTATAACCTAATCCAGAAATAATAATTGGGTCAGCTTTCTCAGTTATAACAAATAACTCGTATGTAATTTATATCATTTATTTAATATTTTTGAGATTCATTCTCCCCTCCAATGTTTTATTACAAATTTTCTGACATACAAGAAACATTGAAAAAGTTTATGGTGAATACCCATATATCCACCATCTAAATTTGATAGTTAATCTTTCCTATATTTGCTTTATCATATGTTTTTCCATTTATTCATCCTTTCTTCCACCCATAAATCCAGCCATTTTTAGTTCTGTACAAAGTAACTTGCAGGTATCTGAGTACTTTCTTCAAAATATGTCATCAGCATGCATACATTTAACTAGAGTTCAGTTCTTTGTAAAATTTGGAAACAGTAAAGTGCATAAATCTTAAGTGTTTCGTAAGTTCCAGTAAATGGATACACCAGTGCAATCCACAGTTAAGATGCAGAACATTATTATCATCACAGGGTTTTGTCCCATCCTAGTAAATCCCCATTATTTTGATTGTTTTCCACCAAAGCTTAGTTATGTCTATTCCAGATACTATAAACAGAGGCATACAGTATGTACTCTTTCCTACATAGGCTTATTTTACCCATCCATTTCCTGAAATTTATCCATGTTGTGACATGGATCAATAGTTCATTCCTTTTTATTCCTGAGTAGTAGTCCATTGCATGAATATACTGAGGTTTGTTTATCCTTTTGCCTGTTGATGAACATCTGGACTGTTACCAGTTTTTGGTGCTTATGAATGTAGCTGCTATGAGCATTCTGGTAACAGTATTTTTATGGATATATCTTTTCACTTTTTTTGGAGTAGAATTGCCAGGTTAAGGTAGGAATATATTTAGTTCTTAAAGAAATTGTGAAATCTTTTCAAAACAGTTGTGCCATTTACATGCCCACTGACAGTATATGAGAGTTCAGTTGCTTTACATCCTTATTAAAATTTATTATTTTAATGTTATCTCATTAATATTAGTACTCTCACTTTTTTTCTGAAAAGTTTCGATTTCTTTTTTGATTACTTTGCACATTACAAATGGGCACACACACACACACAAAACCTTTAAACAATGGCACAGTAGCTCTGCTGAGATGTGAGACTGCTTATTTTAAAAAATGAGAAGGTGGCTATTTTTATTATAGTGTATTTTATTTTTTAATTATACTTTAAGTTCTGGGATACATGTGCAGAACGTGCAGGTTTGTTACATAGGTATACACGTGCCATGGTGGTTTGCTGCACCCATCAACCCATCATCTACATTAGGTATTTCTCCTAATACTATCCCTCCCCTAGTCCCACACCCCCGACAGGCCCTGGTGTGTGATGTTTCCCTCCCTGTGTACATGTGTTCTCATTGTTCAACTCCAACTTATGAGTGAGAACATGCGGTGTTTGGTTTTCTGTTCACTGAGAATGGTGGTTTCTAGCTTCATCCATGTCCCTGCAGCGGACATGAACTCGTTCTTTTTTATGGCTGCATAGTATTCCATGGTATATATGTGCCACATTTTCTTTTCCAGTCTATCATTGATGGGCATTTAGGTTGGTTTCAAGTCTTTGCTGTTGTGAATAGTGCTGGAATAAACATATGTGTGCATGTCTTTATAGTAGCATGATTTATAATCCTTTGGGTATATACCCCATAATGGGATTGCTGGATCAAACAGTATTTCTGCTTCTAGATCCTTGAGGAATTGCCACACTGTCTGCCACAATGGTTGTACTAATTTACACTTCCACCCACAGTGTCAAAGCATTCCTATTTCTCCACATCCTCTTCAGCATCTGTTGTTTCCTGACTTTTTAATGATCGCCATTCTAACCGGCATGTGATAGTTTCTCATTGTGGTTTTGATTTGCATTTTTCTAATGACCAGTGATGATGAGCTTTTTTTCGTGTGTTTGTTGGCTGCATAAATGTGTTCTTTTGAGAAGTGTCTGTTCATATCCTTCGCCTACTTTTAGATAGGGTTGCTTTTTTCTTGTAAATTTAAGTTCCTTATAGATTCTGGATATTAGCCCTTTGTCAGATGGATAGATTGCAGAAATATTCTCCCATTATGTAGATTGCCTGTTCACTCTAATGATAGTTTCTTTTGCTGTGCAGAAGCTCTTTAGTTTAATTAGATCCCATTTGTCAGTTTTTGTTGCCATTGCTTTTGGTGTTTTAGTCATGAAGTCTTTGCCCATGCCAATGTACTGAATGGTTTTGCCTAGGTTTTCTTCTAGGGTTTTTATGGTTTTAGGTCTTACGTTTAAGTCTTTAATCCATATTGTGTTAATTTTTGTATAAGGTGTAAGGAAGGGGTCCAGTTTCACTTTTCTGCATATGGCTAGCCAATTTTCCCAACACCGTTTAATAAATAGGGAATCTTTTCCCCATTGCTTGTTTTTGTCAGGTTTGTCAAAGACCAGATGGTTGTAGATGTGTGGTGTTATTTCTGAGGCCTCTGTTCTGTTCCATTGGTCTATATCTCTGTTTTGGTACCAGTACCATGCTGTTTTGGTTACTGTGGCCTTGTAGTATAGTTTGAAGTCAGGTAGCATGATGTTTCCAGCTTTGTTCTTTTTGCTTAGGATTGTCTTGGCTATATAGGCTTTTTATTGGTTCCATATGAAATGTAAAGTAGTTTTTTTCTAATTCTGTGAAGAAAGCCAGTGGTAGATTGATGGGGATAGCATTGAATCTGTAAATTACTTTGGGCAGCATGGCCATTTTCACGATATTGATTCTTCCTATCCATGAGTATGGAATGTTTTTTCATTTTTTTGTGTCTGTCTTATTTCCTTGAGCAGTGGTTTGTAGTTCTCCTTGAAGAGGTCCTTCGCATCCCTGGTAAATTGTATTCCTAGGTATTTTATTCTCTATGTAGAAATTGTGAATGGGAGTTCACTCATGATTTGGCTCTCTGTTTGTCTATTAATGTGTATAGGAATGCTTGTGATTTTTACACACTGATTTTGTATCCTGAGACCTTGCTGATGTTGCTTATCAGCTTAAGGAGATTTTGGGCTGAGACGATGGGGTTTTCTAAATATACAGTCATGTCATCTGCAAACAGAGACAATTTGACTTCCTCTCTTCCTATTTGAATACCTTTTATTTCTTTCTCTTGCCTGATTGCCCTGGCTAGAACTTCCAATACTGTGTTGAATAGGAGTGGTGAGAGAGAGCATCCTTGTCTTGTGCTGGTTTGCAAAGGGAATGCTTCCAGCTTTTGCCCATTCAGTATGATATTGACTGTGGGTTTATCATAAATAGCTGTTACTATTTTGAGATACGTTCCATCAACACCTAATTTATTGAGAGTTTTTATCATGAAGGGGTGTTGAATTTTATTGAAGGCCTTTTCTGCATCTATTGAGATAATCATGTGGTTTTTGTCTTTGGTTCTGTTTGTGTGATGGGTTACGTTTATTGATTTGCTTATGTTGAACCAGCCTTGAATCCCAGGGATGAAGCCAACTTGATCGTGGTAGATAAGCTTTTTGATGTGCTGCTAGATTAGGTTTGCCATTATTTTATTGAGGATTTTCGCATTGATGTTGAGGGATATCAGCCAGAAATTTTCCTTTTTTGTTGTGCCTCCTCCAGGTTTTGGTGTCAGGATGATGCAGTCCTCATAAAATGAGTTAGGGAGAAGTCCTTTTTCTGTTTGAAATAGTTTCAGAAGGAATGGTATCAGCTCCTCTTTGTACCTCTGGTAGAATTTGGCTGTGAATCTGTCTGGTCCTGGGCTTTTTTTGGTTAGTAGGCTATTAAATACTGCCTCAATTTCAGAAATTGTTATCGATCTATTTAGGGATTTGACTTCTTCCTGATTTAGTCTTGGGAGGGTGTACGTGTCCAGGAATTTATCCATTTCTTCTAGATTTTCTAGTTTGTTTGTGTAGAGGTGTTTATAGTATTCTGTGATAGTAGTTTGTATTTCTGTAGGATCAGTGGCGATATCCCCTTTATCATTTTTTTATTGTGTCTATTTGATTCTTCTCTCTTTTCTTCTTTATTAGGCTGGCTAGCAGTCTATTTTGTTAATCTTTTCAAAAAACCAACTCCTGGATTCATTGATTTTTTTGAAGGGTTTTTCGTGTCTCTATCTCTTTCAGTTCTGCTCTGATCTTAGTTATTTCTTGTCTTCTGCTAGCTTTTGAATTGGTTTGCTCTTGCTTCTCTAGTTCTTTTAATTGTGATGTTAGGGTGTCAGTTTTAGTTCTTTTCTGCTTTCTCCTGTGGGCATTTTGTTATAAATTTCCCTTTAAACACTGCTTTGGCTGTGTCCCAGAGATTCTGGTACATCGTGTCTTTGTTCTCAGTAACTTAAGTTTCAAAGAATTTATTTATTTCTGCCTTAATTTTGTTATTTACCCAGTAGTCATTCAGGAGAAGGTTGTGCAGTTTCTATGTAGTTGTGTGGTTTTAAGTGAGTTTCTTAATCTTGAGTTCTAATTTGATTGCACTGTGGTTTGAGAGATTTTATTGAATTCCATTCTTTTGCATTTGCTGAAGAGAGTTTTACGTCAAATTTTGTGATCAGTTTTAAAATAAGTGTGATGTGGTGCTGAGAGGAATGTATATTTTGTTGATTTGGGGTGGAGAGTTGTGTAGATGTCTGTTAGATCTGCTTGATCCAGAGCTGAATTCAACTCATGAATATCCTTGTTAATTTTCTGTCTTGTTGATCTGTCTAATATTGACAGTGGGGGTGTTAAAGTCTCCCACTATTACTGTGTGGGAATGTTAAGTCTGTTCGTAGGTCTCTAAGAACTTGCTTTATGAATCTGGGTGCTCCTGTATTGGGTGCATATGCATTTAGGATCATTAGCTCTCCTTGTTGCATTGATCCCTTTACCATTAGGTAATGCCCTTCTTTGTCTCTTTTGATCTTTGTTGGTGTAAAGTCTGTTTTATCAGATACTAGTATTGCAAACCATTTTTTTTTTTCTTTCCATTTGTTTGGTAAATACTCCTCCATCCCTTTATTTTGAACCTGTGTGTTTCTTTGCATGTGAGATGGATCTCCTGAATATGGCATAGCAGTGGGTCTTCACTGTTTATCCAATTTGCTAGTCTGTGTCTTTTAATTGGGGGATTTAGCTCATTTACATTTATGTGTAAATTTGATCCTGTCATTATGATGCTAGCTGATTATTTTGTCTGTTAGTTGATGCAGTTTCTTTATAGTGTCGATGGTCTTTACGTTTTCTTGTGTTTTTGCAGTGGGTGGTACTGGTTTTTCCTTTGCATATTTTGCACGTCCTTCAGGAGCTCTTGTAAGGCCGGGCTGGTGGTGACAAAATCTGTCAGGATTTGCTTGTCTATAAAGGATTTTATTTCTCCTTCGCTCCTGAAGGTTAGTTTGGCTGGATATGAAATTCTGGGTTGAAAATTCTTTTCTTTAAGAATGTTAAATATTGGCCCCCACTCTCTTCTGGCTTGTAGGGTTTCTGCAGGGAGATCTGCTGTTAGTCTGATGGGCTTCCCTTGGTGGGTAACCCAGCCTTTCTCTCTGGCTGCCTTTAACATTTTTTCCTTCATTTCAACCTTGATGAATCTGACCATTATGTGTCTTATGGTTGCTGTTCTGGAGGAGTATCTTTGCGGTGTTCTCTGTATTTCCTGAATTGGAATGTTGGGGAAGCTCTCCTGGGTAACATCCTGAAGAGTGCTTTTCAACTTGGTTCCACTCTCCCCATCACTTTTAGGCACACCAATCAAACATAGGTTTGGTCTTTTCACATAGTCCGATATTTCTTGGAGGCTTTGTTCATTCCTTCTCATTCTTTTTTCTCTAATCTCGTCTTCACACTCTATTTCATTAAGTTGATCTTAAATCTCTGATATCCTTTCTTCTGCTTGATTGATTTGGCAATTGATACTTGTGTATGCTTCACGAAGTTCTTGTGCTGTGTTTTTCAGCTCCATCAGGTCATTTATGTTCTTCTCTAACCTGGTTATTTTAGTTAGCAATTCCTCTAACTTTTTTTCAAGGTTCTTAGCTTCCTTGCATTGGGTTAGAACATGCTCCTTTAGCTCAGAGGAGTTTGTTATTACCTACTTTCTGAAGCCTACTTCTGTCAGTTCGTCAAAGTCATTCTCTGTCCAGTTTTGTTCCCTTGCTGGCGAGGAGTTGTGATCCGTTGGAGAAGAGGCTTTCTGGTTTTTGGAATTTTCCTCCTTTTTGTGCCGATTTTTCCTCATCTTCGTGGATTTATCTACGTTTGGTCTTTGATATTGTTGACCTTCATATGGAGTTTTGGTGTGGATGTACTTTTTGTTGATGTTGATGCTATTGCTTTCTGTTTGTTAGTTTTCTAATAGACCCCTCTGGTGCAGGTCTGCTGGAGTTTGCTGGAGGTCCACTCCAGACCTTGTTTGCCTGGGTATCACCAGCGGAGGCTGCAGAACAGTGAAGATTGCTGCCTGTTCCTTTCTCTGGAAGCTTCGTCCCAGAGGGGCATCCTCCAGATGCCAGCCGGAGCTCTCCTGTATGAGTTGTCTTTTGACCCCTGCTTGAGGAGGCAGTCTGTCCCTTAGCAGAGCTCGAGTGCTGTGCTGGGAGATCCGCTGCTCTTTTCAGAGCCAGCAGGCAGGAACATTTAAGTCTACTGAAGCTGTGCCCACAGCCGCCCCTTTCCCCAGGTGCTCTGTCCCAGGGAGATGGGAGTTTTATCTATAAGCCCCTGACTTTGGCTGCTGCCGTTCTTTCAGAGGTGCCCTGCCCAGAGAGGAGGAATCTGGTCAGGCAGTCTGGCTACAGAGGCTTTGCTGAGCTGCGGTGAGCTCTGCCCAGTTCCAGCTTCCTGGTGGCATTGTTTACACTGTGAGGGGTAAACCATGTGCTCAAGCCTCAGTAATGGTGGATGTCCCTTCCCCCACCAAGCTTGAGTGTCCCAGGTCTACTTCAGACTGCTGTGCTGGCAGCGAGAATTTCAAGCCAGTGGATCTTAGCTTGCTGGGCTTCTTGGGGTGGGATCTACTGAGATAGACCACTTGGCGCCCTGGCATCAGCCCCCTTTCTAGGGGAGTGAATAGTTTTGTCTTGCTGGTGTTCCAGGCGCCACTGGGGTATTAAAAAATAACTCCTGTAGCTAGCTCAATGTCTGCCCAAACGACCACCCAGTTTTGTGCCTTAAACCCAGGGCCCTGGTGGCATAGGCACCGGAGGGAATCTCCTGATCTGCGGGTTGTGAAGACCATGGGAAAAGCGTATCTGGGCCAGAGTGCACCATTCCTCATGGCACAGTCCCTCATGGCTTCCCTTGGCTAGGGGAGGGAGCTCCCCAACCCCTTGCGCTTCCTGAGTGAGGCAATACCCCACACTGCTTTGGCTCGCCCTCCGTGGGCTGTACCCACTGTCTAACCAGTCCCAATGAGATGAGCCGGGTACCTTGGTTGGAAATGCAGAAATCACCTGCCTTCTGCCTTGATCTTGCTGGGAGCTGCAGACCGGAGCTGTTCCTATTCGGTCATCTTGCCAGCCACCAAGAATGTCAGCTATTTTTATTTTTAAAAATATTTTTTAGAGAACTCATCTCCCTGCATAATACTTACTGAACTTTGATTTTAATTTTGGCCATATTATTCCTTGGCATTTCTGGTGCTGTATATAAAGTATTTAATTCCATTGGTAATATTTAGAAATAATGTATTTTTTTCAATTTGGGGAAAAAATTCAAAATAAGGGTTTTTAGTGATTTAATGGACAAAATAAGCAGTTGGAGAAAAATCTATTAATCGCATAGCTTACTGATATAATAGTTTTGATGTCTACCCCCTAAGTTCATTGAAATTGCTGAGAGATGTGTTTCTGTGTCCAACTTGTCACATTTTTGGTCTTTCTTTTCCCCATCTGGAATGTAAAAATAATGTTTAATGTATCTACCTCAAATGGCTAGCTAGTAAAATCATATAATGGCTTTTAGGGTTTAAAATTCACTTTTTCTGTAATTACCAAGTAACTTCTAGTTCCAGGGATGTTTTATTTTTGGCTATTTTCTTGTTAAAAATACATTTTTCTGTTCAAAATGCAATTAGGATTTTATTTGCAGTTGTGCATAAGAGAAATGGACAATGCCATTGGAAAAAACTTCAAATAAAAGATGCCACTGTGAAAATATTTTATAACTCTTTTTTTGGCAGGGGAGTTAAACTTGTCTTTGGTGTACAAAGGAATAGGTAATTACGGATTTTAAATACACATGTAGAAACAGATAGAGAAAGGAGAGACAGAGATACACTATTGTACTGATTTTAAAACTAGCTTCTTGGGAGTTTAATTTTCTGATTTCTGGATTCTGTCATCTAAACTTATAGGTGAGTAAAGTATACCAGAAGAGAGCAGACATTATACCGTCAATATCCTCAAAGCTTATTTTTCAGATATTAGGCTCTAATTCCTACTTCACACCTTTTTTTTTTTCTTTTTGAGACGGAGTCTAGCTCTGTCACCAGGCTGGAATGCAGTGGCGCGATCTCGGCCCACTGCAACCTCTGCCTCCTGGGTTCAAGTGATTCTCCTGCCTCTGTCTCCCAACTAGCTGGGACTATAGGCGCGTGCCACCACGCCCAGCTAATTTTTGTATTTTTAGAAGAGACAAGGTTTCACCTTATTGGCCAGGATGGTCTCTATCTCTTGACCTCGTGATCTGCCCACCTCAGCCTCCCAGAGTGCTGGGATTACAGGCATGAGCCACTGCACCTGGCCCACTTTTTAAAAAAATATATGTAGAAGGTTAGAACAGTCGAATCCAGCTCAGTGGAACTGAGCCATGAATTCATCCATGTGTAAACCTTGACTGAAGTGACAAAATGGGATGGGTTTTCCTTAAGTATTAGGTATAAAATACATGTTTAAGGAAGTGGTTAGTTTCTTTTCATCTTAGGGTGTATCATATTCTTAAATTATTGGTGTGGCCAGTTATTTCAGATTGAAAACATTTGTAGTATCTGACTTTACATTTTGCTTACTTGAAACAATAAACCCTTAATTCTTATTAAACTGTTTTGACTTTGTATCAAAAGTATTTAGTAAGCAGTTGTATCTTTTAAACATACCACATTGTTTTATGAAAAACTCCTTTGTTTAAAAATTGATTTTTAAAGTCAGTGATGGCATTACTTATTATTTAGTGAAACTATATTTAAGCTAATTCCTATAAAGGATTAATATATGAAATGCTGAATTCAGAATTGGCTAAAAGTTAAATGTGGAAAAACCTCGTTTGTACCTTGTTTTAATTCTTTAAAAATGTGTAAAACCTTTTCATACTCTGCCTAATTAGGTCTCCAAAGTTTTTAATAATATTTAAAGGTAATCTCACTAAATTACAAATAGCACTGCATTTAACTTGATTGCTGCAGCAAACATGAAATTAAGATTTTCATACTAAAATCGTATAGACACTTTGTATAGGTCCAATGTTAGCTATATCATGTCATTAATATTTATTAAAGTTGTGTGTACATACACCTTGTAGTACTCATTACTATTGCATACATGTAGTATATCAAGCATTATAAAAAATAATTACGATTTTTTAAAAAACCATTCTTTCTCAGGTGTATAGTCTTCTGTCAATAAGAAAGAATCCTGTTAATGCTGTAGGAAGAGATGTGAAGCAGGGAGAGTTGACTGCTGTTTACTGGAGTGTCCTTTGTAGCTAAAATGAAACAGCTTAAAATTTCTAAATTGAGTGTATTTTAACTAAAAGATTATCTGCTATTGGTAGAGTACCGTATAACTTATTCAACTTTCATTTTTTCACAGAGCTCCTTAATAAGCATTTATAGTCAGTTTTTGGCAGCAGTAGAATCACTAAAGGCATTCTGGGATATTATGGATGAAATCGATGAGAAGACCTGGGTACTTGAGCCAGAAAAACCTCCACGGAGTGCAACAGCACGCAGAATTGCATTAGGTAGGGACAAAGAGGATTAAGGGTTTGTTTTTAGGTGTTTTATTTTGTATTATGAAAATAAATCTAACAATGACAGTTGGACTCAGACTTCTTATATGAAGTCAACTATTAAAATTTTCTAGTAACTTTTTTTTTTGGCTACACGTTTAAATGTAAATATTTTAGGTGAAAAGGAGAAGTACTGAGGTGTTTCATTATAAAAGGTGATGATCCAATGGAGGTAACATTCAGAAGTAGAGTTTAATTAGCTGCTAATTAGCACAGGAATCGTGGAACAGGTAATTCAAAATTTACATTACTTAGAACAAGAAAAAAAGTGTTAGAATAATGAAGTCTTCATTTGTGAAACTTACAATCTTCTAAGATTAGTGTGCTCAGATCTGGGAATATTTTCTGTTAGAAATAGAGGAAGATAAAAGAACTTGTAGTAGACCATGCCACTGAAGAGTAAACAGAAAGCACAGAGAAAGAATTTATAGTTTTAAGTATTTTCTTCACTACAGGTACATGAAATTTATGAGTGAGATATGGTATAATCATAAATACCTGTGCAATGTTATCATGTTCTCTTGACTATAAAATGGTTATGTATTTTCATTATAAGCAAGCAAAACAGTCACTTTTAGAGTTCAGCCTTTCTCAAGATTTTAAACTATAAGCTCACATTAAATACCATAGCTAGTTTTAAGATACCCATTTCTTTCTTTTTTTCTAAATAGATATGTTGTTCAAGGGTATTTTGAAATTCTGATGTGAATCACATCCAAGTTAGCAATTTTTATACTTTATACCTAGGTATAATATAGATTATCTGGGGGGAGAATGTGACATACATGGTATTATGAGAAGAAACTATAGTTGTACAGCAGTTCTACAAATAGTATTGTTACTTTCCTGGTTTCAAAAAGTCTAACCGTGTTTAATATTTGTGAACAAGTAGATACTAAGAATGAAAATATTTTCTTCAAAGAAATGTAGTAATTCATTATTTTCGTGGCCCCATTAAAATAATTATCAGGTTATGATTAAATATACTTATTATATTTCTCATTCAGCATACATAGCCGAGTTTTTAATTCATTCCCTATTTACTTTTTAGCTTCTTTTTTCTCCTCTAGGCATGATTTACTTTCTTAAGACCAAGTTTTGAACGAGTGAATGGAAAAGTTAGTTAATATGCCCATATTAAGTGAAAGTACTGTCTGGAGCCATTACCAGATGACAGTGTTGAGGGCTACTAAGAAATTTGTGTTCATAGTAAATAATGTGTTACCAAATGAAATTATAACTTTTTGTATTTTTGTCTCATTGAATGGCTAGTCATTTTTTTCTATTAATGACCTCTTTTTGCCAGATGTGCAATAACTGCATTTATGTTGATGTCAGCCTTAGTGAAAGGCTTATTCTACAGTGTATGGAATTTATCAAGACATTTTTACCATGAAAATGAAATCCAAATTGATCTTAAGCAGTTACACTATGTACCTTCAAAAAATAGAAGTAAAATTTCTGAAACTTATGCTGTAGTCCAGTACAGTTAAAATGTATAAAAGAACCCAGTGCCAATTTTCCTAGGTCTTACGAAATTAGGTTACTTATCGTTTTGGTTATTAATGAACAATTGCCAATGTGAATGAAATCTTTTGTTAAATTATAAGGGAAAGTTTCACATGCAGCAAAATAATTCAGAAAATGTTTTTATAAATTTTTATAAAACTTGAGTCTTTAATGTTTGTTTTTACCATTTACTGTATTGTTGGTCTTTTTACATTTGGCGATAGTTCTATGAAATGTAAACTTTTTCAGGAAAGCCATGAAAAATAATTTAGATAATTATTTCTTAAACATATGACTTGTGATAATTTTGATATTAAAGACCTGTATCACTCCACAGAACATTTTTATTTAAATTTTAATACAGTTGACCAGAATTGCAATCTAATTAAATATATCAATTTGTTGACTGGCTGAAATTTAAGATCAGATCCCTTCAATGATAATCGTATCAAAATTACTTCTTTTGGTTCAATTATATTTACCATTACATAAAACTACAAAACATTTGGTTAATCTTTCCGTGGGTATACAGTGAAATAGGTAGCCAGACCAACACCTCTTTATTTTTTATTGGCTTGTTTGATGAGCTGTTCTACTTCTAAAAGATTTAATCTTGTTTCATTCTAGGGAATAATGTTTCCATAAATATAGAGGTAGACCCCAGGCATCCTACTATGCTTCCTGAGTGCTTCTTTCTTGGAGCTGACCATGGTATGACATCTGAGATTTAAACGTTTTTTAATAGAGTCATAAAATCCTTGCCTACCATTGTTAAATTATTAGACAATATTAGTATATTAATGGTAGTTTTTATTTTTTGTCTGAGATGGAGTTTTGCTCGTTGCCCAGTATGTAGTGTAATGGCATGATCTCGGTTCACCGCAATAATGATAGTTATTTTAAATGAAAATGTCTCAGCATTCTGAACTGTATAATTGTTTTTTTAACATAATACATATCATTTTGATTTTCTAATCAAGTAGTTAAGAAACATTCTGTATCAAATGTGGCTTTACAAACCAAGAGTAGAGCATGCAATTATTAAACTTTTTTTTTTTTAATCTGAAGTGGTAAAACCCCTGGGAATTAAGCTGAGCAGGAACATACATTTGTGGTAGGTACCTTGGCAATATAATTTTTACTTTTTGGTGATTTTACAAAGTTCACAGCATAATTTTTTTCCCCATGCTTTCAGGGATCCAGAAAACAGTGTGTTACAAAATTTGAAAGATGTTTTAGAAATTGATTTTCCAGCTCGTGCTATCCTGGAAAAATCTGTAAGTTTTATCAGTGCTTTGATATTCCAGACAGTATTGCATAATGAAGTTTAAATGCTTCTCTCAGTGAAAAATGAGGCTGAAAAAGGACGGAATTAGAAAAATATTATAACACAGACTTCTGAACTGCATCAAAAAACTTGTTTACCTTTGATTGGTTGTTAAGTACAATTGTCTCTTGGAACAGGGGGATTGATTTCAGGGCTGCCCACGGATACAAAAATCCACAGACATTAAAGTTCCACAGTTACTCTGCGGGACCCATATATAGAAAAAGTCGGCCCTCTGTATACAGAGATTTCACATAAACACAGGTTCTGCATCTTGTCAGTACTGTATTTTTGATCTGCATTTGGTTAAAAAAAAAATCTGTGTATAAGCAGACCTGTGCAGTTCAAACCCATGTCGTTCAAGGGTCAACTATATACTTTTTTCATGGTCTTCAGTAGTGAAGTCATTAATGACAGACATTTATTAAAAATAAGGGGAAAACTCCAAAGTAGTTAATGAGATGTTTGGCTTTTCTACACAGTCTGTTTATGGATGGCTGAAGTACTGATTAGCTTGATATAAGTGTTTGTGAAGCAGTTATAGTTTCTCAAAATTGAATAGATACCACTGTATTGCAAAAATAATAAACTTAGAATTGATTTTTGACAAGGCTGCTAAGGTTGTAGACTACTAGATGGTAGTGAGTTTTTTTTTCCTTTAGTTACAGAATTGTGCTGTTTAGTAATCACTAGCTAATATCAATTCCTTTCTTTAAACACTATCAGGGACATTATAACAACGTATGATATGGGAAAATTACTGATGCCCAAACATCTTGCCAACCAAAAATGGAATCTCTTTTTTAGCCTAGCTGTGTATATTTGAGTGAAAAAGGGAACACTCTACAATAGCTTTTACTAGGTGTTAAATAGTAATGTAATTATATTTCCCGTAATACAGCAATATAGTCACCTTTATAAAAACTATATTTATAAAACATTCTTCCTGATCTTACCTTGTGTTTTAAACACATAGATGCTTTCATATTCTAAAGTAGTTAGGAGAATTGTAATGTTCCCAACATAAAAGGTAAATGTTGAGGTGATGAGTATCTTAATTATCCTGATGTGATCATTAAACATTGTATACATGTATCAAAATATCACACATACCCTCCCAAATATGTACAACGAATAAGTTAGTGAGACACATATGCTTTTTATAAATATTTTTCTTTTGAAGGATTTTACTATGGATTGTGGAATTTGTTACGCTTATCAACTTGATGGTACCACTCCTGATCAAGTGTGTGATAATTCCCAGTGTGGACAACCTTTCCATCAAATATGTTTATATGAGGTAAAAAATAAAAATATTGTCAAGACTTTTTTCAGCTAACACAACATAGGAAGTATTCTTGGTTTGAAATACACAGAATCTAAAATCTGTTTAGTCAATAGTGATCCTCTCTTTTGCCATTAACTCCTTTTACCAGTTTATTCCAGATGCTTATGTGCTTCATTTCTTTATCACAGTTACTCATGAGTGGAGAAATGTTCTGAAGTATCCAAGAAGGGAGAAAATCTATCCAGAATATATCCATGGACTAGCTTACTGACACACAACAAATTAAACTGATGGTACATTGGAATCTTTCTATAAATTCCTTGTTACCACAATGTAAACTTCATAGATTTACCCAAGGTGGAGGTGGCTGAAAGTGGCAGCAATAAAGTGAAAATGAAATTAGTACTATGTAGTACCTATTACTTTTCAGGCTGCATTTAAGAATAGAATATATCCAGTAATACTACTTTTCATGTTGAGAAGAATGCCTTTTGTGATCTGAGTATCTCACAGCACTCAGGCAGTGCCACTTTATTTACTAATTAATTACTGTGATGTCTACTTTCATTCCTGTCTTTAGTTCTTGGCTTCACCTTTGGGCCTAGTTGATACATGATAAACTGTGTGCAACTATATACAGAACACCTTGCAATTGTATGTTGCCTTTGGTTTCAGTCTTCCTTAATATCACATCTTTACTTTTGTGATTAGAGGTAGCAGTTGGTGCCATCTGTACTTTGCCAATGGAGAACTTAGGCAGAGACATGTATTTACCTTATATAAAATCATGAAATATCAGGTCAAATTACAGAAATACTCTAAGGGAACATGTGCTTTCTTTTGTAATTATGAATATTCATTTAATTTTTAAAAATTCACTAGCTCATGCTTATAATTAATGGGTTGAAAATTAACCCACTGTTAGTGATTAAGACCAGAACTAAGAGGGAAATTTTCAAGAGCCTATAGTATCTTTAACAGCAGGAGTTGTTAATTTGTGATTAACGGATTTAGGGAAAGTCTATGAACGCCAGGAACTTGTATGCATTATTTTTATGTATGTCTACTCTGGGGATAAAGAAAATGCATAATTCTTATCAGATTCTTAAAGGGGCCCATAATCTGGTTATAAACCAGTGGTTTAGGCCTTCAATTCCATGTTGATTTCCTTTGTTATTCAACATATTAATAGTCTGCTATTGGCTCAGGAAATACATCCCTTACTCTTGCAAAACAAACAAAATTAATCTAAGTCTTCTGGAATAAAAACATAATGCACTTAAAAACAAAGGGAATGACATTTGGAGTATCTGTAATTTGTAATCATGCTGACGCTTCTCCTTTATCTTTTAAAATTTGCAGTGGCTGAGAGGACTACAAACTAGTAGACAGAGTTTTAACATCATATTTGGTGAATGTCCATATTGTAGTAAGGTAAGCAAATTGTTAATCACATCTCATAAAATGTGCCTAGCTTTCAGTAATATGTTCTAGAAGATAGATCTATATAGTATATCAGCTTATCTAAAACTTTTGAAACTCATTCTCTGTATTTTTATTTTTCAAATTCTCTGATCAAAAACATTAAACTCCTTTTCTAGATTTCCTAGGTGATCTGAAACTTCAGAAGTGTTTTCCAAACTGTACTATGACACTATTTCTAGTACAAAGCAATTTTATTTTTTAGAGTGTCCACAAACTTTGTTAAAATATGTTCTCTTTTTAAAGCCAATTACCTTAAAAATGTCTGGAAGGAAACACTGAAATAAGAATATAACATTTCGGTGAAGAGCTGGAAACTTAAAAAATTATCAAAAGGAATTTTGATATCTTCAGAGAAAATATAAAGCAAGACATACTAACAGCAAAAGGACAGGTATGATGATGCGATAATAATAAACATCTGCCTTTGTCTCTTCACTAAGAGTAAACTGGGAAATTGTAGGCCAAAGTCCAGTTGAACTTTCTAAGTCTGTGATCCCCGTGCTGACTGTGGAAGTGTATTTATACCAAGGTGGAGATCTTGACTTCTTGAATATATCTGGACTGGTAAAATCTTGATGAGGGTCATAAAATGAGTTTGGGAGTTGTCTATAGCTGATTTTTTGTGGGAAATTGTTTACTTCATTCAAAAGTTCTTGAGACTCTTGATATTTCTGTCTTCTCCTAGTGCTTTCCTATGGAAAAAACACATATATAGTTTGTTAGATGTGAGTTATCCAAGTATTTATTTTGTGTAATGTATAAGAATGCTAAATAAAATGTTACACAAATCAAGTTTTTGCATGTTATTTTTCCTGAGAAGTAATTTTTAGGTAAAGATCTTAAAGATTTACACTTTTTAAGAGTTTATAAACAAACATCCAACAAGCAAATCTGGATATAATTTGAGTGGTTCTTTTAAACCACATGAGTAGGCCATCTCTGAAATAATTTATAATCTAAAAATAGGATAGAATATGAAAACTGAATTTTCCTGGCAAAACCAAAAAAATTGGGCTTAATCTTAAGGGGGTAAGATAGCCATAATTAGAAATATTTTGGTCATTAATGTGATTCTTTACCTTTTGTTTCCATAAAGTGATGTCCACTGTACAGTGGGTAAAGGATGAGGCTGTACACAGCCAAAGAAAACTGCCTCAGGGGTATAGTGTTATGTCTCTTGAAAAGCTACACAGACTAACCAGTATAGACCGAGTAGATATTAATATAAAACAAATTAACTGGTTACTTATGCAAGTTTCGGGAGCTACATCTGTGTTTTCATCATTCCTGTTGGCCAAAGTCCCAGGAATCAGTTTCCTGATCACCACTTAACTGGCTGAAAGTCTAGTTTTTCTGCTTCACTTTGGTGACATCTGGCATGCCCCCTCAGCACCATTTATCAAGTAACTTAGAAGAGGAGAAATTACTTTAAGCTTGTTCACTGTCCATCATTCTCAGAATAGCTACTACCTTCTCAACCTTTAAACTGCCACCCTTCAAACAAACAAACAGCCCTCCCCTTTCTAGATACAGAGTTTTGGAAGTGTCAGAAAGGAGTCCTACATAAAACAAAGGATGTTTTAAAAACTAGCTTTCCTATGAAAAAGAAAGAAATTACTTGAGAGTTAAATGACTCACTTTAGAGTTAAATAACTCATTTTAAACTACTCTTTCTGAGCTAACAAAGTCACATTAATGCAGTTTTTCATAAGTTTGTCTTGCCAGCTTTATTAACTAAAGTCAAAGTAAGTGAATAATTATTCCAGTGGGCCTATAAAGCATAATACAAATAAAAATAATTATGCTATCGTCAAATCATGTATTTCTAAAGGGTAAGGTAGTAAGAGCAGCATTTACATATAGCTCACATGTGGAAGGTTGGGAGATATCTCCACTTAGGTAAGGATAGAAGTCAAGCTACTATAATTTCCAGAATCATCTACTGTGTAATCTATACACAATCTCTCTTGAACATCAGCAAATGACATCATATGGCAAGGCACTCATCAGAGAATTTAACCACCTGTTGTCTTCAGTACACTGAGAGAGTCTGATTGGGATAATCTATAACAGGAGTTGATAAAATTTAGCTTGGCTAGTTGCGTGTTTTGTGAATAAAGTTTTATTGGAACAGAGCCACATCAATTTGTTTATGTATTGTCTATGTGGGCTTTTGCACTACAATGGCATTGTTGAATAGTTCTGACAAAAACTGTATGGAAAGTAAACTGAAAATATTTTATTTTCTTTCTGGCCTTTTAAGAAAAGGTTTGCTGACCCCTGCTCTACGGCATTATTCTTTCTTTGAGTATTAGAAAGCAAACAGATCATCATAACTTGTTAAAATGCAGATCTCATTCAAAAGGTCTAGGAGTATGACCTGAGAGTCTGTATTTCTGAGAAGCTCCAGATGATGCCAATACAGCTGGTTTGCACACCCCACTTTGAGTAGCAAGGGCTCAAGGCAGTGCAATAATCTACTCTGATAGAGCATTGGTTCTCAGCCTGGGATGATTCTGCCCCACAGAGGACATTTAGCAATTTCTGGAGACACTTTGGGTTGTAACAACTAGGCAGAGATACTACTGACACCTAGTAGATAAGTACCAGGAATGATGCGAAACATCCTACACCACAGGACAGCACCCCCACAACAAATAACAGCTCAGCTCCCAAATGTCAATAGTGCAGCTGTCAAGAAACCGTGCATTAGAATAGTTGTTACTAACTTTGCACAACAGAATCAACTGGGAAGCTATGAAAAATATCAACACTACTTCCACTCTGGCCATGAAAATTTGATACCAGACTTCCCTTCTGCTGTGAAAACCCATAAATAAATACAAAACAAAATTAGTCAAAATATATGAAATAACTTAGGGATCTAAAACAAAGCTCAGGAAGGGAAAATAACACAGACCTAAGAAAGGCCACAATTTAAGATTTACTGCAGACTAGATCAAAAAAGCCTGAACAGAAGTTATAAAATGATGAAGTTTAATCACCAGTAAGTTAACTGTTTGCCAGAACTAACCTCAAAACTCTTTAAAGGAATGCAATAAAATCTGGAGTCTAAAGACCACAGCATCCCCAATATTCAGCATACAATAAAACTACTACAAATGAGATGCAGGAAATGTGACCCATAATCAGGAGAAAAAATTAACAGAGATTCAGGGCTGATCCAGATGGTACAATTTATCAAACAAGGACTATAAGACATCTACATAAATATGTTCAAAGAATTAAAGTTGAACATAATTAATGAACAGAGATGGGGGAGGTGGAATCTCAACATACAAAGAAATATACTTGTGGAACTGAAAAATACAAGGTATAACATGAAAAATTCATTGGCTAGGTTTAACAGCTGATTTGACTATCAACTAGAGGTCAGGCAAAAAAAAAAAAACAAAAAAAAAAACACCCAACCTGAGGTACAGCAACATAAAACACTGATTTTAAGAAATAGTTATTTAGCTGCCTATGAAAAAGGTAAAGTATTCTAACATGCATGTATTTGGAACTCAGAGAAATAAGAGGGATTAAGGCATGAAACAAATTGATGAAATCATACAAAACCTTTCCAATTTGAAGACAAATATCAACCCATAGATAAAAGTAGCTCTACGAACCCAAAGCACAATAAACAAAAGACAGCCATCCTTACAAAACCAAAAATAACAAGCAAATCTTGAAAGCCACAGAAAGAAATACATTATAAATGGGCCAATAAGAATAACTGCTAACTTCTTAGCAGAAAAAAACCAGACCTATGAACATGGAAACATCCTTTTTAAAGTTCTTAAAGAAAAGATTCTATATTCAATGAAGCTTTCAAAATCAAAGTGAGGGGCATCCAGTTATAGACAAGAAAGGGTAAGCATCCCACCTTATTCTATTAATTAAAGAGTGGACAAAAAGCGCCTATCAATCAAAACACTATGAAAATTCTAAAAATGACCCTCCCTTGAGTCTCCACCCGCCATGTACTTTAGTACCTCCTATTACCCCAGCCTGGGCCATAAAAGCCTGGCAGTCTGGAAACAGCAATATGCACAGACTGGAAAAAAAAAAAAACATGAAAAACATGCTCTATCTAACCAATAGCCCTGGGGGAGGACAGGTCTACAGGACAGAATCCTTTTATACCTGCTGTACCCTAGGTGAACACCATGAAAGAAGCTGCACCTTACTTCTCTCCAGGTGCTGTGGAAACAGGGCGGCAGGGGGGGATGGGGGGTGGTGAGGGTGGGGTGAAGAGGGAGGGTACAGTCCTGTTGAGTATCATCACCCTACACTAACCAGAGAGCACACCTACCCTTCCTCCATCAAGCACTGTGGAGACGGGTAGAGCCCTATTGACCGTCCTCAAACTAACAAGGTAATACCCTATCCCACTGGGTGTTAGGGAAATTGTGAGATAGAGCTCTGACAACCTTTCCCAGCCTGTACTACTGAGGTGGTCCCCGTTCCTTCCCACCAGGAGACTACCAAAACTGTAAGGCAGAGCCATATAGCCTGTTCCTCCCTACACTAACACGGGCAGATGTGGTGCCTGTCTTCCTCCCCACCAGACACTGTAGAGACCGTAGTAGAGTCCTACCAACCTTCTCCACCTTGCACTGAGCAAACATCAGAGCAACAGCAACCCTCCACGCTGGCCTCAGAAACTGGAGAGGCGCTTGCCCTTTTGACCATGCCTGCTGTGCATTAAACAGCAAAGAGTTGGCATCACACATCTCCCTAACTAGAAAGCTCTGTTCTCAGTAATTGATATAACTACTAGAGTGAAAATCAGCAGGAATATAAAATAAATTAGTAACATCACAAGATAATGGGATCTAGCTGATATTTATAGACTACTTCACCCCCAAACAAGAAAATACATGTTCTTTTCGACTGCAACTGGAAGATTCAACCAGGCAGACCGTCATATCCTATCCATAAAACAAACCCTAACAAATTTATATTGTTAGACCATCATATAATTAAACTAGAAATCAATAACTGAAAAAAAAATCTTCAGATACTTGGAAATTAACACATTTCTAAATAAGGTATTAAAAGTCTCAAGGGGAAATATAAAATATTTTGAACTGAACAACATTGAAATGTATAAATATTTACAGGATGCAGTACAAACAGGGTTTAGCAGGACATTTATAGCATGGAATACTTACGTTAGAAAAAATAGTGGGTTCAAATCAATAGCCTAAGCTTCTACCTAAACTGGAAAAAAGGGAAGAAAATACACCAAGATCAAGCTGAAGGAAAGAAATAATAGGAAAATCTCCAAATGCTTTAAAATTTAAAGACCCCTTTAAATGGGTCAAAGAGACCCCAGGAAAATTAAAAAATACATTGAACTGAATGGAAATGAAAATACAACATATCAAAACATGGGACATAGCTAATGTCATGCTAGAAGGGAAATTTATAATACTAAATACTTGTATTAGAAAAGACAGAAAGTCCCAATTTAACAATCTGCACCCCAAGAAATTATAAAAAGAAATGACAAGTATGTGACATGATGGATTTGTTAATTAGTATGAGTTAAGCATCCCACAATGTAGACATATATCAAAGCATCACATTGTACCCCATAGATATATATAATTATGTTTGTTAAAAAAAGAATTAAAATCCAAAGCAAGCAGAAAGAAACAAATTAGAGCAGAAATCAGTAACATTGGCAATTAAAAAATACAGAATGATCAATCAAAAGCTGGTTCTGAGACATGACCAATAAGAATGACAAACTAGCAAAACTAACAGAGAAAGAAAACACAAACTACCAGTATCTGGGAAGAAACAAGTATCACTACAGACCCCACAGGCATTTAAGGGATTTGAGTAAAGGAATACTATGAATAATTACACCAACAAAAATTTGATAGCTCAGATGAAATGGACCAATTCCTGGAAAAATCACAAATTACCAAAACTAAAGATGAAATAATAAAAATCCAAGAGATAAATAGTTGTGACAAGAGTCCATATGACCTGCAAAACCTAAATTTTTTACCATCTGGCTCTTTACAGAAAAGTTTGCCTACTCTTGAAATAAAGATCTGAATAGTCTTACTAAAGAAACTGAATTCATAGCTAAAAAGGAAATCTCCAGACCCAGATGGTTTCACTAGAGAATTCTGCAAAACGTGGGAAAAAAAAAAAAAAAAACAAACAATATCAATTCTATACATTTTCTTCCAGAAATTAAGAGGAAGAAGGCTTCTCAACTCATAAGGTCACCATTACCCTGATACCAAAACCAACAAAAACAGTAGAATAAAAGATAACAACAGACATCAGCTCTCATGAACACAGATGTAAAACTCCTCATTAAAATACTAGCAAATTAAATCCAGCAACCTATAAAAAGAATAATATACAATGACGAAGTGGGGTTGATTCAGAGAATGGGAGACTGGTTCAATATTCAACCACAAACCAGTGTCATCCACCATGGTAACAGTCTAAAGAAGAAAAATCACATGATCATATTAATTGACACAGAAAGAGCATTTGACAATATTCAGCACCTAGTCATGATGAAAACTCTTAGTACATTAGAAATGGAGGGGAGCTTCCTCAACTTTATAGAGAACATCTATAAAAATGTCTACAGCTAACCTACTAAATAGTGAATGGCCAAAAACTGGAAAGAAACCAAATATTCTTCAATGGTATATCCATACTTCAGATTACTACTGAGCAATAAAAAGGAATGAACTGCTCACGTACACAAAACTTGGATAGATCTCAAGGGCATGATGACGAATGAAACAAAGCCATTCTCAACAAGTTACATAGGATTTGATTTATATGGTACACTCAAAATGATAAAATTATAGTGATGCAGAATAAACCCACTGCTTTCAGAGGATTAAGATTGGGAAGAGGGTGTCACTATAGCATGAGCAATTCCTACATGGTCATGGAACAGGTCTGTAGGATAATTGTGGTGGTTACTCCATACATGTAATAAAATATCTAAGGAACACAGACATGCACGAGTACATGTCAAAATTGGTGATATCCTAATAAGGTCTGTATTTTATGGTAGTATATGAATGTCAATTTCCTGCTTTGTAAAATTATATTATGGTTATGTAAAATGTTTTCATTTGCAGGAGTTGCGTGAAAGGGTAGGTAAGGGTATATGGAGGCTGTATGTATTTTTACAATTTCAGAGTCTACAATTACTTCAAAATAAACTGTTAAAAAAAGAAATGCAGAAATAAAATATAAATCCACCACTACAAAAAAAAAAAAAGTGAAGGTGAAATACAAATATTTTCAGACAGACAAGACGTGACAGAATTCGATTCCAGGAAATACACAGTACAATAAATGTTAAAGGAATTTGTTCAGGCTGAAGAGAAATGATACCAAACTAAGATCTATTGAAGGAATAAAGAATTTCAGTAACTGTCAATATTGGGATATGTTAAGACTTTTTTTTCCTTTCTTAATTTTTTTAAAATGAAAAATGGCTCCTTAAAGCAACAATAACAATGCATTCTGAAATATATTACACATGCAAAAGCAAAATGTATAACAACAATAGCACAAAGGATGAGGGATAAAGGGAAGTATACATTTGTAAGGTTCTTAAACATTAAGTCAAGATAGAATGTAATATGATCAGTTAAATGTGCACATGGTAACTTCTAGAGCCATGCTGTCTAATATGACTTGAGCACTTGAAATATGGCTAGTTATAACTGAGATGTGCTATTACTATAAAATAGACACCAAATTTTGAAGACTTTATAGAAAAAGATGTAAAATATCTCAGTAATATTATTCTGATTATACCATTGTGGATACTGGTTTAATCAGAGGATGTTATTAAAATAGATTCTACCTGTTTCTTTTTACTTTTTGATCTGTGGTTAGTAGAATTTTTTAAATTGCATATGTGGCTTGCATTATATTTCTGTTAGGCAGGATTGTTCTGAGCAGGGATTTGCAAACTTGCTTTGTAAAATGCCTGAGAGTAAATATTTTAGGCTTTTTTGATCATACAGTCTCTGTTGCAGTTAGCTCTGCCACTATGGAACAAAAGCAATCAAATACAATATGTAAGGAATGAGTATGGCTATGTTCCAATAAAACTATTTACAAAAATCGGTGGTTGGCTGAATTTGGCCCATAGGCTATGGAGCTGACTGACCCCTTGCTCTAGAGTGACCACCAAAAAAAAAGAACAAGCATAGAAGCATAGTTTAAAAAAAATTCTCAATTAGTCCAAAATAAAGCAGGAGGGAAGTAAAAAGGGACAAAGAACACATGGGGCAAAAAGAAAGCAAATTGCTTAATGGTAGATTAAACCCAGCTGTATCAATAGTTACCTCAAATGGAAATGCAGCAAATATAGTTACATGAAATAGAAACGGAGCAAATAAAAGATAGTGTTTGCCAGATTTTATAAAATAGCAAGACTCAACTATATGCTAGTTACAAAAGCCACAGATAAAAAGACACAGGTGGATTAAACAAAGGATGGAAATGGATACAATGTATAAATATTAATCATAGGAAGCCTGGAATTGTTAAAAGTCAGATGAAGTAGAATTCAAGATAGAGTATTTAATAGATATAAAGTAAGATATTTCAGAATGATGAACAGGACAGTTAACCAAGAACATGTAACTACTAAATCTGCATATACCTAATAACAGCATCAAAATCTATGAAGCAAAAATGTATAGAAGAGACAAATGGATAAATTCACAATTACAGTTGGGGATTGTAACATTCCTTTGTCATTAAATGATAAAACAAGACGACAAATTAAAACAGTAAATATATAAGATTTGAACAGTATTAAACAACTTAACCCCAAACTTCATAAGTATACAAGGAAAATTCACTAAACTAGGCCTTTTCCTGGGTGACAAAATAAGTTTCAGTGAATTTTAAAAGATTGTAATAATACAGGATGTGTTCTGATGACAACAAAATTAAATTAGAAATCAATAACAAAAAAGATACCCAGTAAACCTTAAAAATACTTAGGAATTAAACAACATACTAATAAATAATCCATGGGTCAAATCAATCAAGGGACATTAGAAAATATATTGAACTGAATAATAATGAAAACACAACATATCAAAATTTGTGAAATACAGCCAAAGCACAGCTTACATATTTACAGGTTTAACTATATACATTAGAAAAAAAACGAAGGAAAAAATTAGTGATTTAAACTTTCACCTTATGAAGCTTGAAAGAATAAACGCAAAATAAGTAGAATTAAGGAAATGATAAAGAATTAGTGAAATAGAAAACATATCAATGGTAGGTTTTTTTAAAAAATCAACAAAACCAAAGTTCGTCTTTGAAAAAAAAAAACAAAAAAAAAACCAAAGCTGGTCTTTGAGAAGATCAATGAAAATGATAAGCTCTTAGCTAGACTATTAAGAAAAAGAGAAAGGAAGATGGCCGAATAGGAACAGCTCTGGTCTACAGCTCCCAGCATGAGCCACACAGAAGACTGGTGATTTCTGCATTTTCCTTTGAGGTACCGGGTTCATATCATTAGGGAATGCCAAACAGTGGGTGCAGGACAATCGGTGCAGCGCACTGTGCGCGAGCCGAAGCAGGGTGAGGCATTGCCTCACTCCGGAGGCGCAAGGGGTCAGGGAGTTCCCTTTCCTAGTCAAAGAAAGGGGTAACAGACGGCACCTGGAAAATCAGGTCAGTCCCACCCTAATACTGCGCTTTTCCAACGGGCTTGGAAAACGGCACACCAGGAGATTGTGTCCCGCACCTGGCTGGGAGGGTCCTATGCCCACGGAGTCTCGCTGATTGCTAGCACAGCAGTCTGAGATAAAACTGCAAGGCAGCAGCGAGGCTGGGGGAGGGGTGCCCGCCATTGCCCAGGCTTGCTTAGGTAAACAAAGCAGCCAGGAAGCTCGAACTGGGTGGAGCCCACCACAGCTCAAGGAGGCCTGCCTGCCTTTGTAGGCTCCACCTCTGGGGGCAGGGCACAGACAAACAAAAAGTCAGCAGGAACCTCCACAGACTTAAATGTCCCTGTCTGACTGACAGCTTTGAAGAGAGTAGTGGTTCTCCCAGCACGCAGCTGGAGATCTGAGAACAGACAGACTGCCTCCCAAAGTGGGTCCCTCACCCCTGAGCAGCCTAACTGGGAGGCATCCCCCCCAGTAGGGACAGACTGACACCTCACTCGGCCAGGTACTCCTCTGAGACAAAACTTCCAGAGGAACTATCAGACAGCTGAATTTGTGGTCTCACAAAAATCCGCTGTTCTGCAGCCACCGCTGCTGACACCCAGCCAAACAGGGTCTGGAGTGGACCTCTAGCAAACTCCAACAGACCTGCAGCTGAGGGTCCTGTCTGGTAGAAGGAAAACTAACAAACAGAAAGGACATCCACACCAAAAACCCATCTGTACATCACCATCATCAAAGACCAAAAGTAGATAAAACCACAAAGATGGGGAAAAAACAGCAGAAAAACTGGAAACTCTAAAAAGCAGAGCACCTCTCCTCCTCCAAAGGAACGTAGTTCCTCACCAGCAACGGAACAAAGCTGGACGAAGAATAACTTTGACGAGTTGAGAGAAGAAGGCTTCAGACGATCAAACTACTCTGAGCTATGGGAGGAAATTCAAAACAATAGCAAAGAAGTTAAAAACTTTGAAAAAAAATTAGACAAATGGATAACTAGAATAACCAATGGACAGAAGGGCTTAAAGAAGCTGATGGAGCTGAAAGCGAAGTTTTGAGAACTACGCGAAGATTGCAGAAGCCTCGGTAGCCGATGCAATCAACTGGAAGAAAGGGTATCGCTGATGGAAGATGAAATGAATGAAATGAAGTGAGAAGGGAAGTTTAGAGACAAAAGAATAAAAAGAAACGAACAAAGCCTCTAAGAAATTTGGGACTATGTGAAAAGACCAAACCTACGTCTGATTGGTGTACCTGAAAATGAGGGGGAGAATGGAACCAAGTTGGAAAACACTCTGCAAGATATTATCCAGGAGAACTTCCCCAATCTAGCAAGGCAGGCCAACATTCAGATTCAGGAAATACAGAGAATGCCACAAAGATACTCCTCGAGAAGAGCAACTCCAAGACACATAATTGTCAGATTCACCAAAGTTGAAATGAAGGAAAAAATGTTAAGGGCGGCCAGAGAGAAAGGTCGGGTTACCCACAAAGGGAAGCCCATCAGACTAACAGCTGATCTCTCGGCAGAAACTCTACAAGCCAGAAGAGAGTGGGGGCCAATATTCAACATTCTTAAAGAATTTTCAACCCAGAATTTCATATCCAGCCAAACTAAGCTTCCTAAGTGAAGGAGAAATAAAATACTTTACAGACAAGCAAATGCTGAGTGATTTTGTCACCACAAGGCCTGCCCTAAAAGAGCTCCTGAAGGAAGCACTAAACATGGAAAGGAACAACCGGTACCAGCCACTGCAAAAACATGCCAAATTGTAAAGACCATCAAGGCTAGGAAGAAACTGCATCAACCAATGAGCAAAATAACCAACTAACATCATAATGACAGGATCAAATTCACACATAACAATATTAACTTTAAATGTAAATGGGCTAAATACTCCAATTAAAAGACACAGACTGGCAAATTGGATAAGGAGTCAAGACCCATCAGTGTGCTGTATCCAGGAAACCCATCTCACATGCAGAGACACACATAGACTCAAAATAAAGGGATGGAGGAAGATCTATCAAGCAAATGGAAAACAAAAAAAGGCAGGGGTTGCAATCCTAGTCTCTGATAAAGTAGACTTTAAACCAACAAAGATCAAAAGAGACAAAGAAGGCCATTACACAATGGTAAAGGAATCAATTCAACAAGAAGAGCTAACTATCCTAAATACATATGCACCCAACACAGGAGCACCCAGATTCATAAAGCAAGTCCTGAGTGACCTACAAAGGGACTTAAACTCCCACACAATAATAATGGGAGATTTTAACACCCCATTGTCAACATTAGACAGATCAATGAGACAGAAAGTCAACAAGGATATCCAGGAATTGAACTCAGCTCTGCACAAAGTGGACCTAATAGACATCTACAGAACTCTCCACCCCAAATCAACAGAATATACATTTTTTTCAGCACCACACCACACCTATTCCAAAACTGACCACATAGTTGGAAGTAAAGCACCCCTCAGCAAATGTAAAAGAACAGAAATTATAACAAACTGTCTCTCAGATCACAGTGCAATCAAACTAGAACTCAGGATTAAGAAACTCACTCAAAACCACTCAACTACATGGAAACTGAACAACCTGCTCCTGAATGACTACTGGGTACATAATGAAATGAAGACAGAAATAAAGATGTTCTTTGAAACCAACGAGAACAAAGACACAACATACCAGAATCTCTGGGACACATTCAAAGCAGTGTGTCGAGGGAAATTTATGGCACTAAATGCCCAAAAGAGAAAGCGGAAAGTTCCAAAATTGACACCCTAACATCACAATTAAAAGAACTAGAAAAGCAAGAGCAAACACATTCAAAAGCTAACAGAAGGCTAGAAACAACTAAAATCAGTGCAGAACTGCAGGAAATAGAGATACAAAAAACCCTTCAAAAAATTAATGAATCCAGGAGCTGGTTTTTTGAAAAGATCAACAAAATTGATAGACCACTGGCAAGACTAATAAAGAAGAAAAGAGAGAAGAATCAAATAGATACAATAAAAAATGAAAAAGGGGATATCACCACCGATCCCACAGAAATACAATCTACCATCAGAGAATACTACAAACACCTCTACGCAAATAAACTAGAAAATCTAGAAGACATGTATAAATTCCTCGACAAATATACCCTGCCAAGACTAAACCAGGAAGAAGTTGAATCTCTGAATAGACCAATAACAGGCTCTGAAATTGTGGCAATAATCAATAGCTTATCAACCAAAAAGAGTCCAGGACCTGATGGATTCACAGCCGAATTCTACCAGAGGTACAAGGAGGAACTGGTACCATTCCTTCTGAAACTATTCCAATCAATAGAAAAAGAGGGAATCCTCCCTAACTCATTTTATGAGGTCAGCATCATCCTGATACCAAAGCCTGGCAGAGACATAACCAAAAAAGAGAATTTCAGACCAATATCCTTGATGAACATTGATGCAAAAATCCTCAATAAAATACTGGCAAACTGAATCCAGCAGCACATCAAAAAGCTTATCCACCAAGATCAAGTTGGCTTCATCCCTGGGATGCAAGGCTGGTTCAACATACGCAAACCAACAAATGTATTCCATCATATAAACAGATGCAATGACAAAAACCACATGATTATCTCAAGAGATGAAGAAAAGGCCTTCAACAAAATTCAACAGCCCTTCATGCTCATGGGTTGGAAGAATCAATATTGTCAAAATGGCCATACTGCCAAAGGTAATTTATAGATTCAATGCCATCCCCATCAAGCTACCAATGACTTTCTTCACAGAATTGGAAAAAACTACTTTAAAGTTCATATGGAACCAAAAAAGAGCCCACATCGCCAAGTCAATCCTAAGCCAAAAGAACAAAGCTGGAGGCATCACACTACCTGACTTCAAACTATACTACAAGGCTACAGTAACCAAAACAGCATGGTACTGGTACCACAACAGAGACATAGATCAATGGAACAGAACAGAGCCCTCAGAAATAATGCCGCATATCTACAACTATCTGATCTTTGACAAACCTGACAAAAACAAGCAATGGGGAAAGGATTCCCTATTTAATAAATGGTGCTGGGAAAACTGGCTAGCCATATGTAGAAAGCTGAAACTGATCCCTTCCTTACACCTTATACAAATATTAATTCAAGATAGATTAAAGACTTACATGTTAGACCTAAAACCATAAAAACCCTAGAAGAAAACCTAGGCAATACTATTCAGGACATAGGCATGGGCAAGGACTTCATGTCTAAAACACCAAAAGCAATGGCAACAAAAGCCAAAATTGACAAATGGGATCTAATTAAACTAAAGAGCTTCTGCACAGCAAAAGAAACTACCATCAGAGTGAACAGGCAACCTAGAGAATGCGAGTAAATTTTTGCAAACTACTCATCTGACAAAGGGCTAATATCCAGAATCCACAATGAACTCAAACAAATTTACAAGAAAAAACAAACAGCCCCATCAAAAAGTGGGCAAAGGACATGAACAGACACTTCTCAAAAGAAGACATTTATGCAGCCAAAAAACAGATGAAAAAATGCTCATCATCACTGGCCATCAGAGAAATGCAAATCAAAACCACAATGAGATACCATCTCACACCAGTTAGAATGGCCATCATTAAAAAGTCAGGAAACAACAGGTGCTGGAGAGGATGTGGAGAAATAGGAACATTTTTACACTGTTGGTGGGACTGTAAACTAGTTCAACCATTGTGGAAGTCAGTGTGGCGATTCCTCAGGGATCTAGAACTAGAAATACCATTTGACCCAGCCATCCCATTACTAGGTATATACCCAAAGGACTATAAATCATGCTGCTATAAAGACACATGCACACGTATGTTTATTGCAGCACTATTCACAACAGCAAAGAGTTGGAACCAACCCAAATGTCCAACAACGATAGACTGGATTAAGAAAATGTGGCACATATACACCATGGAATACTATGCAGCCATAAAAAATGATGAGTTCATGTCCTTTATAGGGACATGGATGAAACTGGAAACCATCATTCTCAGTAAACTATCGCAAGGACAAAAAGCCAAACACCGCATGTTCTCACTCATAGGTGGGAATTGAACAATGAGAACTCATGGACACAGGAAGGGGAACATCACACTCCGGGGACTGTTGTGGGGTCGGGGGAGGGGGGAGGGACAGCATTAGGAGATATACCTAATGCTAAATGACGAGTTAATGGGTGCAGCAAACCAACATGGCACATGGATACATATGTAACAAACCTGCACATTGTGCACATGTACCCTAAAACCTAAAGTATAATAATAAAATACAAAAAAGAAAAAAGAAAAAAAAAAAAGAAAAAGAGAAAGAAACCAAAAAGTTACCACTATCAGGACTGAAAGAGGGGACATCAATATAGATATTGGTGATGGTAAAGGGATAATAAAGGATATCCTAACAGTGCTGATAAATTTGAAAACTTAGATGAGATGGGCAAATTCTTTGAAAAATACAAATATAAAACTGACACAAGAAGAAAAAAAACCTAATGATCACTCTATATATTATAGAAAGTAAATATGCAGTTAAAAAATTTCCTACAACAAATTAGCAGCCCTGATGGTTTTCTTGCTAAATTCTATCCAACATTTAAGAAAGGTAAATCTTACAAAAACATTTTCTGAAAACAGAGGGGAACACTTCCAACTGGTATAATTCATAATGACCCTGAAAACAAAACCATACAAGGATATTATGAGAAAAGAAAATTACAGCTGCTCTATGAAGTAGCCATCCTTTTATTACTTTACTTTCTTAATAAACTTGCTTTCACTTTGCAAAAAAAAAAAGAAATGAAAAGAAAAAGAAAGAAAATTACAGACCAGTATCTGTCATCAGTCTAGGTATAAAAACCTTCCATGGAACTGAAATTCAGCAAACAGTATTCAGCAGGAAAACACATCATGCCTAACTGGGGGTTTATCCCAGAAATAAAAGGTTGATTTAACATTTAAAAATCAATGTAATTCATCGTACTAGTAAAGGGAAAAAATCATATGATCATCTCAAGAGATCTCAAAACAGTATTTAATATTCATTATTTACATTTATTTTTCAACAAATATGGTGAAATTTCCTCAGCCTGATAAAGGGTATTTAGAAAAAAACAGGTAACTTAATGGTGAAAGAATGAATGCATTCCCCCTAAGATCAGGAACAAAGCAAGGATGGCCACTGTCACAACTTCTATTCAACCTAATACTAGAGCTGCTAGCAGGTGTAATAAGACAACGATAAAAAATAAATAAAAGGCATATATTGGAAAGGAAGAGGTAAAACTGTCTCTATTCATAGACATCATTAACTGTGTAGAAAGTCCTAAGAATCTATTTAAAAAATAATAAAACCTATTGGAATAAGTACATTTAGAAAGATCCCAAGACACACGATTATATTGTATATCAAATATAATTGATATAGAAATAGAAAATAAATTCTATTTCTATATACCAACAACAAATAACTGGAATATGAAATTTTGAAAATTACTACTTAAAATGGGATCAAAAATATTTAAGATCATTTTAATGGAAGATGTATAGACATCTACACTAAAAACTACAAAACACTGTTGAGAGAAGTTAAAGAAAATCCACATAAATGCAGAGAAGTTCCACATAAATGCAGAGAAGTACCAGGTTTATGCACTAGAGGAGTTGACATTGTTGGGATGCCAGTTCTCCATAAACTCATCTTTAGACTTAACGTACTCCCAATCAAAATCCCATTGTGCATTTTTTGGTGGAAACTAACAAGCTGCTTCTTAAATTTTATGGAGGAGACTAGGACCTAAAATGGCCAATACATTTTTGAAAGAAAATAAAAGGATTAAAGAACTATTCTAATTTCAGAGCTTGCTGTAAAGCGACAGTAACTGATGCAGTGTGGTGTTGGTGTAAGGAGAGACAAGTAGAATAGAAGAAAATAGAGCCCAGAAATAGGCCCACACTTACAGTTAGTGACTTTTGAAAAGGGCTCCAAAGAAATTCATTAGGAACATCTTTTCAATAAATGATGGTGCAAACTATATGAAAAAGAGAACCTCAACCTCCACCTCACACAATACACATGAATTGATTTGAGATGGCTCATAGAACCAACAATGAAAGCTAAAACCATGAGCCTTGTATAAAAATATATAGCAAAATAACTTTGTGACCTTGAGGTAGGCAAAGGTTTCTTAGGTATCTTTACAGAAAAACAAACAAACAAAAAAACTATTAAAGACTGATAAATTGAACTTTAAATAAAAAAAAATATAAAAAGCTTCTGCACATCCTAAGATACTATGAATTAAATGATTAGGCAGGCCACATGCTAGGAGAGGATATCCGTAATACAGATATCTGATAAGGACTTCTGTGGCTTAACAATAAAAAGACAAATATCCAAATAAAAATTAGAACACTCGAAGAAGAAACTTTATAAGAACAGATATATGAATGGTCGGTAAAAACATGTGAAAGTGCTCAAACTTAATTAGACATCAGGTGAATAATTGGAAACACAATAATACACTAATACACACGTTAGAATGGCTAAAATTAAAAAGAGTGACAATACCAAATACTGGGGAGGACGTGGAATGGCCAGAACTCTTGTACATTACTGGTGGGAATATAGAATGATACTTAAGAACTTTTTGTCAGCTCTTTATAAAATTAAACATACACCTGCCCTACGACCCAGCAATTCTACATCTCAGGAGAAATGAAACACGTCCATTGAAGGATTTGTGCCAGAATGTTTGTAGCAACTATATTCATGGTGGCCAGAAATGAGTAGTAGCCCAAATGTCCATTAATAGGAGAATGGACTTGTGAATTATGATGTAGTTATACAACAGACATGTGAACTATGATATAGTTATACAATGGAGTACTATTCAGCAATGGAAAACACAAATTACTAATACATGCATGAACATGGATAAATCTCAAAAAACACACTGAGTGAAAGAAACCAGGCCCAAATAAATGCATACTATATGACTGCATGTTTATGAAATTCTAGAAGAGGCAAATCTAATCTAGTGATGAGAATCAAAATGGCAGAACATTCCCTGGGGGAAGAGGACTGACTGGGGAAAAGAACCAAGACTTCCCAAAGTGATAAAATCTATATATACATATCTCATTGCCACCACAGCCAAAAAAGAATCAATTTCTTTGCATCAGTATTTTCGTAGTGCCTCCCTATCCCTGTACACCAGGTGATTTTGGTGGACTTAAGTAAGGGTTGAAAAAGAATCTCTCAACTAGAGATTTTTAGAATCTCTTAAGTTTTGTCACCAAGCACGATTTGTCTTTAATTTTACAAATAGGAACTAAAATATGCCTAAGTGAAGTAGTTCCTTACGTAAATTTAAAATGAAACAACAAATAATGCCACTATTTTATACTCGAAAGAATGTAAAAGATTGCTATTAGTACTAAAAAAAAAAAGCATTTCTGTCTCTGGATAAACTTGTAGGCTTGCTGGCTGGCTGAAGAATGCATAAGTACTATGCTTCTAATTTTTGCCTCGGCTGTCAAGAAGTTCAGAGCCAAATTCAGTGCTCAGTTTAGTGATTAACATCCCAGCTGTCTGATACATCAATTTTTCTTGGGGTAGGGTATACAAGGTGGGGTATTAAATTATCCTGTTTCATACTGTAAACTACCTCAAATCATTTGGGGGAAATGATAGTGTATAAATCATATAAAATGTTGGTCATTTTGACAAAATTAAATATTTTTTCACTTCAGATAATAAATACATTGTATGCTCCTTGTTGTCAAAAAAGGTTAGATTAGGGAGGATTTTTGCTGTTACTTGAATGAGTCATCTGCTAAAGGTGAGTCACTCTCCGCCCAAATGATTGAGTGATGTAAAAAATACATTTTAAAATACAACCACATTGACAGGGAAACACTTCACTTATATTTGATTATAAGGGTGAGACTTGAGGAACCAATGTAGAAGTATAGAATACATTGAGTCCCTAAATGGATCATAGATGGCAAAAGAAATTTAAGTGCACTTCATTACATTCTTAGAATAAAGAAATCAGATCTGTATGCAAATGTGCTTACTGCTATTCTGTTTCTATGATAACTGGTGTTGGCCGCTTTAATTTTATCAGCTGGCTAGGATATTTTCTGTCCCTTCTCATTTAACAAAACCATACAACCTTGGCCCTCAGGAGAAAATAAGATATTTTTATTCCCAAAGGGCATATTCTAATGTAACATTAAGTTAGAAAAAACACACACAAACAACCCTCTCACCTGAGCTGCTTCATTGTTCATCCATCCAATCAGTTTCTCCTCTTTTTGCACTTCTTTCCATGTTGCACAGGACTCAGTGCTTCTCTCACTGTGGACTTTTTTTTCGATTAACCTATTGTGTGCCTTGTTGACCTGCTTTGTTGCAGCCTTTTGTGAATCAACCTGTTGTATAGAGTAAGTAATAATATATAATGAAAACTTTTGGTATTTCTTTAAAAAATGCATATATGTCCAGATTCTGAAAAATTCTAAACTTGCCAAGCTTTAAAAAAGGCAACAAAGAGGAAAGCAGCAAATGGACATTACAGAAAAACTATAGTCGTTGGCAAGATCCAGACCCTTTCTCATCAATGGGACAAAACCAATTAAAATTAGTGTCACTGTATGCACACGTATGTTTACTGAGGCAGTATTCACAATAGTAAAGACTTGGAACCAACCCAAATGTCCATCAATGATAGCTAGATTAAGAGAATGTGTCACATATACACCATGGAATACTATGCAGCCATAAAAAAGGATGAGTTCATGTCCTTTGTAGGGACATGGATGAAGCTGGAAACTGAGCAAATTATCCCAAGGACAGAAAACCAAACACCGCATGTTCTCACTCATAGGTGGGAATTGAACAAAGAGAACACATGGACACAGGGTGGGGAACAACACACACCGGAGCCTGTCATGGGGTGGGGGAAGGGGGAGGGATAGCATTAGGAGAAATACCTAATGTAAATGATGAGTTAATGGGTGCAGCACACCAACATGGCACATGTATACATATGTAATAAACCTGCAGGTTGTGCAAATGTACCCTAGAACTTAAAGTATAATAAAAAAATAAAATAAAAAATAAAATTAGTGTCACCGTTAGGTACTCTTTAGAAATTATCTCTACAGATAACCTGCTTACTGAAAACAACATTTTTAGAGAAAATTGTCACATTTTAAAACTGCACATGAATTCATTATTAACCTTTGCTGGGAGTGTATCCAGTATATCTTTGTAGTTTAAATTCTTATTAATTAAAATCTTAGTTTTCTATCATTGAAGAGAGCCTAATAAATGTGAATATATAAAAGGAGCTTGTGATGTTGCTTACATTTTTGTGCAGGTAGTTTAACCTTTGAGCAAGATGAATAACAGTTCATGTCATCAAATACTGTGTACCGGTATCAGAGATTAAGTTCTACAACAAGCTTGCTGTCTCTAAGGTTTCTTTTTCACACCATGGTGATATCTGGGGGATGCCTGACGTCAATAACCTTGAAGTAGACTCAGAAATAGAAGGGCAGAACCCACGACACTGTTAGAAGATTGAAAGCTACAGCAAAGGTCCTTATATGAAGTATTTGTTCAGCAGCTTCATGTTTATAGCAGCTGAAAGTGCCATCACCTTTTTTTCATGAGTTAAACAAGGGGCAGAAGATAGGAACAGCACAAAGGGGAAATAGTGGAGTAGCCAGTGCCAAAATAGAGAATGAATTACATTGGCTGGGCAAGCAGAGCTTTAATTTGTAGTCTCTCAATTTTTAGCTTTTATCGCCCAGTGTGTTCACTCCTTCCCTTTAAAATATGCTGGTGTTTTGTGGCTAAGCCTAAATTGTCACACCACCACTCTATTCTACCATCCTCCAGGATCCCAGCTCAAAACCACTGCCTTTCAGTAACCTGAAAGTTGGAAATGTTTCTTAATCATGCAGGGATTCTTTATTTTCACCACTCAACCCTCCCAAACTACTGGGAAAATTTATGTCACCATCTTCTGAGCCACTTTCTGCTGAAGTCATCTTGGTAATAAATGTACCTGATACCATTACTGTGAAACAAAGGGTCTCCAATGGTTCTTGCATACTGTTTTATCCTATTAAAACATTGGCTTATCAATCATTGTGAAAATGTGTTCCATGTTATAAAGGGTGAGATTTGCCCTCCCAGCTTTATTGAGATATAATTGACAATAAAAATTATATATAAGGTATACAATGTGACGTTTTGATACATGTATACATTGTGAAATGAATACAACAATCAAGTTACTAACACATCACCTCACGTTAGTCACCATTTTTTTGTGTGAGAATACTTAAGATCTACTTTCTTAGCAGATTTCAAGAATACAATACAGTATTACTAACTACAGTCACCATGCTGTACATAGATCCCCAGAACTCATTCATCTTATAACTGGAAGTTTGTACCTTTTGACTAGCATCTCCTCATTTTCCCCAAGTCTCATCCCGACAAATACTGTTCTATGCTCTGCTTTCATAAGTTTATTATTATTTTTTTTAGATTCCACCTATAAATGAGATCATATAGTATTTGTCCTGTGTCTGGCTTATTTCACTTAGCATAATGTACTCCAGATTCATCCATGATGTTGCAAATGTCAGGATTTCCTTTTTATGGCTGAATAATATTCCATTGTGTGTGTGTATATATATGTATATATATGTGTATATGTATATATATATGTATATATATGTGTATATGTATATATGCGCGCATATATTCTAATGTAACATTAAGTTAGAAAAAACACACACAAACAACCCTCTCACCTGAGCTGCTTCATTGTTCATCAATCCAATCAGTTTCTCCTCTTTTTGCACTTCTTTCCATGTTGCACAGGACTCAGTGCTTCTCTCACTGTGGACTTTTTTTTCGATTAATCTATTGTGTGCCTTGTTGACTTGCTTTGTTGCAGCCTTTTGTGAATCAACCTGTTGGTATAGAGTAAGTAATAATATATAATGAAAACTTTTGGTATTTCTTTAGAAAATGCATATATGTACATATATGCATATATACATATATGTACATATATATACACACAGACACAATATATATGAATAAAATACACTTTGTGGATAAAGAAAATGTGTTCTATAACCACAAATAATATTGTGGTTACGGACCACACTTTATCCATTCACCCATTGACACACACTTAGGTTGTGCCGTATCTTGATTATTGTGAATAGTGTTGCAATGAACATGGGAATGCAGATACCTCTTTGACATCTGGTTTTATTTCCCTTGGATATATACCCAGAAGCAAGGTTGCTGGTAGTTTTATTTTTAGCTAAGATATTACTGAAGTTTTTAGTGCCTCCTATATGCTAGGCATTTTAGGTATAAGAGTTTTTGCCCTGGGAGCCTCTGACATATAAGCAAAATTTGGTATAAAAGATTCACTCCTCTGTGAAGGTTCCTAGAAGAGATGATGCCTCCTGGATCTGCTTTTAGTTGGCTGGTTAGGCTGCACTGCCGTGGGCACTGCTAGCTACTAAACAAAATGATAGCCAATTAACGGAAAATTTTATTTCTATGGAAACTTTTA
The DNA here is from genome assembly GCF_006542625.1 of Nomascus leucogenys. NCBI lineage: Eukaryota > Metazoa > Chordata > Mammalia > Primates > Hylobatidae > Nomascus > Nomascus leucogenys. The sequence goes on along the minus strand of NC_044394.1, from coordinate 22,631,511 downwards.
AAATTGTAAGTGAAGTGGATGATAGTGAACACAGTGAAACTTTTGCTCAAAGATAGAAAAGCAAATATAGAAAACACCCTGGGCATCCCTTATAATAGAAGGATACTACACAAATGTGTGACATTTTCAAGAAAGTAGCTATGAAAGTGAGGTAGTTTTTATTTAATTTTCCATTGGAACTTCACACTGTTCTATAAAATCAAGAATACCTTTGGACTCCTAAAAATTAATAAACCAAAAATGTGCTTCTAATTAAGAATCTGCATTTCACTATCCTCATATACAGAAAATAAAGAGAAGTTCATAGAATTATTTTGAGACCTAAAGCTTAGGAAAATAATTTGTAAACTGTTAAATTCTATACAAATAATATTACTACAAATAATAATATATTCAACTCTGGATATGCTATGGGAGCCTCAGATTTAAGGTGAATGAAGGGACAACCTTTTAGCTCTGACCTGCAGCTACTTCTCTGCCTAGATAAAGCATTTAGGAAGGATGGGAGGGCTCATTATGCCCACGTGTCTACACTATTACAATATAGTAACATATTATAGTTGATTACTGTATATTGTATATATGATTCAAGCACCATAATAAGGTGGGAGTCATTGATAAACGGATAAAAGGATCCTCTGGCTCTTGAAAAGTAGCTTATTCAAGGGTCGTAACGGGGCCTTTAGTAATGCTGTTTTCCATCTTGGCTCTAACATTCTCATCTGGGAATTCTAGAGCTATAGCTCACCTCAGTTAGCATTGTTACTGAAATATTGTTTCTTTCAGTGAATTTTGGAAATTAAATCCTAGTGGGTGGCATAAAGAGACTGTGATGGTCTTGATGAGACAGTCTTCTAATTTGATTGGCGGTGCTAACTCAGGAGCCCCCAGAACTACTAGCAAGTGACTTCAGTTTTACATCCCTCATTTTGATTCAGGCAAATACCCCAAAAGATTTGTTTTTCATGAAAAAATATCAATATCACTACTCTCTTGACAAAAATTCATTTCCAATTTAACTCCAATAACAATATTTGAGGACTTCTCTGTCCAGATTTACAGAGAACAGTTTATAATGTCTAGTAAAATCCAGTATTGGAAAAAAAAAAGCTTTTTCTTTTGCAAAAAGGTGATGTAAGTTTGGTGAGATTCTTAGGGTAATGTGCTACCTTCTAATACCTAATCAAAATACGTTTTTTAAAAAAATACTATATTTCCCTCTGTATAAGTTTCACTTGTTATTAGCAAAATAACATTTAAAAATGTAAACAGTTACAACTTTTTTCCCTTGAATACTGAATGATGGTAACATTTTATTTATTTATGTATACCTTTTCTGGTCCAATGTCTTCTTTTAAAATATCTTTGTCCAAAAAATGTATTAGTCCAGAGTTCATTCACTAGTCTGTTAAATATCTCTATAACTACTTAACTACATATAACTATAAACCCATTTATAAAGTAACAAGAAATGATTTTAGTTACTAATCAGAGGATTCTGTCTGTGACTAAAAAGAAATATGGAGCCGTGTGACTGATATGCATTTTGGAATGATTTTTGTTATGGAAGCAATCTATTGTGGAAATCATCCTATATGTGCATCATTCAGGGGAACTGGGAACAGGATAGTTTATACTGTTATACCTTGCATTTGAACATTTTCAGGTTTGGTTTTTGTAGCACTGCAAAATCTGTAAACTTTGAAAATTAAGATACTTAAAGTTTAGCCACATATGGTGAGCCCATATCTTATGCTATCATTATTAAATATATGTATGCGCTTAAAATACTATAATAAATAAATATTGATCTGCTGCAAAATATATCCCCAAATCATCTTACTGTCTATACATCCAGGCTGATCACATTTCTTAACAGAAATTAGCGTAGGTCTTAAAAGCGTGTATTATTTTTAAGTGCTTTTTTTACTCATAATCAAAATAATCAAAAGGAGTAAAATATTCTTGATGGAGGCTCATTGGAAAAAGTGTTTTATGTTCTCTTCTCTACATATAAAAATGGTTTCACAACAAACACCCTTTGAATTTGATGAAACTGAAAATTCTGGTGGATAATAATCAGAATTTTATATCAGAGGATATAGCTATCGGTTTTTAAAGTGGTTTCTTTTACATTTCAATTAAGTTTATGAAACTGAAAAACTACAAAAAGGGAAAAATCTACTTAAATTAGCGTAGATTAAGTGGTGACCATTATTGCAACGAAAATACTATGTCAAGGAAATGGCTCTTTGTTTTGTTGCAAAAGTGATAAAAACACAAAAGTCAATAAAACTGTTAAAATAAGTCTCAGTAATTACCAAGATCAAAATCCAGTGGCTTTTTATTAAACATGAACTTTTGTTCTGCCTTCTGCAATACGTAAATAGTGCTGACAATTGGTTTGTGAGACACTTGCTACAATAAAATCTAATTGTATCATGAGAGAAAGGTGACAATCAGGAGATCATGAAAAAATTACATATTCTCACTGGTAGTTAATTAGCCATGCAAAACCTCCTCAAACAGATATTCTCTTCTATTAGGAATGATTACTATGCAGGCCTACAGATGTCAATACTACAGTCATTCAAATACTTCTTTTCCTACTAATTGAAGGTTGTAAAGCTCTGGTGCCAAGGTTTTGCTTCCAAAGAGCTAATTTATGACTAGAAGGATATTTTATGTCTTCAGTTGCAGCAACTACAAAATTCAGCAAATCAGAACCATCTGTGCACTGATACTTGACTCACCATTCATCTAGCAGCCTATCAGTCACATTAGTTTGCATCCTGCATTCTTGGCTCATGAACATGTGTGATGATCCAAAGTTCATAAGAAATATTAAAAATGAATGGCATCCTGACCCTATCTTACTGTACATGCATCAGGAAAAAAATGCCCTCCACACTTTATTTTTGCATATGGATAGTGGTCAAGGAAGACATGGATGCTGCGTTGCCTGTCCACTAATCTTGCTAATAACAGCAGTCTAAGACTTCCATCACCCGCTTAAAAATGCTCGAAATCTTAATTTTTTTTTTAAGTTGGTGTTGACCTTTAGGAAGATGGCAGACTAAAAGAAGAGGTGTAACTTTTAAAAAATGATTTTTTTTAACCTGGATCTCTGGCATAAACTCGTTTATTTTCTGTAAAGAACTGTTTCCATGGATTGAAATATCAGCACATTCAAATAACCTGGTTAAATCAAAGACTATTATCACCAACTTATGGCCAAACTGGTAGGCAAAAACAGAGGGCAATATGTAAAGAAAATATGGAGAAAAGAAGCAAATGATGGCTTTCTCATGAGTAACATCGGATTAGCCTTTACCCTAGTCACATCTCTATGACAGTAGTGACTGCTTTCTTTCATAGTACATAGTAGGCCACAGATCCTGTTTTTCTCTGTGAGACAACAGGTCAAAAGAACTTGGAACAAACTTTCTTGGTGCTGAGTTAGGGGAAATGGGAGTTAAATATAAGGAAGAAGAAAGCTGTCAGACTCATTTTGAGACCTAAAACAACTTCATTCGATAGAAAAGTATCATAGAAGGTAATCATAGGATAGCAGGGATTATGTTACTTACCTTTTGACTGTTTGGAGTATGGACATTTATACTCTGTCCTTTTGTGGAAAAGTCCAGTGGTCCTAAAGGTAGTCCATGAGGGTTCAAAATTTTCTTGAGGGCTTGATAGTTTGGCTTTTCATCATATGCTAAACTATGAGCACATACCAAAAATTGGGCTATTTCACCTGTGAATTATTAAATTTTTTACACGTCATTCACAATTGGCAAGAATTGTCAAGACTCCAATAATCTCAAAATCTTTCTGTTATCTTTGTCTTTTACACATTTACATCTCCTGAAGAAACTAAAAATGAACAATTCAATGAAAATAACTTTTTAAATGATATTCAAAAATGACTGAAATATAGTGACCTACAGAATTGATGAGACAAACTAGTAATGTTTTTAACATATTTTTGTTGATACGCTTACAATTCACTGATCTTATGAGAGGAAGTATATTGTAATAATTATAGTGATTTTATGAGGTGCAACTATTAAGGACTACATAAATAATACAATTGACCATACTTCATACTTTATGTTGAACTTCCAAAAATTCAGTTAAAGTGTTACTTATTATAAACCTCTTTATTTTTAAGGAAAAAAAACTGCAAATTTTAATTAAGACTTTGATTTTGGGATTATAACCGTATATTTAGAAATGACCTTGAATTCCATGTTGTTAGCTAGGATTGACTTTAGAACGCATGAAACCTCCCTCATGTCCTCCATACCTAGCTAGCCTGGTACACAGCCTCGTGTTTTTTATTTTAGAGCAGTGGGAGGAGGAGTTGCCATCTTTTATTTTTTTCTCTAGTGTAAAGAAATGTTCCCCTAGAACTACATAGTAAATCCCCTTTCCCCAAAAAGGTTAAGAACTACCAACTTTTAAATACAAACAGAATTAGTAACCAACAGTTACAAACATCACTGCATTAAAATATTTGTAGTTTGCATTTCTGTTTCATGTTGAGGTTCAACCTAAAATTGGAATAGAAGTGGTAATAATAGCAAATACTATTTAAAAACTGGCAGGTTTTCATTTGTTCACAGAGATGTTTAGATATGCCTTTCCCTTTCAAAAATATATCACTGACTCAAACTCAAGTACTTCTTACATTCTCACTTAGTTGCTTATATCCATGGTGGGAAAACCTGGGAAACTTCATGGGTTGGCGGGAGTGACTTCCTAATCCTTCACTTCTCCTCTAGGCCTACCTCCACCCAAAAGAAAGGAAAACTGCAGAGGCACTGGGTTTCACTCCCTATAGAGAAAAATTCCAAAAGGAATAGTCATCATTGCTTTCTCCCTATTAAAGTTAAGAGTGACCACTTTCACCATATAGTCCAGAGCTATTTCCTGGGAACATGAAGCTAACGTGATTAAAATGTGAACTCTTGGCTCTGGGCTTTTTTTCCTTGACACTGTAGCAATTATGCAACCTATTTTTTTCATCTCTTTTATTTTTATCAAATTCTGTTATCTAGCATTCGGTCAACCAGATCTCTGTTAACTAGCAAGTGCTGCTATTTTATCACCATATTTATAACTGATGCTTCATGCAGCCCCTTCACAGGGGCTCGGGGGTATCCAATTTCTAAAGGGATGATTAAAAAAAAGATTAAATTACATTCACTACTATTTTAATATAAATATTGTCATTTTATGGTCCTTTGAAGATTGGTAAGCCAAGTTTGGTACATATTAAAATTCCATTAACCAGAATATCCAAAATGAGGAAAAGAGTTGAATGTGTTGGGAACAAATCACTGTTACAAGACAATGGAAAACTCCTGGCACTCCACCAACTGAGAGCAGCTGTGCTGCAAAGCCTTCATGGGACTGGGGTTTGGAAAAATGAGGTACCAGTGAGGTAGGAGGGGGAGAAAATAAAAAGAGCCATTTCCATTATAAATTTATTATTACAAACCTGAAGCGCAGACTATTGTGATGTAATACTGGTTTAAATGTTAGTCTTTCAAGATCTGGATTTATTCTATTAAGTACATTTTAAAATTTACTAGCATATTGCCAGAACTATAAAGCAAAATGCCTTTAGTATGAAATTATGATATTTCTAATCATCTGCTTTTTAAGCCAGTGAAGTATTAAGTATCATTACTATCAAGAGATAGAAACTTTTGAAACTATTATTATTATGCTTAGTTGGACATCTATGCTGCAAACTTCTGGCTGTTTTATTTCATAAAATGTTTCAGTAATAAACTTTTGTAAATCAGTTCCTTCATTTTCATGGTTGTGTTCTTCCTAAGCACAACCTCCTAATTTAAGAGACCTTCATGTAATATTAAAGTTTCAACACTTTTTGCTTTAGAAACAGAAATCTGCATTTTATAAATAGTATGGATTCAATAAAATGGTTTGTGCTGAGAAACAAAAACTGGGCGTGTCCCCCATCTAGATTACTCATCTGACTCAAATCTTTAACAATGGAGTATGACATAATATACACTACCCACAAGCATTTGTCTTGTACAATTCAGGGCATCTGGGCTTTCTTACTCTAAACTGAACAGTTCCTTTTTCTGCAGGATTGACAAGAAAGGTAAGATATATATATATATTTTAATGACATCTTCCCATCTCTCTTTCTGTCCGGTTGATTAAAAGATAAACTATACGACTTGGTAAAAATGCCAATAAGGGCCTGGCGCGGTGGCCCACACCTGTAATCCCAGCACTTTGGGAGGCCAAGGTGGGGGGGATCACGAGGTCAGGAGTTCGAGACCAGGCCTGGCCAATATGGTGAAACCCCGTCTCTACTAAAAATACAAAAATTAGCTGGGCATCGTGGCATGTGTCTGTAGTCACAGCTACTTGGGAGGCTGAGGCAGAAGAATTGCTTGAACCTGGGAAGGGGAGGTTGCACTGAGCCGAGATCGTGCCACTGCACTCCAGCCTGGGTGACAGAGCGAGACTCTGTCTCAAAAAAAAAAAAAAAATGCCATTAAGAATATTAGCCAAAAAGGAGTGTTACCATTTTGACCAAGTTATTGACAGTTATGAAAACAAAAATTTCATCTTGTAACCCATTCCCACAATGAGGATCTCTCCTGTGTGGCTCCCTCAATCAGATGAAAAGTACTAGAGAAAGGGGAAAACAAAAGACTCATGTGGGGACAGGCTTATTGGACTTGCAAATGGAGGGGGGAAGTAGAACTGGCTTTTTCTTTCCTTTCCTACACAAATGAAAATTTTGGTTTCTAGTGAAAGAAAGGCTGTGAATATAAGTTTAAGATGACTTAACTCTCTAGTTCTCAACCAGATGGAAACAGATGCTATTAGACCTTAGCTAGAGAGGTCAGTGTACATATCTACTTTCAGAAGTCAGCTCAAAGCTAACTTTGAGATTGTCCAGTGTAAACAGAAAACAAGATTCACTCTGATTATCTGTCTCTGAAAAAAAGCAAGACTGATAGTGGGCAGTGGCTTTTTCTTATAAGACAGTCTAACTCAATTGTTAAATTAGTGTTGAATAACGTGTTGCATATGCACATAAAATGACAGGAATGTGGGTAATTACTAGTTGACGTGCTATTTTATACAATATGTATTGATAATATTGTCAATTAAAAATTCCATTGTATACTAACTTGAAAATATGAAAATACAAAATATACCTCCAAATCCCAAAATCATATGCCTTTGCTAATAAAAAATTTTTTTTGCTGGTAGTTCAGTCAGCATAATTCTGGTCTAAACAGCATTCAGTGTTTAATGATTTGGTTTTTTAAATGACTGATTTAAAGTAGTTTTTCCTTAGGTCAACTTTATCTTCTTTCAACAATATAAAGAGGAACAAAACCAGGCAGTCTTAACTCTAGAAATACCAGATACGGTTGACTATTAAACCTGTGCATGATTCTCAAAATAGAGATCTTAAAAAAAAAAAAGGAAATGCACTAAGCAGAACCTAGAATTTTCCACCTCAATATCTTCTTTTGAGGTTCTTGTGTTCTAATGTTAAAGATGATCTAAACATTGTGTTCTTTAGCAACTTATTTGCAACATGAAGAGTTCCCTCCTTCCCACCCTGATGGGAATAGGAGCAAGTGGGTTAAGCAAAAGCTACCAAACGAGAACGACAAATGTGGTGACCTGTAAATCTTAAGAGAAGGTTGAGGTTATTATTTGACTTACAGCAACTGCTTCCAGAAGGAGCCCATTTAAGCACTGACTGGGGGAGCTCGTCCAACAGACTAAAACAAAATAAAGTAATGCACAATGAACATGTTTTCAACCCTGTGATTATTTTGACTAGAAAACAAAACTCTCTATGTGTTGGTAGGTCACCAAAATTGTGACTTTCAATGCTTTTTTGTCACCCAACTATAATGGATAGGAAAGTAAGCAGAAGTAGAGGAGAACCGTCAATGCCCATAAACTAATTTTATATCAATAACCTAGACTAACATAGGGGCAGAAAAGTGTGATCTCTTTTCTCACCCACCATAAGGGTTGCAGCCAACATTCCTAACACAAAAGACAGGTTAACAGGAGAAAGCATAATAAATTTATTTAATTAAAGTTTTTTATGACACAACTTGAGAAATGAAGACCAAAGACCCAAGGAAGTCTATCTTTATGCTTAGGTTTGATGAAGAATAGACAGCTGTGTAGGCATGTGACTGGACAAAAGGGTATGTTCTAATGGTACTGAACTGGGGCGGGGGGATCCAGCAAGGCCTGTCCATATTCTTGATGTGTGTAGCATTTATTCCTCCTGGGGATGGGGCAGGACCCCTTTGGCATGAGGGTCTTAAAGGGAGAAGGGAGAGGGTGACCTTTCTAGGTTTAATGCCTTGCTTGGGGTACAGGGGTTCTAGTTTCTATAACCCGCTTTGGGGAAGAGGAATTCTGGTTTCTATGACTCTCTTCTTGGGAGGAGAAGGGATGGGAGACAAGAGGGCAGGAGAAGGTCAGAGCGAGACTTGGCTTCTGAGGTGGGGCTTCTGGGGCCATCCAGTCTCTTTCAGTTCAAAGGTCTCAGCATGCCAAAGCACCACACTTTGGGGTATTGTTCTCTGGGCCCCAATACTAAACAAGATGGAATTACAGGAATTATAAATGCTTTAACTCAAAGTTTATATATGCAGAAACACAGTAGTAGTAATATTTACCATGATTTTTTTTCTCAAAAACAACAATAAAAAATTCATGCAAACGTTGTATCTAAGTATATATGTGCATTGTTCTCCATTGGGCAATATTTTATGCTGTCCCATGATTAAACAGGTTTGTGGGATGCTCAACTGGTAAGTATAATGCAAATATTCCAAAATCTAAAAAAGTCTCAAATCTGAAACACTTCTGGTCCCAAGCATTTCAAGTAAGGAATACACAACCTATAAAAACATTCAACTAAAATTATTTATATGTGTGAGTGAGTCACCACCTCTGGCAAAGACAGAGTAGCAACAATACACACATTGATCCAGTAGCATGCTATGTCAGGAAAATAAAAGGCATAAGGGAGATACAGTGTCTTGGCTGAATATACAATCACGCCCTTACGGGGAATTTCAGTGTCATACCTTCTCAGCAAGCTGAATAAATTATGATTATGTATTATGTACTATAACAAGTTTGAAAATGTCTATGGTTTATCTGAATTATAAACTTCATAATATGACATTGGCTTTACTAGTCTATAGGTTTACATTATTAATCAAGTCAAAATGAAGATATTAACATATGTAAGAGTCCCCAAAATGTAAATAGAAGTTATGTTTGATTTATTAGCATTATACATGTAAAATAATAATTTTACATGACATCCTATTATACATAAATATGCCTAGGTAGGTATATTCATTATAGATACCTACAATGAATGTAACTATATATGCATATTGATAAAAAGTTAAAGCAAGTCATATTAGTCTTATTAAAAAAACAAATATACAATCATTAGAATTAAAATGTTAGTTTTTAAAAATAGCATCATTACTTTATTACATTATTCTAATTAGGTAAACTAGTTGGAAAATTAAATACAAAGACTATTTATGTATTCCCATCACCGTGTTTTGACTTGACCCATATTTCGAAATGTTACATGAAAGTTAATATGGACACATCAATCACTGCAGTAAATAACTGATTTAGTTCTAATATAGACTTATATAAATGTTTTAGTTTTGGGTAAGGGACTAGGATGATCAAAATTCTGAGTGGAGAAATATTTCATGTATGTCAGTATTTACAAATGTAGTGTATGTATTTTTCTGAATCTGCAGGCTAATCTTTCTCAGTATTAAGAACTGATGCCACACTGAATTTAAAGATAGATTTCTATGAATCAGCTAATTTTCCCCTAGCTTTGTACTCTTCTGTTGTGACTGTCCTACTTAAAACTTAGCTTAACTGCTGCTTTTGCTACCTGTGGATAACTACTGTTGAGCATATCTTGGTATATAATGAAAAACTGGTTATTCTGTGTTCTATGCAATTGACTTTTTCTTAGGCCTGATCAGTGAGAGAATTGTAAAACAGTAACACACTCTGTTCTTAGTCTGACCTAATTTTTATGCTAGCCAAATCCAGGTAATAAAAACTGAATGTAGAATATTAAAAATGTTTATGTGGCTACAAGATTATCTCCTATAAATAGCTCATGTAAAAATTTTGTTTCTTAAGAAAACATACTTCCTTCAAGACAGAAAGAAGAGGTATGTTGCTCTCACTTGAAAAATATAAACCCTATTTGTCCCATTTCACAGTGCTGTTTTACACAGTTAATATCAATCGTACCAAGCTCAGACTACTTTAACATACTTGTACAATGCTAATTTGAAAATATTCTTCCTTGAAAACACTACCACCTAGAATCTAAGCTTTGGAAATACCATGTAAAAGAACAGATATTTCACTTTATATTTTGCCCTGTAATTCAAGTACGTGTCTTTTTACAATGTTATCTTAATGGATTTTATGTGTTAGTTGTTTGGTTTTTTTAAAACATTTTTCAAACTAAAGAAATTTGCTTTGGTTGTCATGTTGGGTGAATGCCAATCTTCTCTGTGTTGTTAGCTCCCTTTAATGTATCCCTTCAGACCTGGTGCAGTACATGATGAAATACTTGAAAATTTGTACTTTGTTTTAGCCGTCTGCACAGCCACAGGGTCCTTCAGGTTCTGTTCCCAGGGAAGTTTCCCACATAACCACCGCAGCATGCAGTAGCCGAGGATCTCAATGTCACTTCGTCTGGACAGGGCTATAGGAGTAAGCATTAGAGAGAAAGATGAGGGATAAGCAAGTCCTTAAGAAATGGAGAAATCTTTGGTTGAACTACTATTGATGAAATATGAAAAAGCCAAATCGGCAAAGTGTTTTATTTGTTCAGCTGGAATAAAACTTAAACGCCCAAGCATTTGGCCCCAGTCCACAGACAGGCAGTGACTGGTTGCTGTTGAAAGTAAGGGTCAGTTTCCTCACCTCCTCCAACTTCATCTTTCCTTAGTCTGGCCTGTCACATGAACTTGATCCCCATGGCCTCTGACATGATCCAGACAACCCATAACCCAACACCAACACTTTCTCAAAGAGCCAAGCAGTAAAACAAAGAAATAAATGTCTGCAGCTAAATTGCTAACATATGTTCCAGGAAGTCCATAGGGTCTGCACTGGTCATGCAGAGACCCTCTGAGTGCAGACTAAACATTGATGGCCTTTCCTGTTCCACTCACACTAGCAGCATTTGAAGTTGGAAGAATATGACAAAACTGCCATCTAGTGTGCAGTATTAAAAAACGGGTCTTTCTGAAGATTTTTCAATCACATGAAAATACAATAAAAATATATCTACTGCTTTGGATACAGGGTTCTACAATTTTACAAATACTATTTTTAGATATAAGCAGCAGCAAGCTAAAATTCTGGTCCCATATCTACATAAAAGTGAGGCAATGGTATTAGAGGCTGGGGGGAGAGCCAAATAGAGGCCTTCAAAATTTAGAATAAGATGGCTTTTCCTAAAAAGTACATTAAAAGCACATTTTCAGGCCCTTGTATCATTTTATATCAAGCTATTAAATGCTGTAGTCTAATTTCATAATTTAATATATATGTGTAAGTACCTTATATAAGAAGATGGACAATGAAACCTAGGAAATGTATGAAATATAACTGATACTTATTAACAAACCACTGAAATAATGATTAAAACATCAGCAAATACCAGTAAAATAAACTCATTTTTGTAGTCATTCAAAATTGTTATAAAACAATAGGCTGGTATTTACATTTCTGTCATTACTCGAATGTTCATCTGTGTAGGGATATATAATCTCCTAAGAGCAGTAAGTGGCTGTTAAACCTGCTATAAACAGGTATCCTATTTTATTATCTTTCATGAAATAAACTCTGAAAAGTTACTCAGTGAACTTAGTTTTTAATTTAAAAAGTCATCTACTAAGAACAATGATGCCAGCACATCGTAACTACTTTTGGTTACCACGTGTAAGTTATTATAAAAGCAGAAGACATGATTAGCTCTTACACCCTAACTGCTATTAGCGTATTGGATTATTAAAGGCCCTTCAATCTAGCAGAATGCTGCAGTCCCATGGGTGCCATTTACTTTCTGTACAAGCTTCAACAATGTCCTAATGCAAGACTTGGCTCTCATATTAAAATAAAAACACAATCTCTACCACAGTGTTCTGTAGTGATTTCTTCAGTAATAAATCTCCCATTAATAATGGAATGGTTCCATTTGTACAGATGTGTTCACAAGTCTCCTTTCTATTATGGCAATTCCTGATTACCATGACTTAAAAAATCTCATATCCTCTAATTTTCAAAAAATGATATTCTGGCACCGTGTTTGGATGATATAAGCCACACACAAGAGGCCCTTTGAGGAAAAATAATCAGAATTAAAATAGATTGAACCTTCCTAACCATTTCCCCCTACCCCCCAATTGAGGGATTAATTGATACGAAGCTGTAAGTAATGACAAGTCATTTAGATTTCTGAAGCCAATCTTTCATAAACTGGTCTTCATTTGAAATAGCCCTTTGAGAGTTAACTTTACTTCACTATTATAGTTTGGTCTTACCTAATTAAAATATATTATCACATTTTTCAATCTTTTATTTTCTTTTTTGCACATAGGTATTAACTATGGTTAGGTGAATGTTTTGCCACTGTTTCTGGTAAGTCCTACATAAATGCATGCAGTGATAAAAAGAACACCCAATAGTCACCCTTTCCTTTCCCCCCACTGAAGAGCGACTAAAAATGTTTCTGACTACATACCTCTACCTGAAATTCCCTCTCAGAAAAACAAATTGAAAAGTTTGACTTGTTTAGTGAAGTTAAAATCTTAGACTTTGCCAATGATTGTCTTCTTTCCATCTACTGTACACAGAGGAGTAATTTTAATACCTGTTAAATTAATTAAAAACAAATATTCTAGATGACAATATTAAAATCTATGTGTGCATGTATAGTTTACACAAAGAATTGATTATAGTCAGAGATTATTGTCTAACTGTAAAAAATTTTTTTTAATTTGAAAGTTGCTTCTTTAATTATACAATTTTCAAATTCATTTTAAAAAATATTAAGTGAAGCAGTAAATAGAGCTCTGGACTAGGAATGAGATCCAATTCTATTCCTGCCACTAATATTTTATATTTTCAGCTCTAAAATCAGATGATACTGTGCAATATATTTCTTTTTAATATATTTTCATTCATTTGAATAGAAAATACGTTATGGATTGTTTTGTTTATGAGTCATGTATTTGCACAATTTATTGTAATATGTAGGGTTCTTCAGTGGCATTTGGTAATTAATGTAATTATTGACAGTATATTTTCATATACATGTCCAAAAATGAAGTGTTTACTTATTATTGCTTGGAACTGTAATGAGATTTAGTTATTTCTAAACTTTCTCAAGTTTCTAAATATTATTAATAGCATCTAACTTATATTGAGTTTACTAATATGGAGTAATATACATCACTCTTTTTGTTGAAAGCCTGTGGTATTCTCAATTGTTCTATATTTCTAAATTATAAAGTATTGCCAAAGTAAAAACAATTAGAAAGAAATAAGCACAGGTGAGGATTTAAATTATATTTAACTAGAAAGAAAATTTTAGAAATGGCTGATAGTAGAATACATAATTAAAATAAAAACAGTTAATGTGATTTATGGAGAGCTGCTACTGTGCCTGGCACTCTACCTGCTTTTTATTATTTCATCTAATCTTTCAAACAATTTAAAGTAAGTATTAGCCCTACTGACAAATAACAATATGGAGTCTCAGAAAGGTTAAATAATTTGGTCAATATCACAGAGCAAAAATTAACAGAGCTCAGCACTGAAATCCAAGTCTTTCAAAAACCAAAGCCCATGCTCAATCTTGTAATTACTTCGTTGCCAGGCATGGTGGCTCATACCTGTTCCTAGCACTTTGGGAGGCTGAGGTGGGCAGATCACCTGAGGTCAAGAGTTTAAGACATGCCCAGCCAACATGGCGAAACCCCGTCTCTACTAAAAATACAAAAATTAGCCGGGCTTTGTGGCACACGCCTGTAATTCCAGCTACTCAGGAGGCAGAGGCAAGAGAATTGCTTCAACCCAGGAAGTGGAGGTTGCAATGAGCCGAGATAGCACCACTGTCCTCCAGCCTGGGCGAAAGAGCGAGACTCCATCTCAGAAAAAAAAATAATTACTTTGCCTCCATTGTTAGTTTTAATACCATTCAAACAACATTACACACACGACTTCCATAGTGAGGAAGGTATTTGAAGCAGGCATTTAAACTTAAAGCATCAAGACATACTGACACAAAAATAGTTGTTTTGGCAAGGAATAAATGAGTGGAAGATCTGGATATCTAAGCTGCATCACTGACCAAATTTTTCATGTTACTATCCTTTCATGAAACTATTTCTTTCAAGTTATTTCATTCCAATAAAGAAGGATCTTTAGTTAAAATATTTAATTATAAAGTGACAAATGGTCCTTCTAAACTGGTATAAGAACAACAGATAAGTTATCTTAGCGAACTAGTCCTTGGTTTAAAGACAAACTGGAATAAAATTAACTAGCCCAATTCACCAAACGGACTGAAAGAGGAACTGGGAGAAAAAGAAAAGTCTAAGTATTAATTCCAAGATTTATCTCCTTGTTTGCCTAAAGCGTTTTCAGTTTCATTTCTTATACTGAGTAACATTATGGAGTATGAAGAAAAACAGGGTTCAGTAGGAAATAATAAGGTGAACTTGAAAATTTCTGCATCAAGCAGAGTTCAAATGCCCAAAATATTAATGTGTGCTTAGAAAGACAATAAGAAAGCAGAAAACATCTCAATAAGATGCTCACCTGACAAAGTGAATGGTGACTATCTGCAGAACAAATTTAAAGTTTATTCTTAGTTTTCCAACTGGTAACCTATGTAATTCAGTATTTTGTCAATTCTGATGTATAAAGATCCAGAATATTTTATGGTGACCATGACTTACTGCAATTTCAAAAAGGATATAAGGAAATATTAGGATGCAATGTGTCATATTTCAGATAAAATATTAAACCCAGGCCTCTCTTATTTTTTCAGTACTTTTAAATTAAGCCCTAGTTTTGTGTGTGTGAAGCTTAGGAAAAGTCATTCAATAAAGCAAATGTATCTTAGACTTGGCCACTGTAAGTATTCTTAACCCAGCCAAAAGGCCAAGACATAAGTATTGTGTAAACCATGTCATTTCCCCAAGTTTAGTAGCATGAAAATACATTCTCAGTTTATTTCACATATATTTTTAAGTTGGAGTGCTAGATTAGAGTGAAATGAAACCATGAAAGAAATAACACAAGACTTGGATTTCACATACCATAGCAATTGGCAAAAATAAAAAAAAAAGTATGCAATATATTTATTTGATAATAAATATATTAGATAAACAAATGGACATTTAAAATACAATTTAGATGTCGTATTTTATGGTCATCAAAGATGTCAAATTAAGATAGGTATTACAGACTCAATGCATAGGTCTGAAGTATTTAAAAAAGCTCAATATGTTAAATGCAGTATATCTCTAGAGAAATTAGGTATTGACTGCATGCCTCAGTGAGTAGAAAAATCTACAAAAATCTATACCACACATTGATTCAAATATTGCTTTTTAACATTACTAAGAATGTAACAAATTTTAAAATACTATATTTGACACAAATATAATTCTCTTTAATTATCAGGCAATAAGCCCAAAATATGTCAGTGTTTATACATGTTAGTTTTTATAAAGAATAAAAAAATTAATAATAGAAGAAATAAGCCCAACATTTATTACTTTAATTTTATACTAAATGATGCACTTTAGCCACTTACAAAATACCTGTAGGTCACACAAGAGAATTGAGTTTGGAAGAATCAACACAATTTTTAAAAAAACATACAGATATGCAGATGTATAGGAGTTCTAGGAATAGTTATCCATCCATTAATCCATCTGTCCATCCATCTCTATACATCTCCATGCGTATCTTTTGGTTTGTAATAACATAATAGCTAATTTTTTTCCCTTTCAACTACCCTCCTTTTATGTAAATTTGAATTAGAAAATGCTTAGATGTAATGGCTGAATGGCAGCTTATACAAGTTCCTTCATTATAAAAACTCAATCCACAGAAAAATAAGATTTAGCTTGAGTTTTTAAATAACCTGCTACAAAAAGTAGCACAGAACAGACAGTCTGATCAGGCTAATAGTAGTCTCCAGTGAGTGGCTAAGTCATAAGTCAGTTTTATATTGAAGCTTGAGTATTTCTCTTCAGGTCTCTTGGCCTGACCAAGAGACAGACCTGACACTTGGCAAATGCTCTGGCACCTAGAAGTTCCATATCTTAGTGAATTTTTTTTTTTTTTTTGCTTTTTATACTTTATTTTGCACTGTTTTTCCTCAGTATTTGATCTCATAGTTGGACTGAAAAAAAGATTTTTCTGAGATTAAACTACATAGTGGCTGTACTGAAAGTAAACACATGAATATTTATGAATCTGACCTGCATTTTCCTATAGGCTTTATGGCATTGTTTATTCTGGTTTCTAGATATGGCTAAATGATTATTTATTTTCTAATAAAATCTTCAACTGAAATGTTTTACTTTGGAAAATTAAATGTAAAACATAGGAGTGAACAGTATTCAGACATTTGAGGATGTCATAAGCTCCATTTTATATCCCAGACTAAAACTTCACATTAAAATGCCAGCAAATATATATGTGGGTGTATATATCTATATATGTGTGTATATATGTGTACATATGTGCACATATATGTAATGTGTATATCTATATTTATATCTGTATCTACATATATATATATATATCAATATGCCCAGAATTTTAGTGTAAATCCTATTTAAAATGCATTAAGGAAATCTACTATTTTATAGGAAACTGGTGAAACCTTCGATAAAAATGAATGTTCATTCTATCATGTAACTTTTCAGCAAATCCCAAAAATATTTAATGTAGGTTCTTCCCTGAATATACCTCCCAGGGATGTAATACCATCTTTCTGTGATCATTCTCAGTTCAGTCTTCTCCCCAAAGACCGAGGGTGGTGAAATCTTACCAACATATTCAACATGTATTAAGATTTTAGAATAAAAAATATAAGCAGACTAAAAAATAAAAATGTGTTCAAATCTTTCAAGAAGACAACAAAATGAAAACGACACCCTAAACAATGAAATTAATTGAATAGGTCTTTCAGATTTACCACAGTCCAAACACTGACCAACACATAAAAACTCTCCTTCTCCTTCCACAATCACAGTGGTTTCTTAGCAATTCCACTACTCAAAACTAGATCAGAGCAGTTTAGAACTACCAGTTGAAATAAATGACTCAAACATAAGTTGGTATCATTATTAATATAACTGAACCAATGCTTAAGAACCTGTATGATGAACTTCCAGTTATACCATTATCAAAAAAGTACTGTTTAAGTTGGTATCATTATTAATATAACTGGACCAATGCTTAAGAATCTGTATGATGACTTTCCAGTTATACCATTATCAAAAAAGTACTTACTGTTTCTAAAAATTCTATTAGGTATAACAGAATAAATCTGGCAAAGATGAAAAACAAAATTCACCGAGAGTGAAAGAACTTTAGATGGGGAAAAAAAACCCCACTATTAATGAGTATTTAATTCTTATATTTCTTGAGTATTTGATTCTCACATTTCTTAATGTAAGATACGTCCCATATTATCTTTAAATTCTCACTAATTTATTAACAATATGAATACTGAAAAATCACACAACACTACAAAATTTCTTACTGATCATTACTTTTCTAACCAAACTATACTTGAAAAAAAATGTAGTCATTTCTTTTACTTTGATCAGGAATATAAAAGATAATTTCCGTTTCAGAAAATCCAGCCTATGAATCTTTCTGAAAGGAAGAAGTTATACTTGTTTTACTTTTGCATTGGCCTACCTTAAGCTAGTATGGGTTTTAATGCCCTGCAAAATGATCAAGACCCTCTACATTACATGGTCAGTGGTCCTTTTAAGAGAAAAGGCAATAACATACAGTTGTTTTCACCAACTAAAACTTGTTAGAAGGCATCAGTTTAGAGTAACAGTTCAACAACCATTAAGAAGTGCAAATATCTAATTGTCCTTTAGTAAAAATGTGGTCCTTTCAAAACTGTTAAAAATTATTTGTTTGGTTTAGCATATTTGAAAATACTTTTATAAACAAAGTTTACGAAGAATATAATTTTGAAAGCCAAAGTTTTTCAATAATCACCATTTTTTCACTAGCATAACATTAGAATTGACTTTTTGTCTTGCGGACAGAGCAACTAAGAAAGTACAGTTGCATTGACCATATTGATTGGGAACAAAGCAACCATCAGTGGGACTCGGCACCATATATTTTCAATATTGACCTCCTACTTCCTTTTCCATGGCTTTCTGGGTCGGCTATTGGATTTGGACTGCAGTGTAATAAACAGCTAAGGTTTAATTAATGGTAAATGAATACAAGACATAGGTTATGACTTTAACTAATTAGGGAATTGTTGAATTAAGTCTGCCTTGGAATGCAAGGCAGTGCAATCAATATCCAATAAAAGGACTATGTATGTAATTTACCTGCAAATGTGTTTCCAATACCATCAAAGTGAGTTTAAATAAGTAAGATATATGAAAGGCGACTGGGAGAGATTTCCACAAATTAACACTTTATAGTTTCAGAAAAAATAACCTTATTGCTGAGAGATGATATCTTCTAGAGCTTTGGTAAAGGTACAATGGAAAAACAGGAATAATTGTTCATATGTGCAACTTTTTTTTTTCTGAGGGGTCTTGCTCTGTCGCCCAGGTTGGGGAGCAGTGGTGTGATTATGGCTCACTGCAGCCTCAACCTCCTTGGCTCAAGTGATCCTCCTCCCACCTCAGCCTCACAAGCAGCTGGGACCACAGGCAAGTGCCAACGCTTTTCTATTTTTTTGTAGAGATGGGGTTTCACCATGTTGCCCAAACTGGTCTTGAACTCCTGGGCTCAAGCGATCCTCCTGCCTCAGCCTCCCAAAGTGCTGGGATTATAAGCATGAGCCACTGCACCTGGCCCACGTGCACCTTTACCAAATCTGTAATATTCACTTCAGTATAAACATTCAGTGCTGACCTCCAAGTTTTACCTATACAAACTGTGATTTTCTGGCTAAAATGAGCAGCAAGTTTTGCTTACTTGACACATTTTTGCTCCTTCATCACTTGTCACAGTCTATATTTCTTTCCACTGTTAGAAGAAATATTCATTGGCATAACAGGAATTCACTGCTTTTGATAAAAACCTCACCAGTGCTCTTATGCTTCAAACTGACTATGCAAAGGTCATTTCATGCAGCCTCATTACCCTTGTCTCTAGTCATTCTTCTGAAATAAAAATAGGAAAAAGAAAAAAGAAACCCACCTACTCCCTTGTGGGCATCCAAGCTGGTAAACTCTATTGT
The DNA here is from genome assembly GCF_006542625.1 of Nomascus leucogenys. Classification (NCBI taxonomy): domain Eukaryota; kingdom Metazoa; phylum Chordata; class Mammalia; order Primates; family Hylobatidae; genus Nomascus; species Nomascus leucogenys. The sequence continues at coordinate 22,611,917 of NC_044394.1, read as the reverse complement.
CCCATTATGGCCTTTTCTAGGATTTTCCTGATACTGTTTGTGGTTCCCATTGGGACAATATCTGTAGGAAAGTCCATAATCTGCAAGATAAACCTGGAAGACAAGCACAGACAAATGAATAATGCCTTTGTCCTCTGAAAATTATACATAACCTTTATAATTAAGTCTTAAGAAACTGATAGGTTAAGAACAGCCTCAGATCTACATTTTATTAAACCAAATGGTGCCTTAGGATAAAATATGTACAACTGGGGGCCATAACAACTAACTTTCCAACTTAAATCCTTTCTTCATCATTGGCATATCTTATTTCTGAGTTGACTTAGATTTTTAATCTTTTTATTTTGCTCCTAAATTCCCTTCCCTCCAGGTGGGCATCTAGACATCATAAACCACAATATGTCTTTTTATCTGTATTCACACAGTTGAAGACGCTCTGCTTTTTCCTGTAACCCCTCCCTGAAACATAAAACTATTTCAAGCAGGAAGGGAGATAAGAGCAAACATTCTAAAAAGATAAAGTTGATTCTTGAACAACATGGGTTTGAACTGCACAGGTCCACTTATATGTGGATTTTCTGCTGCTTCTGCCATACCTGAGATGGCAAGACCAACCCCTCCTTCCTCAGCATACTCAGCGTGAAGACGATGAAGACCTTCATGATGATCCACTTCCGCTTAATAGTAAATATATTTTCTCTTTCTTATGATTTTCTTAACATTTTCTTTTCTTTAGCTTACTTTATTGTAAGAATACGGTATGTATAATATATGTAACTATAAAATATGTATTACTCGATTGTTTATGTTATCAGGAAGGCTTCTGGTAAACAGTAGACTATTAGTAACGCTTTTGGAGTCAAAAATTAAAATTATGCAAATTTTTGACTGTGCAGGGGAGTGGGGGTCAGCACCCCTAACCCTGGCATTGTCATAGGTCAACTGTAAACCTAATGTTATGAGTCTCCTTTAACAGGAAACATAATGATAGTGAAGAGATTGTAAGAGGTAATGACTCAACCAAAACACAAGAAACACCACTATGTTATCTGTATTTATGAATGGAACATTAATGCAGAACTTTTGACCTTTCATATGAATCCATATTATCACTGTTATGTTTCTAAGTCAGTTAGAATTGCAAGCAGGGTCTCCAAACAGAATACAGATTGTTAAAAGTCAGATAGCAATTCAAGTGAATTTACCTCAGATTACTTTTGGAGAGAAAAGGAAGGGGGAGAAGTAGTTTTACAGACAGAGCATATATTGAATGGAGAAGTGTTTTGACTAGACATTTACTGTGACATGTAGTCAGAAAATAGTAGTTCCCAAATGTGGCTACCATTCCCCCTCCCCCAGAAAAATAAAGAAATTTCAACTTGGAAAATGTATCATTTCATACACATTTCTTTAAAATTAAGGGATTTAGGCAGTGTTTCATAATGCAGCTTCAAGACAATAAAGTATTTACCATATAATCTGCGCTTTAAAATGTATCTATTAAGATGAAATTCTGCATTTGAATTTTAGTTTAAGTTTTTGGTTTTAGGATAGGCTCAGTAAGAGATATTTTAAACTTTAAAATATAAACAGCACAGAGTTTTCTTCATTTGTTGGAGTAACTTGCAAGGCTGTCTGAAAACAAATATTTCAGTTTGTCTCTCTCTCCCACAGATGCTGTTTCTTAACATGGCCTCAGAATTAATTGATCTCTCTGCCCTAACTCAACTAGACACATCAGGATCAGATATGGAACAGGTTGCTTGCTTTTACTGTGTCTGATGCATTTTTGTCTTTATTTTGAGAACTAAACAGGCTTCACATTACAAAGCAGATATCACAAAAATGAACAGGTTGATAATTACACAAATGGAACTGTATTTTAATATAATAGTTTACTATTTTAAAAAAGAGCTATCAAGAAGCTGTTTTATGTACTCACCAGCACAAAGAAATAAGACTTAAATTTTATGAGGTGCCTACTATGCACCAAGCAGTATGCTAAGTGCCTTACATCCACTGACGCTGTAAGTCCCATTATCTCCATTTTATTCCTCTGGAAACTGAAGTTTAGTGAGGTTATGTGGCTTGTGTAGTAAAATGAAGTCAGGAATCTATGGCAATTCTGACTCTAGAGCTTTTACTCTCAGTCATTGTCAAAGGGAAATAGTACCAGACAAGTTAAAAACAAGACTTTATTCAAGACTACTGCAATAGGTGAGAGGCGCGTGCAATATAGATGAAAGTTTGAACTAAACTTCAGTGAAACAAAAGGTGGAGTTTTAAAGCACTGGGGTGAGATAGTAGAAAAGTACCAGAGGATGTTACAGCAAGGCTGGTCAATGTGATCATGCCATCTATGTTTGCTAATTGGTACTAAGGCTCCTACCTCCCCGCAATGACCAATATCCTGCAAAGGAATGACCATCTTGGGTTATACAACGGGCAGGTGGCTGATAGAAAACTTGTATCTCAAAGGGAAAGAAAAGAATTTACAATTTCAAGTATTCTTAAGTTAATGCTCTAAGAAAAGAGACGTCAGGGGACTACAGTCAGGAAGAAGACTGTCAAGTTGTGTCAAGCTAAGGGGAATATTAAGGCTGTCTTTGTCATCACTAAGCTACAGGCCTCTGGGTTGTGCTAGGTTGCTCAAACCTTGAAGGGCAGTATAGGGTTTACATTTAATATAAAGATGAAAACCTGGCCAGGCATGGTGGCTCATGCTTGTAATACCACCACTTTGGGAGGCCAAGGTAGGCAGATCACTTGAGGTCAGGAGTTCAAGACCAGCCTGGCCAACATGGTGAAACCCCGTCTCTACTAAAAATATAGAAATTAGCCAGGCGTGGTGGTGCACTCGGGAGGCTGAGGCAGGAGAATTGCTTAAATCCAAAAGGCTGAGATTGAGTGAGCCAAAGATTGTGCCACTGCACTCCAGCCTGGGCAACACAGCAAGACCGTCTCAAAAACAAAACAAAACAAAACAAAAACACATAGACAAAAAGCTAACAATATAATAAAGTAGACATACATTAGCTATTTACTGACTGTTTCAGTCCATGAGTATTTCAGACCTAAAAACATTTTACAACATGCATGGGTGCAACCTTGAGGAGCATGCACTCTAAGAAAGAAATCTCTCCAACAACACTTGCTGTTTTCCAACCAACGAGAAATGTTCTTGGAGGTCTTCATAGGAAGTTACAGGTAGGATTCAAATAATCACGAAAAGCTACTGAAGAAAACAGTAGAGTTGAGACTCCTTTAGCAAAATGAACAACCATCCATCCCCACCCTCAACCTTCATATAAACCTTTTTTTCCTAGTTTGGACTTTTATCCACTAGCTTAGCATACGGTTCAAAATATTTATATAAAGATAAATATAAATATAAACGAATATAAATATCCTTTAGAAAATTCTATGAAATATTCTCTAAGATTCTCATGGAAGTTTTGTCACTAGTATATATTAATATATTTTTAAAATATAGATTATGGGCCACTACCAAAGAGATCTAGGAATGACTGCCTTTGGTGAGAAGAAACTATATGTAAGAAGAAGTCAAGTCACTAATCTGTCCCAAGTAATCAAAATGTTGACAAATTAATTTGACTTGTTGGGGCTCAGAAAATAATATTCCAAATTACGGCACTTTGGCACGCTAAAAGCTTCTCGCTCTGTCACCCAGGCTGGAGTGCAGTGGTGCGATCTCGGCTCACTGCAACCTCCGCCTCCCGGGTTCCAGAGATTCTCCCACCTCAGCCCCATGCCTGGCTAATTTTTTTTTTTTTTTTTGTATTTTTAGTAGAGATGGGGTTTCACCATGTTAGCCAGGCTGGTCTCGAACTCCTGACCTAAAGTGATCCATCCACCTCGGCCTCCCAAAGTGCTGGGATTAAAGGCGTGAGCCACTGCACCCAGCCAGAACTTTGAATTAAAGGAAACTGAAAGGCCTCAGAAATAAGCCTCAGAACCAAGGTCTCTCTCTGTACTTCTGCTTGCTGTCTCTATGGTCCTCTTTCTTTCCAGAAGCAGCAGGAGGGGCTCTCTCTGTGTCCCATCATCTGATTAAGGGAAGTTCTTCCAGAAGAAACGCAATTGTATTTTTTTTTTTTTTTTTGAGACGGAGTTTCGCTCCCGTTGCCCAAGGAGGAGTGGTGCAGTGGCACAGTCTCAGCTCACTGCAACCTCTGCCTCCCGGGTTCAAGTGATTCTCCTGCTGCAGCCTCCTAAGTAGCTGGGATTACAGCCATGTGCCACCACGCCCAGCTAATTTTTGTATTTTTAGTAGAGACGGGGTTTCACCATGTTGGCCAGGCTAGTCTCGAACTCCTGACCTCATGATCTGCACGCCTCGGCCTCCCAAAGTGCTGGGATTACAGGCGTGAGCCACTGTGCCTGGCCTAGGAATGCAATTGTCTTAAAACTCCTTCTCTAGGAATCTCATCAATAACCAGGAACGATTAGTCACCAAAGAAAAGACTAAAAGTCATAACCACACCCAGACAGGCTTTTATTCTTCTGAGGGCAGTTCCAAGAGATTACCTAAGAGACTTTATCTACATAAGACAACTTGTGTTCATAATGAAGTTCCACCCTTCAGCTTCCCACAATGTGCTGCAATGTCCCCAAGAGCTCAGAACAACTTTGTCCGAGGCCAATAGTCTGTTGTTTGGGCTCATTCGCTTCCCCTAAAAGTCATTTGCTTCTAAAATTGCATATACTTCCCCACTTCCCTCTTCCATATGAAGAGGGTATTTAAGCCTCAACCATCTGGACCTTCTTTTGAGTCTCATATTTTCAGGACTCCCGTGTCCACGTACATAATAAATTTGTAGGCCTTTTTTTTTTTTTCTGTTACTATACTGTCAGCTCATTCCAGTGACCCTTCAGAGAGAGTGGAAGAGAAGTTTTCTATCCACCCCCACAGACTACAATTAGGTCACACTGAGAGTTCTACTAAGATAACTTAGTAGAGAAAGACAGTCTAGAATTTTGCTAGAACAAAGGAGGTGTGGTGGAGGGAAGGCTAGAAAATACTATCAAATAAGTAAAGGAAGGGAAGAAATGAAGTAATATCTTTTGAGGTTCTATTATCTAATAATCACTGGGCAAAGTACCTTTCTCAAATTATTTAATTAAATCTAGACAAATCCATCCAGCCTGGTAGCACTGGTTTTATTTTACATATAAGAAAGCTGAGCATCCCAGCAGTTAAATAACTTGCTCAAGTCACAGAGCTAGCAAAGGATGAAAGCAGGATTCGAATCCTGGCTGATATGACTTCCAAATTCCATTCTCTTTTTTCAAAAATACAATATAGAATTAAGGGTTCTGTCAACTTCTGAAATTATGTTGAAGTCAAAAATGAGTTTGTGCAGAACTAAATCTACAGTAGGGGTCACAGTCTAGGTCCTATTTTTATACACCCTAAAGCTAAGAATAATTTTTACATTTTATAGAATTGTAAAGGGAAAGAAAAAGAGAAGAAAACATAACAGAGAACCATATGTGACCCACAGAACTCATAAAAGCCTAAAATATTTGCTATCTGGCTCTTTACAGGAAAAGTTGCCAATCTATAATCTAAAATAAAACTTGTTTTGGTTCAACTTTTTTTATACATTACCTTTTTTTTTTCTGTGAAATCAAAAGCAACTGGCTAATATTTTTCATTTTAATTGTAAATATATGTAATACCCCTAGTTTTAAACAGGCCTGTCTAGGGAACTCACGATTTATACCAGGAACAGGTAGGTGTGATTATTTGCGTTGCAGTAAGACTAGCCACAGTAATATATAAATAGTTACCCCCTATGCATTTATTTTTATTTTTATATTTTTAAAATAGAGATGGGGTCTCACTTTATTGCCTGGGCTGGTCTTGAACTCCTGGGCTCAAGCAATCCTCCTGCTTCAGCTTCCCAAAATGGTGGGTTACAGGCATGAGATGCCGTGCCCAGACTCCCTAATGCATTTCAAATGATTGTTCTTTTATGCACTTTCTCTGAATGTAGCAATCATTTCCCTTCTCCATGAGTACAAACAAGGGAGAGCCTTACCTGCTTCCCTTCACCTTGACACAGAGATTTTTCTATTACACTGTATTGACTCTCACATGGTTTTCTTGCCTTTCTTAGACATTATTTTTTTTATAACTTTGTGAGGTAGATAGGGAAGATGGATGTCACTATCGACATTTAACAGATGAAAAATATATTCCCAAACAACGTAAGCCACTCAACACTCACTAAGGCCAGCCTGTCCAAGGGTTTTGTTATTTTAGTGAACTTCTCAACTCCTCCAATAAACAACTAATTTTAACTAACGCTTTTATGGGCTTTCCATTTTGATACTTTATGATTGAAAAGGTAGTGTTGCAGCCACTGAGGTGTAATACCATCAAGAAAGAAGTGGCCCTTTACTTGTAAGGAATGCAGTAAGTTGACACCGACTAGGGGCAGGACCACTGGGTCCTACCACAGCATGTGCACCAAGGCCACACTCTTCCTGGGCAGTTGATCATGGAGAGTGTGTGACTATTTCTACATAGCTGGGGTCTCTCCCAATGGGCAAGCTTTGCTCTGGAGTTCCCCAATGTCGGGAGCGGGCACTGAGATTTTGTCAGATCTGCATCATGTCTGAAGCTCTCCCTCCTCAATTCTGCCTCTTGTTCCCTTTCCTTTCACAAGTGTCAGATCAACATCCTGCTCTGGAAGCCTTCCCCGTTCAATCCTGCTTCCTCTCCTTTTATCTTACATGGGCATTAGATTTCCTGCCTCCAAAAAGCCCTTGCCCTCCTAATTCTATCTCAGTATTAGCCTCCCCAAGAACCCCATTCTTGGCAAACAAGGTAGGGAAATTGAGGAGAAACAAAAAAGTACTGTATAATAATACAAAGCACAAATTTGTATCAAAACAGTAGCATCTGTGAGGCTACATATATCTTTTAACAGATATGAATGATTCTTGTGAACATAAACATGCTGCTGCTTCATTCCATGCTTCATTCCCTTGTCATATAGTTATTTTCATAAATATGCATTTGATTTATTGTGAAGATTTTTGCATTATGGTATCTTATTGAAAAAATAGGAATATATTATGCCCTATTAAAATAAATGATTGCTTTCTGTTTTAAAGAAAAGCCTTTAAAGTTGCTACATACATGTATATACATGTTCTCCCCAATTTATGACAGAGGGGTCAATAAATCACAGCCTTGATTAAAGAATGGAATGAAGATGAAAAGCAAATTAGCCTTTGAGTATGATCATGAAAAACACAAGTTTCATATACTAAGCAGCCCGTCTAGAAAATCACCTTCGTATTTCACCTGGCCAGATCACCTTCCTATTTTACCTGGCCAGATTTGTACACAGGTATGCCATATTCCCAAGTTCTATACTTAGTTAAGCCTGTACTTCCAGTCTTCTTTGCTTCCTGATGCTTGAAGGCTTTTACACTGCTTTACTTTTCCAGATGGATGGGTAAAGCTAATGATTAAAAAGAACCCTGTGATTTTGTGGGCAACAGAGTAAGACCCCATCTCCAAATATATGTGTGTGTGTGTGTGTGTGTATATACACGCGCACACACACACACACACACACACACACACACACAGAAAGAACCCTGTGAAATCTCTCTCTCTGGTGAGCTACAAGAGAAGGGCCTTTATATGTAGAACCTGAAATGGTTTGGCTGTGTCTCCACCCAAAATCTCATCTTGAATTGTAATCTGAATTGTAATCCCCATGTGTTGAGGGAAGGACCTCCTGGGAAGTGATTAGATCATGGGGACGGTTCCCCCACGCTGTTCTTGTGATAGTGAGTGAGTTCTCCTGAGATCTGATGGTTTTATAAGGGGCTTTTCCCCCTTTCCCTCGGCACTTCTCTCTTGCCAGCATGTGAAGAAGGACATATTTGCTTCCCCTTCTGCCATGATAGTAGTTACCTGGGGCCTCCCCAGCCATGCAGAACTGCGAGTCAATTAAACCTCTTTTCTTTATAAATTACCCAGTCTTGGGTATTTTTTTTTTTTTTTTTCACAGCAGTATGGGAATGGACTACTACAGATCCTTTTAAGCACAAGGCAATTTACTGGGTTTTCACCTTGTCCACATGCATTTGCCATTTTAACAATGTACAAAGTTATTTAGCTTTTTAAAATTTATGCTTTGGCTCCACAGTTAAAGGCTGTAGGCTCCTAGGGGTTGAGCGACCAGGATAATGTCACATATACATTTTTGTATCCATAACAGCACCCACTCTAAGGCCTTGTGCACAGTTTGAATAAATTTTAATAGATTTAATTGATAATAATTAGACAAACTGAACTAAATTTTTTAACAGATACCTGAGTGCCAAGCAAAATAAACAGGAAATATACACTTCAAAAAAGAAAGAAAAAGAAAAATGAATGCAAACTTATCAAATACTTGCTGTCAGAGCATTAAATACTTTACATAAGTCAAATCATTTAATCCTCATGACCCTAAGAAGTTATTTTAAGATATTTTGAGAATGAGAAAAAAGGATGAGTAAGGCTAGGTGATCTATGTAAAACAAATAAATTCTAATAACTGGCAAAGCTGAGATTTGAACCTAAATCAATCTGACCAGAAGTTCTGAGTTATTTTCCATATGCCTCACATAGCAGAAAGGGAGATGGCATAAGCACATCTACAGGCCTAGAGGTAACATATACTCTGACAAAAGCATAAAAGTCTTATGAAATTTTACAGCAAGGAAAGGCTATTTCTAATAGGGAGACTCTGAGAAAGAAGCAACATTTAAGTTGAGTACTGAATAATATCTAAGATTTCCACAGATGGAGACAGGGAAGAAGAAACATACAAGAGGGCAACCAGAGCATGCGTCAGTGTGTGTTGAGGGCGGAAAACTTGGTGGAAACACAACACAAGCCAGGGAAAAAAAAAAAGAAAGAAAGGTTTGGATCAGTTTCCAGAGAGCCTTGGAAACCATGCTAAGAAGGTGGGGCACAATTTTTGTAAGCAAATAGATGTCATGGAAGGGTTTTTTGGCAAAGAATAATAATATCAGCACTGGCAGCATCATAAGGAGGAAATGGATGCAGAGAGTCTATTTAGGAGAATATAACAATACAGGCAATCAATGGGAGGTCAGACTAGGACAGTGGTGAGCAGAAGGGAGACAAAGAAGAGATCCACAAGTTACTGGATAAGAGGGTTGAGAGAAAGAGAGTCAAAGACGACTCTGAAAACAGTGTAACTGGCTGAGTAAGTGATGATTCAATCAACAGAGAAAAAGAGAGTAAGAAGAGGAAGGGGAGATTTGGTAAGAAAATGATTCAATCACTTTTGTACCAAAAGCAAACTAGCTGACTGGTGACTAACACCCTAATCCAACTAGTTCCTGGTTTGTCCGTTTATGGAAGACTGAGTGACAGAGTAAAAGTTGATGGAAAGACGTAAAGGGCCTCTTTCCCATCAAGGGTAAAATCTGCTGCTTTCCTGCTTCTCATGCAACCAAGAATCCTGAGTAGCAAGCAGCCGGACTGGCTCAAATGGAAGCATTTCTCAATGCTTGATATGATGTTGATATAAGAAGTAGGAGAATATAAGCTGAAGACAGGGAGAAAAACATTTGGAGCTGGCAGAGAAAGAAGCAGGACACTAATGTGAACAAATGTCACTGTCCACTGGGATGTGACCACACATTAAATCACATTTGTTTACTATTTTATGTCCACCATGAAGATTCACGAGAGAATAGATGCATATACAGCTCTCAAAATGAGGTCGCTTATGAAGAACAATATTAAGTAGATAAACTAATTTTTCCTGTTGTACAATATACCACCTTATAATTTAGACAATTTTGTACAATTAAATCTTTTTAATCAGCACACCTTGCTGTAATAAGAAATGTGTCCATTAAGGTCTTATAATGAGAGACTGATGAAAATTATACTAGGGAGAAAGTCACTATTCATGACTTTTAAAAATGGCACGCTAGACACCACTTTTTAAACTTCATAAATTGTTCCAGAAAATATCATGCGTAAAGAGAGAAGACCTTGAAACTGAATGGATTCACAAGAAACTGAAAAAGGCCAGTTACTTTGCAGTATGAACAGCATTGTAGTTAGCTGTTTTACAAAAAAAAAAAAAAGGTCTTCAACTAATTAAAAAACCCATTGGGAAGAGTATATACATGTATTCAGCAACTTTAAAGCTTTTCTTTAAAACAAAAAGCCATCATTTATCTTATTTGAATAGAGAATAATATTTTCATATTTTTCCACAAGATACCATAAGGCAAAAATCTTCACAATAAATTACATGCATACTTATGAAACCACTATATGACCAAATGAAGCAGCACCATGTTTATGTTCACAAAAATCACTCATATCTATTAAAACATGGATGTAGCCTCAGAGATGCTACTATGTTTTAATGAAAATTTGTGTTGTGTATTATCATACAGTACTTGTTTCTCCTCAATTTCCCTGCCCTGTTTGCCAATAATAAAACCCCACAAATGATACTAGTGCTTTATCACAATTCCGTCTAGACAAAGTAACAGAACCTTAAAGAGGTGCTGGCTTACTTTTCAAATATGAGGTTTATTAGAATAAGCATGAAGATATAGTTTACAAAACTATAGTTTACCTTTTATCTTTTAGTGAGCTGTAAAAAGCAGTTTCTGTTTTCTGATGGAAGCAACATGTGCTTATTCTTAAAAATAATCTGCTTTGTATGTTGGATCACTTTTTCTTCCCAGATCTTGTAACTATCTATTCATATTTACAAACTGAAAATTTTATCCTTTCATATTTTTTGAGAGTGAAAGACTTAATGACATGCTCATGAAGTGATTATATTGGATAACCACCAGAAAAGCTGTGCCGCTATTACTGCGTCATTCCATCTACTGCCCCATTAGGACCAAGACTATGACTGCCTTATATACTGCCATAAATTCAAGCATCAAAACAAAACCTTGATGTATATTTAGTAATATTCTAAATGATAATAGCATTTTGACCTCATGATCTGCTTTTCCATTCTAACCTGGTTCTTTTAGCAAAACATCAAAGCCTGTTTGATTAAATAGGACTGTGACTTAATAGGCTTTCCAGACTTCTGGGGAAAATTCCCTCAATAGTTCATAGGCTAGCAGTTGCCTCGTTACTAAAAATACCTTTACCTATTATAGAAAATCTTTCCAATTACAGTCTATTTCCAACTTGTCCTTCTGACACAAGTTCTCAAGGATTTTAAGAAAAAACCTATGATACTCTCAATTTCCAACCTAATCAAGACACATAACCTGTGTGTATATTAACAAAATTAAAAAAGCAATGGAAGAGGGGAATCTGGATTGCATTGGCTTAATGGTCTTCCTCTTTGTCTGATTCAAATCTGAACCTAATCAAGACTTTTCAGTATATCAGTAAGCATTATCAGAGCTTGGTATATCTGTAAACAGCAGACACTCACAAAATGTTAGCTGATACAATTCAACTGTCATTGGTGTATTGTAAAAAGGTTCAACATACATAGGCTGTGTCTACATAAAACAACTAACCAGCATTGGAAGTAGCCTACTTGGTTTACACTAATTACATATTCTATTAAATGCAAAGACAGTATTTGAGGTCACTAGGAATAGTGCTACCTGCATAGCCCCTTGGAGTTCCATGATTTTTAACAGCCACTAAAAAAGGGCACCTTTTAATTCATTTAATGTACACAGTTCAAGGAGTAATTGAAAAATCAGAAATGCCATTTTCCCACACTAACTGAAAAAAAAAAAAAAAAGCCTATATGTAACACTTTGTGAAGCAGGATGCTCAAATATTTTGGTCATAAATTGCTCTTTGGTCATGTATGCATCTGGCTTTTAGAAAATAGAAGTATAACCAGTGGATTCAGTGGACACTCAATAAACAGGTACTGAGTGTAGACAATCAAACATTAACTTTTCAAAGCACTAACTTTATTGGGAACTACACTTTATTATTGGGGATAGGTGATTTAAGTAGACCACAATCTACTTAAAGTATACACACTACTAAAATGTAAACACATTTCCCCTTATGATAGCAATTAAACCCTTATAGTTCCATTTCCTATAACTAGAGGGATATCTATCATCAAACCACATACCTGGGAAGAACTGTATTTACGAAGTCTAGTAAATTACCATTTTCTTAATCTGACCAGAATATATGTCTTGTTTCATAAATCTAAAGAGTTCTTATAGGGCAAAATAAGAAAAGGTGTCTTTTGTTATCAGCTTACCAATCATAAAAAATATTATTATTTCCAGCTGTTACTGAGTGCTTACTACATGCCAGATGCTGGTTGAAGACTTGTACATGTTTAAATCATTTGATTCTTCTAATGCCACTTCGAGTGAGATACTATTATCCTTATTTGTAGATGATGAAACAGATCAAAGAGGTGAAATAACTTGGCTAAAAACACAGGGGTAACAAGAGGTAGAGCCAGGACTTAGACACAGAGAGTCTGATTCCAGAACTCATATCCTAGACTGAATTCTGAAAATTGAAAGTTACATAAAATATGACTCTAGAAAATAGTCCCAACCTTCTTCTATCGAACCTTTTGCCTGGGATTAAGAGAAGGTAAACACCCTTCTTTTTATATCTTCTTTCTGATCCTGTATAAGAATACAACTTTAGAATAAATAAGTAGACTATATAATAAAGAGGAGATCCCAACACACATGTTAAAGAAGTGCCTGCAGGCCTTACGTGTAAAACAAATCGTTTTAGAAACACTACCTGGTCTGGTCCCACGTGGCTACAGGCAAAATAAAAGCAGATGCCTATTTCTGCCCTCTGTTCTCACCTCTCCCCTTCCTTTCTCTTTCCCTATCCTAGTGCCCACAGTGTGTGTGTGTGTGTGTGTGTGTGTGTGTGTGTGTGTGTGTGTGTGTGTACGAACTGGTATTCATGGTAATGTGTGAGGAAGTTACATGGAACAGAACATTATCCTGAGATTTCTATTAAAATTACTTGGAAATTTTATTATATTAACCTCCACACCCAAAGACTTCTAAGTTCCTGTATTAATTTTGCAAGGATGCTGAAACAAGGTATCATAACCTGGTGGCTTAAACAGTGAAACTGTATTGCCTCAGAATTCTGGAGTCTAGAAGTCTGAAATCAAGGCGTCAGCAGGGTTGGTTCCTTTGGAAGGCTGTGAGGGGTAATCTTTTCCATTCCTCTCTCCTAGGTTCTGGTGTCTCAGGCATTTCTTGGCTTATAGACGGTATTTTTCCCATCTCTTCACATTGTCTTCCCTCTATGCATGTGTGTCTCCATGTTCAAATTTCCCCTTTTTATATGGACACAAGTCATACTTGTACCCAAGAAGTAATTTCTCATCCCTCCCTCCTCTGCACCCTCCCAAATATCTAATGACCGGTATTCCACACTCTATGTCCATGTGTAATATTATTTTGTATTTGACTATGTTTCTAAATTGCTTCAGATAACAATAGTATCCACTTCCATCCATGTTGCTGCAAATGACAGGATTTCATTCTTTTTATGGCTGAATGATATTCCATAGTACATGCATACCACATTTTATCCAATTATCCATTGATGGACATTTAGGTTAATTCCATATTTTTGCTATTGTAAATAGTGTTGCAATAAACATACAAGTGCTGGTATCTTTTTGATACAATGATATCTGCTCCTTTTGGTAGATACCCAGTAGTGGGACTGCTGGATTGAATGGTAGTTCTATATTTTTAGTTCTCTGGGACATCTCCATACTATTTTCCACAGAGGTTGTGCTTATATTCTCACCAACAGTGTATAAACAATCCCTTATCTCTGCATCCCCACTAACATGTTATTTTTTGTCTTTCTCATAATAGCTACTCTGACTGGCATAAGATGGTATCTCAGTGTGGTTTTAATTTGCATTTCTCTGATGATTAGTGATGTTGAGCATTTTTTCCATATACTTATTGGCTATTTTTATGTCTTACTTTAAATGATATCTGTTCATGTCTTTTGCCCACCTTTTAATGGGGTTTTTTCTTGTCAAGTTCCTTATAGATTCTGGATATTAGCCCTTTGTCATATGCATTGTTTGCATATATTTTCTTCCATTCTGCAGGTCATCTGTTCACTCGGTTGATTGTTTCTCTTGCTGTGCAGGGGTTTTTCAGTTTAACTAAATCCCACTTGTCTATTTTTGTTGCTTAAGCTTTTCAGGTCTTAGTCTATAATTATTTACCTAGACCAATGTCCAGAAGAGCTTTCCCTTGTTTTACTTCTAGTATTTTTTATCGTTTCAGGCCTTACATTTAGGTCTTTAATCCATCTTGAGTTGATTTTTGTGTGTGGTGAGAGATAGGGGTCCATTTTCATTATTCTGCATATGGCAATCCAATTTTCCCAGCACAATTTATTGAACAGGGTGTCCTTTCCCCAGTATACATTTTTGTTGACTCTATCGACAATCACTTGGGTGTACATATGTGGCTTTATTTCTCGGTTCTCTATTCTGTTCCATTGATCTATGTGTCTATTTCGATACCAGAACCATGCTGTTTTGGTTACTATAGCCTTGCAGTATAATTTGCAGTCAGGTAATGTGATGCCTCCACCTTTGTTCTTTGGGCTTAGGGTTGCTTTGGCTATTCAGGCCCCCTTTTTAGTTCTATGTGAATTTCAGGACGGTTCTGTCTAATTCTGTGAAAAATGATGCTTGTATTTGGATAGAGATTGCACTGAATCTGTAGATTGTTTTGGGCACTGTGCTCATTTTAACAATTCTTCTGATCTATAAGCATGGAATGTTTTTCCATTTGTTTGTGTCATCTACAATTTCTTTCATCACTGTTTTGTAGTTTTCCTTGTAGAGATCTTTCACTTTCTTGGTTAAATATATTCTTAGGTATTTTATTTCATTTTTGTAGGTACTGTAAATAAAATTGCCTTTTTGATTTGGTTCTTAGCTTCACTGTTATTGATGTATAGAAATACTACTGATTTTTATACATTGATTTTATATCCTCAAACTTTGCTAAATTCATTTATCAAAATTAAGTTTTTTGCAGGAGTTTTTAGGGTTTTCTAAATATAAGATCACATTGTTGGCAAATAGAGATAATTTGATTTCTTCTTTTGCAATCTGGATGTATTTCATTTCTTTCTCTTGCCTGAATGCTCTAGCTAGGCTATCCACTACTATGATAAATAGGAGTGGTAAAAGTGGGCATTCTTGTCTTATTCCAGTTTGTAGGGAGATTGCTTTCAACTTTCCCCCGTTTAGTATGATGTTGGCATATATGGCCCTTGTTATTTTGAGGTATGTTCCTTCTATGTCTAGTTTGTTGAGGGTTTCTATCATGAAGAGATGCTGGTATGTTGTGTCTCCATTTTCATTCATTTCAAAAAATTTTAAAATTTTTATCTGAATTTCATCATTGATCCAAAGATCAGTGAGGAATGCGTTAATTTCCATGTATTTGTATAGTTTCAATAACTACTCATGGTATTAATTTCTAGTTTTATTCCACTGTGGTCTGACATGACACTTGATATGATTTTGATTTCTTAAAATGTATTGGGGCTAGTTTTGTGGCCTAACATACAGTCTATCTTGGAGAATCTTTCCTGTAATTATGAGTAAAATGTATATTCTGCAGCTCTTAGAATGTCTATTTCATCCTTTTGATCTAATGTTCAATTAAGTCTAGTTTCCTTGCTGATTTTCTTTCTCAATGATCTGTCTGGTGCTGTGAGTGGGGTGCTGAAGTCCCCCATTATTATTGTATTGCTATCTGTTTCTTTAGGTCTTGTAATATTGTTTTATCAATCTGGCTGCTCCTGAGTTCAGGGCATGTATATTTATGTCTGGTATAGCCTCTTGTTGAATTGTTTTATCATTATATAATAACCTCCTTTGTCTTTTTTTTTTTTTTTTTAACTGTTTTTGATTTAAAGCCTGTTTTATCTGACATAAGCATGGCTACTCCTGCTTGCTTTTGGTTTCCGCTTGCATGGAATATCTTTTTCAATCCCTTGGCCTTTAGTCTATAAGTGTCTTTACCAGCAAGGTGAGTTTCTTGTAACTAGTATACAGTTGGTTCATTTTTTTAAAAAAAAATCCATTCTGGCAATCTGTGTATTTTAATTGGAGCATTTAATCCATTTATATTCAAGGTTAATATTAATATGTGAGGGCTTTTTCCTCATGATGGCTTTAACAGCTTTTGAGAAGGTACAATTCAACCCACAGCAGTTCCCACTGTCAGTTTCTCTATGTGAAGGTGCTAATAGAGTTTTCTGCAAGGAAATAGTCATAATGGCTATATTAAATAGTTAAGATCTTTTGACACATTGGGTACATCTTTCCCAATGGGAATTTAAGAAATCTACAAATGACTTAGTTACTATACCTGGCTATAGACACTATATCCAACTCTACTTGGTTGGCTTGACCTGTTACTCCTGAACATTGATTAATAAATTCATTTATGCATTAATCTATTTAATTTCTCATTGTGCCCTCATCACTTATTGAATGCTTATTATGTTTCATGCTCTATACCAGCTTCTGGAAATGTAAGTTGAAATAAACACAATCCCTGTTTTCCTATTTATAAGATAAGAAACATGCTCTCCTGATGTACATATATATCAAAGAAATCACATTCACCTGGTTCTATACCAGTAGTTTCCTAAATCAGATTTTAGCTAACAACCAGTTCTACCCAGTGAGTCAGACAGAGGCTATGAGAGATAAAAGGGACCAAAGAAATCACATGATCTAGGCTGCTGGATTTACAGAAAGTGTGGCATAGAGAAGTCCACTAAAAAAGTCACAAAAAAAAGAAAAAGAGAGCTTAAGTACAATTAGAATAATTATCTGTATTTCTATATTCTCATGTTTTACGATAAAGAAGAAAATGGAAGATAAAACTGTACCTGACATTAAGGAATGACTGTGAAGTTTGTTAAGAGTAGTAATCACATTCTGATAATATAGTGAATTATCCTTAGTTTTTGGAGATGCGTACATACTAAAGTATTTAGGTAATGATATCTATAATTTACTTTATTTCCATCAAACAGATAAAAAATTTAAAAGTGATAGTCATATGGAGTTCTCTATTTTTCAATTATGTTTAAAAATTTTCAAAATAAAAAACTGAAAAAATCATTTTGTTCTACAGGGAAAATTATATATCTAACAGCTTCTCACTTGTCTCGGACTCTTATGAGCACTGGAAAAGAAGCCTCACAAAATATTTTAAATATCGAAACCATGGATTCTAAATCATAATTATTATGCTGTTTTCTTCAATATTTTCCATCCATCACTACCCTCCAATAATAATAAGACTCTAGTAGCCCATATTCAGATAGCTATCATTTACATAGGATTTCAAAACAAGAATTTTTTAATATGGCTCTAATCTGGTTTGGCCCATGTTAAGAATATATTTGGACAATAGGAACCCTATTAACCTAAAAAATGCGTTTGATTAAACAATTTTAAAATACTTTAATAAACAAATTGATGTTTAGTAAAACAGTATTAACACATTACACAAAGTTAGATGGAAATAAAATTTAGGATAGAGTATATTTTTATTTGAAAAATAATACTGAGAGAACCTTACAACAGTTTATAGAACTGATCCATGAAATCTAGATATATAGCAAATTATCAAAGTTCAAAAACAATGTATTCATATGACAGTTATACTGAGTCAAAGAAAAACTCAGTGAAAGTATATAATTTTAAAACAATCCTATTAATGTAAAATTCATAAAATATTAATTTTAAAAGTCCAAATAATTAAAATCACAGGAACTATTTCCAAAGTCTCTTTGCTTATCTGAAAATATACAGCAGAACCTCACTAGGAAGGGAAGAATAATATGCATGTTAATCTATACTACAACCCTATCCACATAAACCCTATCCACTTTAAAGGAGTCTCACCAGCTATACCACCTAGTAATATTATAGTATCATTAAGCTAAAATATATAACACTATTCTGGAGACAATAAAATACAGAGATATTACAGTAAGTAAATTTTATATTGTTTATATATAGAAGTGACTAAAACTAAATTTTATAGATGTTCAACACAAGAAACACTACTCCTAAATAGTGACCATATTATGTGCACATTCCATGCAAAATTCTTACAAACACATTCACACTCCATTTTACAAGCAACCTGGATTGATAAATGGATTGTGTTAGAATTCCCTTTAGCAAACAGTAAACAAGTGGATTTAATGAGGCTTATGACCCTGCCCTATGAATATCCTAGGAACTTTGAAAGTAAGTATTTTGCCACCAGATACAGGTCAGGTATTACAATTCCTTCTTCCAGATCACTAATTTTTTTCTACTTTTCAACTTCCTTAACTGTACAACAATAGGTAAGACACTTGGAAACACTATAAGAAACATTACCTTCTGCAATGAGCTTTAAGTATTTGGAGAACACATTTTCATAAAATCACAGAATTTTAGAGCTAGAAGGAACCTTTGAGATCACTTAGTTGAAATCTCATATTTTATACACTAGAAAGCCAAAACCTATACAGGTTAAGTAATCTGCAATTCTGCTTAATGGTAGTGCTGAAACTAGAACCTAGTCTCTTGACTCTTAGTCCACCACAATTCCCAGGAATCAAGAAGGCACTGTGACAAGTGTTTTTAAAGAACACAGGTATACTAACATCCACATGTTGACATGAAGAATTATTCTCTATCTGTGAGGGCCATCCTCTTTGACCTAGTTAGGCAGCTTGAGAACAGAAACACGTGCAGCATAATGGGGCAAGGAGCTCTACAATCAAGGTATTCCTGGCACTGAGATGACAGATATTGCATCAAGACTGGCCTCATGCCTTAAGCAGTCAATAAAGTATTTCTTAAAGGGTTATAGGAAAGGAATACAAATATACATGCTGTGAGGAATATAAAAGAAGTATATCTCAAGGAGTTCACTCTAGTTCGGAATGTAAGACAACACGAAGGCAAGTGAGACCTCAGCACTCACAGGCTTAAAATATACATTAGGAGCTATAAGAAATTAGAAAAAGGAAAAGTTCAGTATAGACCAGAATCATTAAGGCTTCATATAAGCTGTTGCATGAAAAGAATATGTCTCTGATAAACAAAGAGGTGCCTTTCCAGATGTGAGCATCTGCACCACTGAAATAAAAGTTGTAATCTCAAACTGCATCAACTTCCTGCAAGTGACACTGGGAGATACAGGCAAGTGGGCATTACTCAAAACACCACTATCATTTTTGGTAATTTCATTATAAGTGAGGAAATCAGAAAGATACATTTGTTTTCCAAATACTACATCAGCACTCATAAGGCTACCTTTGTACCTATCAATTCTGCAACACCATATCATCAACTTCCTTCAAGTGATACTGGGAGATACAGGCAAGTGGGCATTACTCAAAACACCACTATCATTTTTGATAATTCCATTATAAGTAAGGAAACCAGAAGGATATATTTGTTTTCCAAATACTAGATCAGCCCTTATAAGGCCATCGTTCTAGTTATCAATTGTGCAACACCATATCATATTCCAAAATCAGCAAGGTTTCAAAGAGAGCTTAAAAATTTAGGTTAGGTGGTCCAAGAGGATAATATCTACCTACCTATCAATGAAGCACAAATTTTTAATTATAAACATAATATTATTAAAGCATACGACATAATGCCTAACACAATAAATGACCAAAAAGTTAGTTAAAATAGATTTTTATTGTCTTTTCTAAAGACGTATCACTTCTGTAAGTACATGTTTCTTAATACAGTCATGCATTGCTTAATGACAGGGATATGTTCTAAGAAATGTATTGTTAGGTAATTTCATCATTGTATGAACATCCTAGAGTGTACTTACACAACCCCTGATAGTACAGCCTTCTACACACCTAGGCTATATGGTACAACTTACAACTCCTAGGCTACAAACCTGTATAACATGTTACTATAGTAAATACTGTAGACAACTGTAACACAATAGCATTTGTGTATCTAAATATATCTAAACATAAAAAAGGTATATTAAAAATACTGTATAAAAGATTTGAAAATGGTATAGCTGTATAGGGCATTTACCATGAATAGAACTTACAGGACTGGAAGTTACTCTGGATGAGTCAGTGAGTGAGTGGTGAGTGAATGTGAAGGCCTAGGACATTACTGTATGCTACTGTAGGCTTATAAAACACTGTACACGTAGGCTACATTAAATGTGTTTAAAGTTTTTTTCTTTCTGCAATAATAAATTAACCTTAGCTTACCATACTATAAACTATTTTTTTAAAACTTTTTGACTCTTTTGTCATAACACTTAGCTTTAAACACACGTATAGCTGTACAAAAATACTTTCTTTATATCCTTATTCTGTAGGTTTTTTCTATATTTATTTTCTTTTTTACTTTTTAAACCTTTTTGTTAAAAAATAAGACACAATCACACACACATTAGCCTAGATCTACACATGGTGAGGATCATGAATATCACTGTCTGCCACATCTCATCCCCCTGGAAGGTCTTCAGGGGCAATAACATGCATGGAGCTGTCCTCTCCTATGATAACAAACAATCTTCTGGAATACCTTCTGAAGGGCCCGTGTGAGGCTGTTTTACAGTTAACTTTTTTTTATATAAGTAGAAGGAATATACTCTAAAATAATAATAGTAAAATAAACATATAAACTAGTAACATAGTTATTATCATTATCAAGTACTATATAGTGTACATAATTGTTACGTGCTATACTTTCATACAAAGAGCAGCACAGGTTTGTTTATACAAGCATTACTGCAAACGCATGAGTAATGTGTTGCCCTATGGCATTACTACGGCTATGATATTACTAGGCAATAGAAACTTTCCAGCTCCATTATAATCTTACAGGACCACTGTTGTATATGTGGTGTGTTGTTGACTGAAACATCATAATATGGTACATGACTGTATAATTTAATTTTAAATTTTAATTTTTAATTTACATTTTTAACCAAACTAGTATAGGGGACAAACTACATTTCTTCTGCTAAATATGATACGACCACTGTTGTTGTAGCAAGTACTACAATAAAAATTACAAACTTTCATAAATAGTCCCTCTCCCCCTAAAAAACTTGAAAGAAGATTAAAAAAAAACACATAAAACAAGATGAAAACACAGCAAATATAGTAACAAATGTATACCAAATAACACAGCAATAATTTTTATTTAAAAAAAACTACAGGAGAACAAGGAGACAGAGAGAAACACACTAATAAGAGTAGACGTTTAAACACCACTCTTAGTACAAAACAGCTTAGGTGGACAAAAAGTAAATAAAGATAGAGATGACATTAACAATACAGTGAATAAGGTAGATTTTTTTGATTTTTGCTGCATTTTACACTCTGAAAATAAGACTGTCTTTTTCTCAGGCAAACATGGAAGATTGACAAAAACTGAGCAGCTTTTAAGTCACAATTAAACCAAAAAACACATGAAAAAATGCTCATCATCACTGGCCATCAGAGAAATGCAAATCAAAACCACAATGAGATACCATCTCACACCAGTTAGAATGGCCATCATTAAAAAGTCAGGAAACAACAGGTGCTGGAGAGGATGTGGAGAAACAGGAACACTTTTACACTGTTGGTGGGACTGTAAACTAGTTCAACCACTGTGGAAGTCAGTGTGGCGATTCTTCAGGGATCTAGAACTAGAAATACCATTTGACCCAGCCATCCCATTACTGGGTATATACCCAAAGGACTATAAATCATGCTGCTATAAAGACACATGCACACGTATATTTATTGCGGCACTATTCACAATAGCAAAGAGTTGGAACCAACCCAAATGTCCAACAATGATAGACTGCATTAAGAAAATGTGGCACACATACACCACGGAATACTATGCAGCCATAAAAAATGATGAGTTCATGTTCTTTGCAGGGACATGGATGAAACTGGAAATCAGTAAACTATCGCAAGGACAAAAAACCAAACGTCACATGTTCTCACTCATAGGTGGGAATTGAACAATGAGAACACATGGACACAGGAAGGGGAACATCACACTCCAGGGCTTGTTGTGGGGTGGGGGGACGGGGGAGGGATAGCATTAGGAGATATACCTAATGCTAAATGACAAGTTAATGGGTGCAGCACACCAACATGGCACATGTATACATATGTAACAAACCTGCACGTTGTGCACATGTACCCTAAAACTTAAAGTATAATAATAAAATAAAATAAAATAAAAAAGCATCAGTGCATTCCAAAGAGTAAACTTATTATAAACAATATCATAATATTGTGATAAGTCTAGGCATTAATAAAAACAATATTTAAAGGCCCTTCCACATAAAAATTTAAGTATTTCCTACTGAACTACTTTTTTGGTGAAAGAAAAATACAAACTTTCCAAAAGAATAAAGAGAACAAAAACATTACATATCAAAATCAATTAGACATAATATAAAACAATAAGGGAGGAAAATTCATAGCCTTAAACTCTTATGGAAGGACACCCAATTGGAGAACTAGAAAAAGAAGAGAAAGGTAAAACTAAAAGAGTACCTATGAAGACATGATAAAGAAAAAGTCAGAAATTAATAATAAGAAAAAAGAAAAAACTCATTAATGAATCAAAATTAAACTTCGTTGAAAAATTAACAAAAGGGACTACTACTGGCCACCTTCGTAAGGATAGAAAAAGAGAGAAAGCAAAATAAAATTTAAAATAACTAGAGAGAAACAATCATTGGAGTAGGAAAAATTTAAGTCATAAGAAACTACAATGCAGACCGCCGCACAAATAAAATTGAAAAAATAGATAACATGAATAACAACTAAAACAGACACTCAAATAGAGATAAAGAACTTAATCAATTTCCATAGAAAAAAGTAGAGAATCACAAAGAACTACCTTGCAGAAAAGCAAAAGAATCAAATAGTTTCACATTCAAAGAACAGATGGTTCCAATGTAACAGAAATAGTTCTAAAACACAGAAAATGAAACCTCCAAATTCTTTTTATGAACCAAATATATTGGTACCAAAATATGATAAAAACAGAACAAAATTAGAAAACTATGGATCAATATCACTTATGAATATCAATATGAAATCACATAAAATATTAGTGAACTTCAACACTATACTAATATTATGCCATAACACATTGAGATTTATTCCTTAAAAGTAAGGTTGGTTCAATATTAGAAGCTCAGCAATATATTATACCATATTAAAAGATTTGAGACAAATATGATTACTTCTATAGATGTTAAACAAGGCTCTGAAAAAATTCAATACCCATTCCATAAAAATAAAACACATTCAAGAACATAAGCGCTGACATTTTCTTGACTTTATAAACAGATACACACACACTCATATTCACACATATATTCACAAACATATACACAAACCTTAGTCCTAAAGCCACCATCACATTTAACGGGGTAATACTTCAGGTATTTCCAACAAGGTTAGGAAGAGTAAAAGATGATTACGTTTCTTACTATTTAATACTGTATTGAATGTACTAGACAATGCAATTAGACAAGACAAATTAAATACAAGAACTGTAAAAGAAGAAAAACTACTGTATCTACTTGCATATGACAGTTTTGTAAGAAAACTCTAAAGAACCATTACTAAAACTACTCTGAACCACAAAATAATTCCATAAATTAACAGGATATAAAATTAATGCATGGAAATAAAAATTCTTCATATATATAAACAAAAATCATAAGAAATAATAGAATAAATCCACTGACAATATCAACAAAAAGGTATATTTTAAAACAAACATAGTAAGAAATACGCAAAACTAGTAAGAGGAAAGCTTTAAAATAATCCTAATGACCTAATGCAAAATTGATGAAAAACAAAAACATTCCTTGTTCTTACATGAACGTCTATACATCATAAAGATGAGAGGTCTCTCCCAAATCAATTTTAAAACTTCACACAATTTCAATGAAAATGCCAACAAGTATTCTTCTTCTTTTTTGAGACGGAATCTCCCTCTGTCACCCAGGCTGGAGCGCAGTGGCGTGATCTTGGCTCACTGCAAGCTCCGCCTCCCGGGTTCACGCCATTCTCCTGCCTCAGCCTCCCAAGTAGCTGGGACTACAGCTGCCCTCCACCACACCCAGCTAATTTTTTGTATTTTTAGTAGAGGTGGGGTTTCACCGTGTTAGCCAGGATGGTCTCGATCTCCTGACCTCGTGATCCACCCGCCTCGGCCTCCCAAAGTGCTGGGATTACAGGCGTGAGCCACCGCGCCCAGCACAAGTATTCTTTTTAAATGAAACTAAACAAAATAATACAGAAAATCCAGTATAAATAGCTAAGATAACACTGAAAAAGGAGAACTACAGGGAACTACTAGTCCAATCCAATGTTAAATTACATTATAAAGCTTCAGAAATTAATGCACCAGTATTTATGGCTGGTATTGTTATATAGACAAATCAGTGGGATTCAACAGAAAGTACAGAAATAAAACCAAGGACATGAGGAAACTGAGTATATGATAAAAGTAGCAACTAATATTACTGAAGCAAAGACATATTTTAAAATAAATAGTGTTGGAAAAACTGGAAAACCACTTATAATAAACTGTAATGAATAAGACAGCTTTAAGTTTAAAAAATAAAGGGTATTCAATTAGGAAAAGAGGAAGTCAAATTGTCCCTGTTTGCAGATGACATGATTGTTTATTTAGAAAACCCCATCGTCTCAGCCCAAAATCTCCTTAAGCTGATAAGCAACTTCAGCAAAGTCTCAGGATACAAAATCAATGTGCAAAAATCACAAGCATTCATATACACCAATAATAGGCAAACTGAGAGCCAAATCATGAGTGAACTCCCATTCACAATTGCTTCAAAGAGAATAAAATACCTAGGAATCCAACTTACAAGGGATGTGAAGGACCTCTTCAAGGAGAACTACCAACCACACTGCTCAGTGAAATAAAAGAGGACACAAACAAATGGAAGAACATTCCATGCTCATGGATAGGAAGAATCAATATCATGAGAATGGCCACACTGCCCAAGGTAATTTATAGATTCAATGCCATCCCCATCAAGCTACCAATGACTTTCTTCACAGAATAGGATAAAACTACTTTAAAGTTCATATGGAACCAAAAAGGGCCTGCATTGCCAAGACGATCCTAAGCCAAAAGAACAAAGCTGGAGGCATCACACTACCTGAGTTCAAACTATACTACAAGGCTACAGTAACCAAAACAGCATGGTACTGGTACCAAAACAGAGATATAGATCAATGGAACAGAACAGAGCCCTCAGAAATAATACCACACATCTACAACCATCTGATCTTTGACAAACCTGACAAAAACAAGAAATGGGGAAAGGATTCCCTATTTAATAAATGGTGCTGGGCAAACTGGCTAGCCATATGTAGAAAGCTGAAACTGGATCCCTTCCTTACACCTTATACAAAAATTAATTCAAGATGGATTAAAGACTTAAATGTTAGACCTAAAACCATAAAAATCCTAGAAGAAAACCTAGGCAATACTATTCAGGACATAGGCGTGGGCAAGGACTTCATGTCTAAAACACCAAAAGCAATGGCAACAAAAGCCAAAATTGACAAACGGGATCTAATTAAACTAAAGAGCTTCTGCACAGCAAAAGAAACTACCATTGGAGTGAACAGGCAACTTAAAGAACGGGAGAAAATTTTTGCAACCTACTCATCTGACAAAGGGCTAATATCCAGAATCTAGAAAGAACTCAAACAAATTTACAAGAAAAAAATAAACCCATGAAAAAGTGGGCGAAGGACAGGAACAGACACTTCTCAGAAGAAAACATTTATGCAGCCAACAGGCACATGAAAAAATGCTCATCATCACTGGCCATCAGAGAAATGCAAATCAAAACCACAATGAGATACCATCTCACACCAGTTAGAAGGATGATCATTAAAAAGTCAGGAAACAACAGGTGCTGGAGAGGATGTGGAGAAATAGGAACACTTCTACACTGTTGGTGGGACTGTAAACTAGTTCAACCATTGTGGAAGTCAGTGTGGCGATTCCTCTGGGATCTAGAACTAGAAATACCATTTGACCCAGCCATCCCATTACTGGGTATATACCCAAAGGATTATAAATCATGCTGCTATAAAGACACATGCACACGTATGTTTATTGCGGCACTATTCACAATAGCGAAGACTTGGAACCAACCCAAATGTGCATCAATGATAGACTGGATTAAGAAAATGTGGCACATATACACCATGGAATACTATGCAGCCATAAAAAACGTTGAGTTCATGTCCTTTGTAGGGACATGGATGAAGCTGGAAACCATCATTCTCAGCAAACTATTGCAAAAACTAAAAACCAAACACTGCATGTTCTCACTCATAGGTGGGAATTGAACAACGAGAACACTTGGACACAGGAAGGGGAATAACACACACCGGGGCCTGTCATGGGGTTGGGGGAAGGGGGAGGGATAGCATTAGGAGATATACCTAATGTAAATGACGAGTTATGGGCGCAGCACACCAACATGGCACATGTATACATATGTAACAAATCTGCACTTTGTGCACATGTACCCTAGAACTTAAAGTATGAAAAATAAAATGAAACCAGGTGCAGCAAATGAAATATCACACATTGCTGATGGGAATGTTTAATGGTACGGTCACTCCAGAAACAACTTGGCAGTTTCCAAGTGAAACATACACTTTCATATGACCCAGAAATTCCACTCCTAGTTATTTACTCAAAAGAAAGTGAAACATATGTCTCCACAAAAGGCTGTATGTGAATGCTTAGCTTATACCAACTTTATTTATAATTGTCAAAAACTGAAAACAACCCAGATAGCCATCAACAGATGAACAGAAATTGTAGCAGTTTTCAATAGAATACTACTCAGCAATAAAAAGGAATGAACTACTAATGACCTACAAAGATAAATCTCAAAAGCATTATGTTAAGTGAAGGAAGACAGACACAAAACAGTACATACCTTATAATTCCACTTATATACCATTCCTGAAAATGTAAAAATATAGGGACAGAAATCATCTCCTGGGGCTGGGAGCAATGCCAGGAGAAGGGGACTGACTCTATACAGGAATGAGAGAACTTTTGGGAATGAAAGAATTGTTCTACATCTTGGTGGCAGTAGTGGTTACATGATATATACATCTGTCAAAAGATATCAAACTGTACATTTAAAAGGGTGACATTTACTGTTTGTAAATTATATCTCAAAAAACCTAATCTTTAAAAAGTATGCAGATATTGCCAAATTTCCCTTCCACTAACTTTATTTTCTTATACCATTTAATTTACATTCCCAAAGGGCATTCTAAAAGTGCTGGTACCTTTACCAGCCTCAATATTATCAGACTATTATTTTAGACCTCTCCAATTGATAAGTCCTTTAAAAAGGGTGCCTTGCTGTTTTGGTCTCCTTATCTTTTCATTTTTCACAAAGGTGGCCTTTTTTCCTGTTTCTAGGACAGTCCATATTCCTTCTCTGCTCTGTTTATTCATTCTTTTTGATCATCGCTTTAACAAGGTATTTAGTGTTTTTCTTATTTTTTTTTTAGCACCGGCCAGATATTCTCAAATAATTGTTATATATCTATTTCCCAGTTTCTCATTCACCTTTCATTTTGAAAAAATTTTTATTTGGAAATTTAACCCATGCAGAGATCAAATATTCAATTACATTTTTCCTAGTTTTTTATAGACTCAATCATTTAACTCTTTAAACGTGATAATACAGTAACAATTAGGTATATTGTTATTTAAGTTTAAATTAAGTTAAATTAAAAATTCAGTTTCTCAATATTAATATTTTAATATTAAAAATATAATCTACGTTTTTTAAACAGACTATATTTTTTAGAGAAGTTTTAGGTTTGATTTAGGTAAATTTAGAGCAATGAAGGTAAAACTGAGTGGAAAATACAGTGAGTTCCCATATACCTCAAGCCCACACAAAGTCTTTCCACTATCAACATCCCTCATTAGAGTGGCACATTTTTTACAGTGAATGAACCAACAATGACAATCATTATCATCTAAAAGCCGGCCGGGCGCAGTGGCTCACGCTTGTAATCCCAGCACTTTGGGAAGCCGAGGCGGGCGGATCACGAGGTCAGGAGATCGAGACCACGGTGAAACCCCGTCTCTACTAAAAATACAAGAAATTAGCCGGGCGTGGTGGCGGGCACCTGTAGTCCCAGCTACTCGGAGAGGCTGAGGCAGGAGAATGGCGTGAACCCGGGAGGCGGAGCTTGCAGTGAGCCGAGATTGCGCCACTGCACTCCAGCCTGGGCGACAGAGCGAGACTCCATCTCAAAAAATAAAATAATAAAAATTAAAAAAAAGCCACAGTTTACATTATGTTCACTCTTGGTCTTGTCCATTCTGAATCTTAACCAAATGATGACATGTATCCACCATTATAGTATCATGCAGAATAGTTTCACTGACCTAAAAATCCACTGTGCTTCACTCATTCATCCTTCCTCTCCCTTCTAACCTATGGAGATAGTAAAAAACTGATCTTTTTACTGTCTCTATAGTTTTGCCTTTTCCAGAATGTCATATAGTTGAAATTATATAGTAACTAGCCTTTTCAGATTGGCTTCTTTTACATAGTAAAATACATTTAGGTTTCTTCCATGTTTTTTCATGGCTCAAAAGTTCATTTCTATTTAGCAATGAATAATATTCCAGTATCTGGATGTATCAGTTTATCCATTCACCTACTCAAAGACATCTTGGTTACTTCAGTGTTTTGATGAGTATGAATAAACCAACTATAAGCATTCACGTGCAGGTTTTTGTGTGGATGTAAGTTTTCAACTCATTTGGGTAAACACTAAGGAGCACAATTGCTGCTTGGTATGTTAAGAGTGTCTAGCTTTCTAAGAAACTGCCAAACTGTCTTCCAAAGTGGCTGGATCATTTTGCATTCCCATGAGCAACAAATAAGAGTTCCTGTTACTCCAAATACTCATCAGCAGTTGCTACTGTACTGACCATGTTCAAGTACTTAGCCACATATTGCTAATGGCTACCATATTGGACAATCAAACAGAATATTTTCATCATTACACAAAGTTTTAAGAAAGCTTGCTTAAAACTTTTTTTTTTTTGAGATGGAGTTTCTCTCTTGTTGCCCAGGCTGGAGTGCAATGGTACCATCTCAGCTCACTGCAACATCCGCCTCCTGGGTTCAAGCAATTCTCCTGCCTCAGCCTCCTGAGTAGCTGGGATTACAGGCATCCACCACCACACCCAGCTAATTTTTGTATTTTTAGTAGAGACAGGGTTTCACCATGTTGGCCAGGCTGGTCTCAAACTCCTGTCCTCAGGTGATCCACTCACCTCGGCCTCTCAAAGTGCTGGGATTACAGGCATGAGCCACCGTGCCTGGCCTCTCTGCTTAAAACTTAATTGGTTATACAGTAGGAAATGATGAACTAATATGACAGCGTTTTAAACTCTACATAAATCCATCTCTACTCCCACTGGATTTTGATGGTTCTTTGTTTATCTATATTTGCTCAGAAACTCAAATTCCTGCTCAGCCACTTCTTAACTATGTGCCCATTAACATATTATTTAACCCCTCTGACTCTCAGTTTCTCATCCTAATTACTCATTAGTTTGGTACAAAGATTAAATTAGATAAGCAGGTAAGATAAATTACAACATTCATCATGTTATGCCCTCATTTGTAAACTCTTCTGGATTAGAAGTTTGTTTTCTGAATGTTTCAGTTTCATAATTCAAGACCTTTACTATAAGCAAAAGTATATATTTACCCGGTCTGGATTTTTGTAACCCAAAAGTAGATTTGATGCTTTTATATCACCATGAACATATTCATTTTCATGTATATATTCCAGTACATCCAACTGTGAAAATAAATAGATAAAATAAGGTTATACTGCTACTTATTTAGAACTTATGATCAATTTCAACATTTTGAATATAGAATAACATGGGTTTTTTCATATTAACAATGACAAAGCGATGTATTTCACAATTACTGGTTAATTATTCTAAAACATCACATCTCTGGTTGCTCATTCTAGAAAAAAGTAAAACGATCCTCAAAAATCAAGTATTTTAGTTGAAGTTCCGAAGGAAGAAAATCAGGATTCAAAGATGCTTATGCCTAATTCCTGATAGCCCAGTAGCCAAACCGCACTGCACAAAGAGGAAAAACATAGCATAAAATCAGAGATCTATGGTGAAATAATCTTGAAGCCCACTCAGCAATTCCTCACCTAAGCAATAATTATAAATCAAGCCTTGAGAGTCTCAGAAAAAAATGCCATGTCCATGAGCAAAGGGAAAGGTTTTCTTCCTCTGTATGGTAATAGAAAACTCCTTAGCTTCATCTCTAAAGCCCTTCAGCCTTGCATGTTACATACACTTAGTACTCAATAAACATTTGCTGGCTTCGAGGATGGATAAATGAGAAAATTAATGCATTCTATTTGCTGCATTCCAATCTGGCATAAGCAGCTTCATGCTACTCAAAGTGAAAAAATAAGACTTAAACCAAATACAAATATGTAAGACAAATATGTAGTATAAACAAATGTGTGCCTGAGTGCTATTAAGAGTTCATTGCTTCTGATTTGGCAAAGTATATTTTATTCACTGCCACAACTAATTATTGCCACCATCCCAAACTCATAATAAAAACTTTATAGCACACCCCTACCATCACATGGTTAAAATGGCTGACAATATATTTTGCCATAATTTGCACTGTTATAACTGACAAAAGAAAGGTTATTCTTACAGCAATGAAAGCTTGTTCTGGTATGTAAAACAAAGTTCTAAGGAAAAATAAGATCAGACTGGAGAACGAAAGCCTAATTGAGTTTGCAGTGCCAGATACAGCATATTCTGTCACTTACAGAGCCCATTGTTATCAATTTCACCAAAATAGCCTCTACTCCTAATAACTGATGTCTCTAGGGCAATAATCCTTCATTCTCTAATAATTCCACAAAAGGAAAAGATTTCTATATTGTAAGAAGTAAATAATTTGGAAATGGAGCATGCGAAATAAGTAATTCTTTCTTACCATTCGGATACCTAATTGCAGGACAGTTGACTTTTTAAAGGTACCATTCTGGCCTGAGATCTTCTGTAAATCTATTCCTAGTCTTTCCATTACCATAAATCTGTAACTGTAAGAAATAAGCATCAAAAAGAGATCATCCTGAGAAAGTAATGCTTGAAACTATTTAATTTGAAACAAGAAAAATTACGCTCAACCTAACAACTAGGTATAATGCAATCTAAACCATTAGAGAATGAATGCACATTCATAATTCTGCTATTCTTTTGCAGAAACTGCTCAATATTTACTTTGCAGCTGGTTTTCTATAACAGAATGCTGTACTGAACCATTCACACTGTTTTACATAATGAAAAAATCTTTTTAAATTAGATGGTACTGAATGCAATTCATTTTGACTCCATGACTTTCTTGCCATATGGCCTTGAACAAATTATCGTCCACACATGAATTTTTTTTTTTTTTTGAGACAGAGTCCCGCTCTGTCACCAGGCTGGAGTGCAGTGGTGCAATCTCAGCACACTGCAACCTCCACCTCCCGGGTTCAAGCGATTCTCCTTGAGTAGCTGGGACTGCAGGTGTGCACCACCACACCCAGCTAATTTTTGTATTTTTAGTAGAGACGGGGTTTCACCATGTTGACCAGGATGGTCTCGATCTCTTGACCTCATGATCTGCCTGCCTTAGCCTCTCAAAGTGCTAGGATTACAGGCATGAGCCACCGTGCCCAGCCACATGAATTTTATATTTGTTTGTTTCTTGACAAGATCATATTTACCGTCTCTATACATTTATAAACATGTCTTTTTGTAAGTGCACTTCTTCCTTTTCTGTTCTGTTTGGCACCTTCCATACCTTCTTTCCTTCCCTTCATTTATATATCCACATCAGCCCCTATTCTATATCTATGTATGCATACACAAACACACACGTTTAAGAATTTGTTTTACAAAAATGTGATCATATTATAAGTATTTTCCCCATCTTACTTTTTTCAATAGTATCTCATCAAAATCCTTCTAAGGCAACTAGTATAGCTCTAACGGACTTCTTTAATGGGGTACATATGACATGATATGGATGTACCATGATTCAATCAGCCATTCAGTCCCCTAGTGGCAGTCCTTTACTTCAAGATTACTGTTTGCTCATTTTTTTTTTTTTATTTAAAGCATTTAGAGACCATTTCAACAAAGTACTGACATCTGAGCTTATTCTCTCATCTATGAAATAAAAATATCACCTATTTTAATAGGCTATTCAAAGGACAAAACAAGATAAAGTATATAAAAATCTCTGGCACAAAAGGGTAAATAAAAAATGACAGACTTTTTTTCTTTTTTCAAACACTATTAATAAATTATATATAGGACTAGCCATATTTGGTGGGTTTTAAAGATATTTCTATAACTTATTTGTTGTGCTTCTCCTCAAGATATAGAACTTAATTCTCCCCTCTCAGAACCAATGGCTCTATCTAGTGACTAGCTTCTAGCAAAGAGAATAAAGCAGAAGTGATAATATCCCTTTTAAGATTTGATTACAAAAAACGATGACTTCCTTCTTGAATGCACTTGTGTGCATGCTCTCCCCCTACCCCCCAATTAATTGCTCTAGAGAAAGCCAGCTATTTTTCATAACACTCAGGTAAGCTTATGCAAAGACCCACATGATCAGGAAGTAAGAAGGCCTGCCAACAATCACATAAGTAAATTAGAAGCAGATCTTCTTAGGCCTACCAGTAGC
The DNA here is from genome assembly GCF_006542625.1 of Nomascus leucogenys. NCBI lineage: Eukaryota > Metazoa > Chordata > Mammalia > Primates > Hylobatidae > Nomascus > Nomascus leucogenys. Next base: position 22,578,956 of record NC_044394.1, on the reverse strand, counting down.
CACATGAGGAACCCTGAAAACAAATACTTCCCCAGATGAGCCTTGAAATGAATGTAACCCAGCAGACAGCTGACTATATATCCTTATTAGAGATCCTGATCAAGAATCATCCAGATAAGACATTTGCAGTCTCCTCACCCACAGAAACTAAGACAATACAAGTTTGTGGTTATATGCCAATATGTTTTCGTGATTTGTTACATGGCAATAGTTAACTCATAGACCACATAAGGAATAGTTATAAAGAAATATTTGATTATAATAATTCCATTTTACCTTCTTCCCTTGAATTCAGTCAGACCAGATCCATAAAACAGAGGAATTCCTAAATAATCAAGTTGTTTGCGTTCTATCCACTTTTTGACTACAAAGACAAATTTATTTTTAAAAAGATTCATGTTATTTGAAAAGATACTTGTCACCTTTCTACAGACAAATTTATTTAGCTAACCAAAAAAGTAATTATATCTTCCTAGAAGATATTTTTTTTTCAATCAAACATCCCTATCTAATGGCCTCAAACTGTTACCACTATAATTAACAAAAAATTAGAAATTTTTAAATTAAATCAATAAAAACAGTCAGTCTTTGTATATTGATACCATATATTGGTATATTGATACCATATACAAACATATATTAATGTTTCAATCTATAAAAAGAATTCATTATCTTATATGCTAGCTAAATTTCTAAATATAACATATATTAACCACCAAAGGATCAGTAGAGAGATGGCTTTTTCTTCCCTATTACTTCAAAATCTAAAACCATAATGGACCAAAAAAAAAAAAGAAAAAAAAAGCAGAAACTGGGCAGAAAAACCATCTTACTTTGAAATAATTTTATACAAAAACTGGTTTTGATTAGTTTACAAAAAATCAAATCCACTTAAATAGTTAACTTTCATCATTTGTTTCATGACTCTAGCCTATGTTTTTTATGTTTAAGACAGCTCTACTGATAAACAATCAAGTTTAATGGATTCTATTTGTCACTCTGACATAGTTTAAGCAATTAGTAAAGACTACAGTCTTAATGTTTAGAAGACTTTACTAAGAAAAACTAAGTTAAATATTGAGGCCAGACCCATCACTCTTATTCTTAAACATGATGTAAAGGACCTTGACTATACAGTCATTACTTCTGTCTACTTCTTTAATGTTTTCCTTAGCCCATCTATATCACATTTATAAAATGCTGTTATTTTTCCTCTCTGCTCATATTCATTTCCCATTCAAATCTTCTAACTGGTCATTCTTACACTTGGTATTCAGCTCCAATTAATTTTCCAGCATTCAAGTTTCTAACATTTTCTTAAACATCTTAATCATTTCCACATTTCCACACACCTTGCCCCAATCCATTCTATAATCGTTCCTTTTTTATACATATACCTACTTCCCATTTTAATGTTTTTTCCTTATAGCCATCCTATCCAAATGGTTTACTGTAAAAGAAATAATTTCATTCTACTATCTTTTACACTTAGGGAACTCTTGGTAGCTTAGATTAACAACCTAACATTTTATGTAAAGTAGTAGAAACAACTTTGACTTAAAATATATAACCCATTATGTATGTCATGTCAAGATTTGTATACCATCTGCCTTGCTTTTATATGTTGTAACAGTTAACTGTATCACTTTACAATAAAATTTCTATTGAAAAGAATTTTCCAGAAGGCCAGAAAAAGACCAAAATATCAACACTCACTTTAGCAAGCACATATATGGAAGTAGCTTGCTTTGCTAATTTTACTTACTACAGTCTTTTTTCGCAACTCTCTGATAAAATTTAAGTTCTGAAAATAACGGGCCATTTTCTTGATATTCCTATAAAAAAAAGAATAATTAATTTTACTAGAAAAAAATAATCCCAAAGATGGAATTGTTATTTAAACTGTGAAAATATGAACATATATATGTAGTATATAATAGTACTTGAATCACTTTTTATAAAACATAGGCACCAGATTTCCACTAAAAATCTCAGAAAACACTAAATAAACTTGAAGCATCTAATTTTTAAACAACATATTGTACCACTATCCCTATACAGTCTTACACATAAAAGTAGTTTTCTTACAGAAAACACTTACTAGAAGTACTGAGAACTGTATACATAAACATACACAACACTCACTGTATACCAACATATACGTCCAGGTGATACACAGCAAACTCTCCTTGTGGTCCACTCACACATGATACCTTTACTGAATGGTCCACTGTATTTCATTCATTATACTAGGTACAGGGGACACCAAAAAGAAATAAAATCCTATGCTTGCCTTTAAGGACCTTACCATCTTGATTAGAGAGGTGGAGAGGGTGGGAGGGCATCTGGGAGGGAAAGAGAAAGAATAGCTAGATAGATAACACACCAGGGTAATAGCTGGCAATACAGAAAAACAAAGGTTCTCCAGTTTCAATGTTTTAACAATGTGAAAATAGATCATAACATTAGGTTTACTGATAAGGCAACAGTTATAAAAATTAATGTGAAAAACATTCTTAAAGCAGAAAAGGAAAAAGTCAAATATATGTGAAATACAAATCTATGAGCAACACTTACCACTTTTACTACATGTCTTGCATCTTTCTCTGGTTTATTTGTAGAGAAAGCTGCAGAAAAAAAAAAAAAAACACAATGGAGAAAAATAGTTATTCCCAATTACTGAATACCTACCATATCCCAAACACTATGCTAAGCATTTTACATATGTAAGTTTATTATATCATCCCAACAACCTTTTATGGTAGTAGGAATCAATCATCCCCATTTTATACAAGATGCTACTGAAGTTTGAGACGTTGAATGAATAAATTGCTCACTAAGAGGTAATATATTAGAGATAGAAACTCAAATCTGCCTGACATCACAGCCCATACACTTGATCATAAACCATATTCAAATATTTAAATACAGAATCAATAGACAATATGAACCATATAGATCCAAAATGTGGGGGGAAATATTTTATAGATATATAGCATTAAACCCAATATATAATACACAGTAAAATCCATTGATTCAATTGCACTAAATTAGAATTCATAATGATTCAGAAATAAAAATTGATTCAATTTAAGTAGAAAGTTCAAAACAATTTATACTTGACAAAATTCTAGAATAAGCAAGGTTAAAATGAGAATAAAGTCTGTAAAAATATCTTCTGAACCTACTAATCAATTACTTTTACATTAAAGAATACATATCTCATAAATTCATTTCAATTTCAAGTTACCTTCATTTAATTCTTATTTTCCATTTGTGGTTCAGATGGTATAACCTTACTTTTAAAAACTCCAGTGTTCACATTTTAAAACAAATTAATCTTTTCCTCTACATTACCTAAATTATTAAAAGATTACTGTTTTCAAATCTCAATAAATTTACATGTATACTTATTTGTACTGCAAAAGACTAAAACTTTATCATTCGTTCATTCGTTCATTTGTTCACTCTCAATCCATTCATTCCTTTACTCATTCAAATAGCTAAAATATTTATCAAGAAGCTAGAATATGCCAGGCACTGTGTTAAATGTCTGGATGATATCTGAAGGAAAGGGAAAGGAAAAAAGGTGGAACTAGTATTGACTACAATTGAAAATCAGTAAGAAACAGACTTGAGAACAGGATCAAATTCTTGAGATACAACGTATTTCTACATATTCAATATATTTATTAAAATGCTGTGTCCTATTATTAATATTGTCCTTTTCTAATTCTATCAGCTGTTCTCTTTTTTCCATTAATTCACATCTTAGATATAAATATGTCACAAATTTATTAAAATATATAAATTGTACATTACAGTTGAGCCAATCATACACCATTTTTTAACCATTCTCCAAAGTTTTTAAATATCAGTAATGCTACTAACCAGCTGAAGAAAGTATTATTTCAATTCTAGCTAATATTAAATGGTAAACCCAGACCTCTCTACAATAACAAAGAAACTAAACTTACTTATAGCACTTAAAATGATCTTTTTGTCTTCATTCATGTTATTTCATTTTTACCCATGCAATAGTCCCAAGGAAACTGCAGGAAGAGTGGATTAGCTAGATCTGCTTTCTTCTAAGAAGAAAACTTAAGAAAGTATACACAGGGCACAGAGTCCAGTCTTGGTATAGAAGAAGTGGTGAGAAAACCTTTGTTCCCACCCTATGACAAACTATTTTACTAGTATGGTTTCCAAGGCTAAGGAGAAATACCCTGTTCCAATCTTGGCCCACATAAAACAGTACCTACTCTAGGCAATTGTCTTTGCTACCTGAGGTAGATGTCAGTAGAAACTTTTGCCTCTTGTCTAAAAGCAAGTGACCACAGCAGCAAATAAATCTTTAAGCCCAACAGAATGTAATAAGCTAAAAAGTACAGAAGAAAATTGGGAGTTTCAAACAGATAAATAACAGATTATGTTACCACTGGAAAAAAAAGATGTCCAACCAGTCCAAGGCCTGATTCCTTGCCGATTTCAATCATTATATCCCTAATACTTTATAATCTGAATTTTCCTTTCACATTTCAAATGAACATAATCATGTGTTGATACATATCTGAAAATCTCTACGGTCATGATTTGATAGCTACACAATATTCTCTATAAGCTTCCAAGTCAGATTATATTGGAGGGTCTAAATCTAAAATCAATAGACTAGAAAGCTCTTAGAGACGGGTGCTTCATATGAACAAAGAGATTGTTCTGGTTACCACAGGGGTCTTTTTATAGTAGAATAAATAATCAATTAATAAAACAATTATTTTCTACTGTAAGCCAAGCCCCATTATAGCTAGTGAAATTAAATGATGAAACACACACACACACACACACACACACACACACACACACACACACAGGGACATGGTATATGCTTTTGCTGTCTGGTGGAGAAATCTAAGATGTCTTGGATTATAAGACGCATCATTAAATACACATTCATCAAATACTCATACACAAATGTACAACTGCAATCTAGAATACAGTAGACTGAAAACATTGACAAAAACAATACACAACGTATAAAAAACATAATCAGAGTTAAAATGCTATAATGCCCTTGAGTTATCCAAAAAAGCAGGAAAGTGATTAACCTTACGGTTTGTTAAATAGAATGAATACCTTGAAATTTTAAGGGTAAACACTAAAATAACAGAGGTTCGTAACTCCAAAATCAGTAGAGGAGAAAAGAAGATAACAAAGAACATCTAAACAATTTAATAGATGGCAAGAAAAAAAGGTTTAAAGAAAAAAAAAAACACATTTAGAATAAATAAGAAGATACAAAATATGATAAAATTTAAAATATCTGAATAAATCAATTTTTAGCCATACATTTTTTTCGTATTTTAACATCTCTGAAATCTGAACGCATCTTAAAAGTGATGACATCTTACAGCTGCTGTTGAACACACACAGTTATGACATAGTTTTTATTGCTTATGCACACACACACTCAATCCTGCCTGTCCATTTGTCTTTACTTAACTGAGTTATGTACAAAGCTGATAGTATTACATGTGGAGTTTAACTTAATGATTTGGCACTGAGAAGAAAAATTCTTGTGTATGTAGAAAAGGTAATTAACCAGCCCAAAACAGAGCAGCAGGCCATGAATTTGATATCAGTGAAAAAAATGTTTATTAAGATATGATTGCAACAATTGAGTATTCTGAGTTCCTTAAGTAAGACAAATTTTAAGGGTTTTCTGTCACAGTTTAATGGGCAGCATTAGGTATTAGATCTCAATCAGGTCCTACAGAAACACAAAAGAAATTATTCAAGAGGAAGTAACAATTCTGAACTTTTTAAGCATCTAATATGGGCTGCACATATGTACATAATATCTTAGGTTTGATTACATATGTCAGTAATTATAATACATTTAATAAAATTAAATACACTAAGTTCACCAGCTGAAGAAATAAACTGTCAGACTGTTAAAAATATAAATGTATATTGTTTATAAGAGACAAACCTAGAATCTAGTGATGTAGAGGAACAAAGTAAAAATATAGAAAATAAATTAGTAAGTACAAACTAACTTTAAAAGACTAGAACAAATATTTTCAAAACCAAATAAATCTCAGGAAAAAAGAACTATTAGTTATAAACTTAGTCTAACCTAATCACAAAAGGAATGGTGCAACAGAAAGATAATAATTATGAACTTGAAATCATCTAAAAATGTAATTTCAAAATACATGTCAAAAACTAGCAGAATAACTAGCAGGAAAAAAATTAACAACATAGCAACAAAAATAGTGAAAGATTTTAATACAATCCCATAATGTATAGACAAGCAGACAATAAATACATTGAAACAATGCAATTAAGTTTTTTCTCTACATGCCAGATTTTTAAAAACACTAATAATTAAAAACATTCTTTTCAAACCCATCTAAAATATTTTTTTAAACTGTTCATATTTTCACCCAGAAAACAAGCCTCAACAAATATCAAAGCATATTATTAAGGCTACGTTCTCTGGGGAAAAAGGAAATCGCAATGGAAATTAGAAAATAGATAGGGCTGAATAGTAAAAATATCATATCAAAACTAGTTAGAATGCAGTTAAAATGTGTATTTATTACTTGTTTCCTCTGCTAGAATGTAAACTCCACAAATAAAGAAATATTTTTGCTTTATTCAGATGTGTTCCAAGCACCTAAAATAGAGCCTCAGGCATGTATCAAATATTTGGTGAATAAATTAATGAATAAAAAAGTTACCTGGAGAAAAATTTATAGCACTAAATATTTTGATTTTAAGAAAACTGAAAAATTAGTGAGCTAAGTGCTCCCCTTAATAACTAGAAAAATGACAACATAACCAGAAATTATTAAGAAACTGAAAAGGCCTACAGGAATAATCTCTCAGTAGAAATGAGGACACCTAGCACCCATATGACGGTTTCTAAATATCATTTTCAATAAAATGAATCAGGGCTCCTTGGAGAAATGGCTGATTCCAGAGTTGAGACAGAGAAAATAAAACTAAGCAAATTAAGCAATAAAATTTATAATATTAAGTTGGTGCAAAAATAATCATGGTTTTGCCATTGAAATTAATCATGACTGCTTTTGTGCCAACCTAATAGTAATGAACTATAACCCATAGGAAAAAAAATCCATTGTCTACTGATGTAAGTAAATAAATAAACAAATAAATGAGAGAGATGATACAGCTCTTTCCTGCAGCTGAAATAAATTAATAAATATAAATTAAGAAATGTAGAAGAAAGGATAAAAATAGAAAATCATCATTTGGAAAACATCACAGTAATAACTGGGGCAAGCAAAAGTTGTTAATGGATATTAAAACAGGCAAATGGATGATTAAAAGCAACATAATGCAAATACATTCAATGTCTTCCCACAAGACACTTATTAATTGTAAATGGAAAATAATGAATTTATGGCAGGCTAACCTGGCAAATATCACTTTAATTATTAAAAGGGATCAAAGTTAATGTCACTATTAATGATATACAATAAAGCATGCACCTACTGATAGTACTGGGAGAAGCATAATATCATTTCTATGATATTCTTACTAAATAACGCATAATCTGAATTTAACGCAAACCCAAATTGAAGGACATTCTACAAAATACTAGCTGGTACTCTTCAAAAGTGTCAACCTCTTTGCAAATCACCGAAGAGGTAAATATACAGAATATATAAATAACTCCTATAACTCAACATCAACAAAAGTCCAGTTTAAAAATGGGCAAAATCAGCTCAGTGCAGTGGCTCATGCCTGTAATCCAAGCACTTGGGAGGCCAAGGCAGGCAGAATGCCTGAGCCCAGTAGTTTAAGACCAGTCTGGGCAACACAGAGTTACCCTTTCTCTAAAATAATAAAAAATAGGCAAAATATTTGAACACCTATTTCTCTAAAGATATATACAAGTGGCCAACTTGCATATGAAAACATGTTCAACACCACTAGTCATTAGAAAAACGCAAATCAAAACCACAATATCACCCCGTATCCATTAGGATGGCTACTATAAAAACAAACAAAATTTGTTTTAAGTTTTGAAAATAACAGATGCTGGCAAGGATACAGAGAAATTGGAACTCTTGTGCACTGTTGATGGGATTATAAAATTACTCAATCACTATAAAAAATGGTATGGCGGCTCCTCAAAAAAAAAAATAAAATTACCATATGATCTAGCAATCCCATTTCTGGGTATATATTGAAAATAATTAAAAGTAAGATACTGAAGAAATACATGCACACCCATGCTCACAGCAGCATTACAGACAATTAGCCAAAAGTAGAGGCAACCCAAATGGCCATGGACAGATAATTAAACAAAAGGTAGCATATACATGGAATGGAACATTAATCAACCTTTAAAAAGAAGGAAATTATGTCACATGCTACAACATAAATGAACCTTGAGGACATTAGGCTAAGTAAAATAAGCCACATCACACACAAAAAGACAAATACCATATGATTCTACATTTATGAGGTATCTAGAGTAGTTAAATTCATAGAAACAAAAAAGTAGAATGTTGGTTTCCAGGTGCTGGGAAAAGAGGAAAATGGAGAATTACTGTTTAATGAATATAGAGTTTCAGTACTGCAAAATGGGAACATTCTGGAGATCTGCTGTACAACAATGTGAATATACTTAACACTATTGAACTGTATATACAAACACAGTTTTAAAAATTCTGCAGCCTTACGGGCTACCAAAGACAAGGATTCTGAAAAAGGGCAAGCTAAGAAGCTATCACATTGGCCTGAGAAGAAAAAGAGTTCTGTCCAAGAAATGACGAAACTATGTTGCCAGCTATCTCTTTGCTGGAAGCATAGAGACATCTAGGGAGTTAACAATACTTAGATAAATTTCCATGAATGAAGAAGGAAGGGCAACAGAATTCTGTATGGTATTGTTGGTCTTATCCCACTAACAACAGAACTCTACAGTAAATTGTGGCAGTACGCTATCTTTTTCAATAGGAAGAATAATCACTGGGATAAGTTCAAGAGAACTGCCAGAGAGGGTATGGAAGGATGTGATGAAGTGAGAAGTCTCCCAGAAAATTACTATGCTTTGTTTATTATGGAAATATCTTTAGTTTAAGAGTGGGCACTTTTGGGGGCCAGATGACACTTCTAATCCCATTTAAACACCCAAAAATATATTTAAAGATGGTAAAAAAAAAAAAAAAATGGAGGAGAGCCTTAGAGGTATGGGTTCTTTGCAGCCTAGTCTAACCTTCTCTAAGAGACAGAAAAATAACTCACCTACATGGATTGTGGGTAGGGGGCAGGAATTCTTCAGATTACGACTGGTCAATCAATTGGGATTTAGGAAAAATATCCTGAGACAACAAAGGCCCAGGATCAATTCAACGAATTAAGACTCCAAGGACTTGTGTGGAGGAAATCATGATTCAATGAACTGATAGGGTGTTCTAGGCTCTACACAATGTTTGTCCTCTGTATTTCAAGTTCTGCTTACACTAAGGTATTTAAAGCCTATAAAGAAAATATTTCAATAAATAATTTAGAGGAGAAAAAAAAGAGTGCTGAGCTCATAAAAGACAAAAAAAGATTGAAGAATTTTCCCAGAGGGAGTTACAAAGACAATGATAACTACACATATTGTGTCATCTTGGATTTTGAACCAAAAAAGGACATTAGTAGGACAACTGGCAAAATTTTAATGAAGTATATAAATAGGTTAATAGTATTGTATCAATGCTAATTTTCTGGTGTTGATAACTATGTAATGTACTATGCGCTATTTTGTAATATATTACCATTTAGGGCAGTCGAGTAGAGAATATGGAAACATTCTTTTTTTGCAAGCTCTTTAAAATTTAAAAAAAGTTACAAAATAAAATGTTAAAGTATAAAAACAAACAAAATAGGTGATATTCAAGATTTCTCTTTAAAAAGGTAACAATCCTCTTAAAAAATTGTGCGAGCACTGGAAAGAGAGCAAAACCATAGATACGCATCAGATTTTGAAAAAGATAAACTACTGATAAAAACTATCATCAGTAAACTTAAAAACTTGGAAACAATGACAATTTCCTAGAAAAAAATATAATTTACTGAAATAATTCAGAAAATAAAAAACCTAAATAGAAACATAATCATTAAAGGAAACAAATCAGTATTTCAAAAAAATGTAGACAGTCCTCAACTTACAATGGTTCAACAGGGTTTTTCAACTTTACAATGGTGAAAAAGCACTGTGCATTCAGTAGAAATCATACTTCGAATTTTTAAATTTTGAACTTTTCTCAAGCTAGTGATATGAGGTATGATACTCTTACAAGAGATACTCAACACTTTATTATAAAATAGGCTTTGTGTTTTTGCCCAATTGTAGGCTAATAAAAGTGTTCTGAGCACATTTAAGGTAGGCTAGGGTAAACTATGATGTTTAGTAGACTAGATGTATTAAATGCCTTATTGACTTACAATAATTTCAATTTATGATGGACTTATCAGGACACAATCCCACTGTGAGGAACATCTGTACAGATAAGATGGAGTAGGAACACTCAACTGTAGCTCTCCCACTGAAAACAGCTATAAAATACAGACCAAAAAAAAAGACAGTAGCTATTAGAAGGCTCTTAAAAAGTAAAGAGAGGTTTCCACTCAACATATTAAGAGCTTGGAGGTCCTTACTCCTGTCTTCTCAAGGGGGAAAAAAAAGAAAAAAACTGAACAATCTGAAAATCAACAGCTTTTCTTTAATCTATCTATCAGAGAACTGAGGTTACAAGGCAAATCAGTGCCCAACAACTGGAAAGACAAGTGAATACAGAGAATCACATCTTATTGGGGCAGAGTTTTACCATAAGCCCTCCATGTTCTCACAGTGAATATCAGAAAAATCTCCTGTTTCCAGCAGGGGAAGGGGAAACTACTTTGCCAGAACCTAATCAACATGGGAGAAGAAAAATAACCACTCCAGCCTCTTCTAGCTTTCCTATCTCACCTAAGTAGGGTATAGGAAGCTGAGAAATACTGGTGGAGGTCACATCCTGGGGCATAGGCCACCCCCCCCCCAAAAAAAAACAGGTTTACACTTATCATTAGGTAAATCTAAATCAAAAACACAAGATACCATCTTGTACCAGTCAGGATGACTATTATTAAAAAGTCAAAAAACAATAGATGTTGGTGAGGTTTCAGAGATAAGGGAACATTTATACACTGCTGGTGGGAATGTAAATCAGTTCAGCCACTGTGGAAAACAGTTGAAAGACTCTTGAAGAACTTAAAATAGAAATACTATTCAACCCAGCAATCCCATTATTGAGTATATACCCACAAGAATACAAATTGCTTTACCAAAAAGACCCATGCACATGAATGTTCATTGCAGCACTATTCACAATAGCAAAGATCAACCTAGATGTCCATCAATGGTGAACTATATAAAGAAAGTGTGGTACATATACACTATGGAATACTACACAGCCATAAAAAAGAATCAGATTGTGTCCTTTGCCACAACATGGATAGAGCTGGAGGCCATTGTCCTAAGCAAATTAACACAGGAATAGAAAACCAGATACTGCATGTCCTCACTTATAAGCAGAAGGAAAACACTGAGTACACATGGACACAAAGAAGGGAACAAAAGACAATGGAACCTACTTAAGGGTATAGGGTAGGAGAAGGGTGAGGACTGAAAAACTACCTATTATGCTGATTACCTAGGTGACAAAATTATCTGTATACCAAACTCCCATGACACACAGTTTACCCATGTAACAAACCTGCCATGTACCACTTGAACTTAAAATAAAATTGGAAAGAAACTAAATAATAAAAATAAAAAACAGATTTAGTCATAAGATTATAAAAGGCCTCATATTCTCCCACACCTTACCAGCACATCAACAGTAGACCCACCTTGCAAGAAATGTTTCTAAAAAGCTCTTGAGAGTGAAGGAAAATAATATACATGTTATTACTCAGATCTGCAAAAGAAATGAACTATGCCAGAGAGGACATAAATGAAGGTAAAATAAAAGCTTATTTTTTAATTTTAATTGGCAAAAAGTTTGTCAAAATAACCATGTGTTGAGTTATTATAGCTTATGAATAAGTGAAATGAATTACAGCAAGAGACAGGAGAGAATAATTATAAGGTACCTGCACTAATTGTGAAGTAGTATAGTGTCATTTGAAAGTAAACTTTGACTTGTTGTAAATGTTGCCCTGCAAACTCTAAATCAACCACTAAAAATTTCTAAAGAAGAATTGATATGCCAAGAAAGGAGAGAAAACAGAGTCATATAAAATGCTCAATTAAAAACAGAGAAGGCAAAAAAAAAGATAAAAAACCAAGAAAGAACAAGCATAACAAATAGAAAACTGTTACAAATATAGCAGATAATAATCCAAATATACTAACAATCACTTTAAATGTCAATGGTCTAACTACACCAATTAAAAGACAGATAGTGAAAGAGTAGATTAAAAAAATAAGACAACTATATGATGTCTATAGGAAACCCACTTTAAATATAAAAACACAGATAAATTAAAAGTAAAGGGACAAAGAAAGATATACCATGCTAACACAAATCAAAAGAAAGCTGCAGTAGCTATATTAATATCAACCAAAGCAGATGTGATGGTTAATACTGAATGTCACCTTGACTGGACTTTATCCTGGACCTGTCTGTGAGGGTGTTGCCAAAGGAGATTAGCATTTGAGTCAGTGGGCTGGGAAAGACAGGTCCACCCTTAATCTGGGTGGGCCCAATCTAATCAGCTGCCAAGGTGGCTAGGATAAAAGCAGGCAGAAGAATGTGAAAAGATTAGACTGTCTTAGTCTCCCAGCCTACATCTTTCTCCCATGCTGGATGCTTCCTGCCCTCGAACACACATCCAACTTCAAGTTCTTCAGCTTTGGGATTCAGACTGGTTTCCTTGCTCCTCAGTTTGCAGATTGCCTATTGTGGAACCTTGTGATCATGTGAGTTTAATACTCCCTTATAAATTCCCTTTTATATAAATATATACATATAAAATAGGATATATATATATCCTATTAGTTCTGCCCCTCTACAGAAGCCTAATACAGCAGACTTAGAGCCAGAAAAATAATCAGGAATAAAGAGGGATATTAAATAATAATAAAGGGGTCAATTCTTCAGGAAGACATAATAATCCTTAGTGTGTATATACTACCAACAGGATGTTAAAATACATGAGGCAAAAACTAAGAGAACTGGAAGGAAAAATAGACAAATCCACTGTTATAGCCAGAGACTTAAACACACTTCCATCAGTAATTGACAGATGCAGCAGGCAAAAAGTCAGTAAGAATATGGTTGAACTGACAGCACCACCAATCAAGGAATTTAACTGACATTTGCAGAATACCTCATCCAACAACAGCAGAATATACATTCTTATCAAGCTCACATAGTATATTGACTAAGACAGAAAACATTCTGGGCCAAAAAACATACCTCAGCAAATTTAAAAGAATAGAAATCATACAAATTATGTTCTCAGACCAAAACGGAATTAAATTAGAAATTAATGACTAAAAGTCAAAATATTTGGAATTTAAACAATATATGTCTAAATAACACATGGATCCAAAAACTCAAAGTACATTTTAAAAAGTATTTCAAACTAAATGAAAATGAAAACATAATTTCTAAAAATGTGTGGGATGCAGCAGAAGTAGTGCTTAAAGGGAAATTTATAGCATTGAATACATATATCTGATTAGGAGAAAGATCTAAAATAAATTATCTAAACTTACATAGTAGAAAATCGAGATGAGTGGGCTTAGATGGGCTAACTGGTGAATTCTACAAACACTTAAAGAAGAAATAATACCAATTCTCTACAAGCTCTCCTAGAAAAGAGAAGCAAAGGAACATTCAACTAATTCTATAAAACCAGCATCACCCTAATAACAAAACCAGATAAAAACATTAAAAGAAAAAAAAACTACAAATCAATATCTCTCATAAAGATGGATACAAAAATCCTCAACAAAACATTAGCAAATCAAATCCATCAATGCATAAAAAGATTTACACACCATAACTTAATGGGATTTATTCCAGGTATACAAGGCTGCTTCAGCATTCAAAAATCAATTAACATCATCCAACACATTAATAAGCCACAAAAGAAACATCATATAATCACATTAAAAAACAGAAAACCATTTGGCAAAATCTAATTCATCATAAAAATTCACAGTAATACTAGAAATAGATGGAAACTTTCTCAACTTGATAAAAAACATCTACAAATAAAACCACAGCTAAAATTAAACTTACTGCTGAGAAACTAGATGCTTTCATCTTAAGACTGGGAACAAAGGAAGGATGTCTCCTCTTGCTTCTATTCAACATCATACTGAAAGTCCTAGCTAATACAATAAGACAAGAAAAGGAAGTAAAAGGTAAACAGACTGCAAAGGAAGAAATAAAACCATCTTTGTTCACATATGACATGATCTTGTACATTGAAAATCCAGAAGAATCAATGAAAAAACCCCTGGACTTAATAAATCAGTATAGCAAAGTTGCAGAATACAAATTTAATATACAAAAGTCAATTTCTTTCTTATATAACAGCAATGAGCAACTGGAATCTGAAATTAAACACACTACCATTTATATTAGCACCAAAAAAGAAATATTAACACTTAGTTATAAATATAACAAAATACATACAAATGACGAAAACTGGCCAGGCGCGGTGGCTCAAGCCTGTAATCCCAGTACTTTGGGAGGCCGAGGCAGGCGGATCACGAGGTCAGGAGATCAAGACCATCCTGGCTAACACGGTGAAACCCCGTCTCTACTAAAAATACAAAAAATTAGCAGGGTGAGGTGGCGGGCGCCTGTAGTCCCAGCTATTCGGAGAGGCTGAGGCAGGAGAATGGCGTGAACCCCGGGGGGCGGAGCCTGCAGTGAGCGGAGATCGCGCCACTGTACTCCAGCCTGGGTGAAAGAGCGAGACTCCGTCTCAAAAAAAAAAAAAAAAAAGAGGAAAACTACAAACATCTGATGAAAGAAAATCTTCTTCATGATATGGAGAGATACATCATGTTCATAAATAGGAAGACTCACTCATATTCTTAAGATGTCAGTCTTCTCAACTTGATATATAAAGTGAAAGCAATACTAATAAAAACACAAGTTATGTTGTGGATATCAACAAATTGATTCTAAAGTTTGTACATAAAGGCAAAAGGTTCAGAACAGCAAATACAATACTGAAGAACAAAGTCAGAGGACTTGCACTATTCAAGTTCAAAGCTTTCTATAAACAATAATTAAGAAAATGTGGTACTGCAAAAAAAAATAGACAAATAGATCAATGTAATAGATAGCTTAGAAATAGACCCAATATAGTCAAATATAAATAGACAGTCAATCTTTACAAAAAAGCAAAGGCAATTCAATAGAGGAAGTGTAGTCTTTTCAGTAAATGGTACTAGGACTGGACACTCACATGCAGAAATGTGAATCTAGACACTGATCTTTCATACAAATTAACTCAAAATGGATCATAAAACTAAACGTACAATGCAAAAACGATAAACTTCTGGAAGATAACACAGGTGAAAATCTGGGCGACGTAAGGGTAATGAGTTTTTACAGATATAATACCAAAAGCATAATCCATGCAAGAAAAGAACGGTTAAATTGGACTTCATTAACATTCAAAATTTTCTGCTCTGTCAAAGACACTGTTAAGAAAATAGTAAGATAAATGACAGTCTGGGAGGAGATATTTGCAAAACATCTGACAAGACATATCAAAAATATACAAAATATTCTTAAAACTCAATAATAAAAAATGAACAACTCATTTTAAAATGAGCAAAAGAGGCCGGGCATGGTGGCTCACGCTTGTAATCCCAGCACTTTGGGAGGCCGAGGTGGGCGGATCATGAGGTCAGGAGATCGAGACCACGGTGAAACCCCGTCTCTACTAAAAATACAAAAAATTAGCCGGGCATGGTGGCGGGCGCCTGTAGTCCCAGCTACTTGGAGAGGCTGAGGAAGGAGAATGACGTGAACCTGGGAGGCGGAGCTTGCAGTGAGGTGAGACTGCACCACTGCACTCCAGCCTGGGTGACAGAGCGAGACTCCGTCTCGAAAAAATAAATAAATAAATAAAATAAATAAATAAATAAAATAAAAAATAAAATGAGCAAAAGATTTAACAGAAACTTCTAAAAAAAGATGTAAAGGTATAAAATAAACATACGAAAAGATGCTTAACATCATACATAATCAGGAAATTGCAAATTAAAACAATGAGATACAACTACACATCTATCAGAATGGCTAAAATCCAAAAACACAGACAATGCTAAATGCTGGCAAGGATGCAGCACAACAGGAATTCTCATTCATTGCTGGTGAGAATATAAAATAGTACAGCCACTTTGAAAGACAGTTTAGCAGTTTCTTACAAAGCTAAACACAGTCTTACTGTACAATCCAGGAACTGCACTCCTGGGTATTTACCCAAATGAGTTGAAAGCTATGTTCACACAAAAATCTGCACATAAACATTTATATCCACTTTATTCACAACTGACAAAAACTGGAAGCCACCCCCAGACATACTTCAATAGGTGAATGGATAAACAAATTGTGATATTATTATTTAGCCATAAAAAGAAATGTACTATCAAGCCACAAAAAGATATGGAGGAACCTTAAATACATACAGTTTTGTGAAAGAAGCTAGTCTGAAAAGGTTACATATTGTAGGATTCTAACTATATGCCATTCTGAAAATGGCAAAACTATAGAAACAGTAAAAAGAGAAAGAGAAGTGGTTGCCTGAGGTTTAGGGGCAGGGAGGAATAGGAATAAATAGATGTAGCACAAGGCAATTTCAAGGCAGTGAAATTAGTCTGTATGAGACTGTAATGGTGGACACATGATATTATACATATACCAAAACCCTTAAAACTATATAACATAAAACCTGGGCACAGTGATGCACATCTATAACCCCAATTACTTGAGAGGTTGATGTGGGAGGATCACTTGAGCCTAGGAGTTCAAGACCAGCAAGGAGTTCAAAACACCAAGACTCCATCTCAAGAAAAAACAAATAACAACAAAAAAATTATACAACACAACTAATGAGATCTAGTTTAAATTATGGACTTTATTTAGTGAATAATAATGTATCAATAATGTTTAATAAATTATAACATATTTACCACACTAATTCAAGTTGTTAGTAATAAAGAAAACTATAACAACAGTGGGAGAAAGAGGTAGTATATGAGAGTTCTGTACTATCTGCTCAGTTTTCCACAAACCTGAAACTGCTCTAAGAGAGTCTCCTGATTAAAAATAATAAAATAGCAGGTAGATTATGAGAAAAGGTCACAATTCACAGTAGTATCATACTTGAATCAGATATTCCATTTCTTCCCCTCTGGTATCCTTCGGTCAGAACTCAAGGAAGCCCAAACCTTGAAAGTTGACATTAGGGCAAACAAAAAATGCCCCAGTAGAAGCTCTCTAGTTAAGAAGAGTAGGAAATGACTATCCTAACAGTCAGAGAGTGCAGAAAATGCCATTATTCTTTTTTCCTATTTTTCACCTTTGGGTTCTTTCCCATCCCAGCACCCAAACAATTCTGTGGTGACGACAGTGGCAGCAGCAGCAGGGACACACAGAGATCTGAAACTCTCAAGGAAGGAAACTTTCCTCTCCAATCAAATGAGTTGTGGTCCCAAAAGAGAAGGGTATCTAATAACTTTTTATACTCTATACCCTCTTGCCATTTTCCCCAGACACAGGTGCATGGCAAGGCAGGGTAAATAAAAGCCCAGATTTCTGGTCAGAGAACCTAAAAAGGAGATCCCAGAGAATAAGTACCAAGGAGATTATGGAGGGAGAAGAGCTTGGGAACGTCACCACAAGAAGTTGTTTATAAACTCCTGGACTCACTCACAAGCTGTGTATACGTGGAGCTAACATTAAATAGCACATACAGACTTTGATAAGTAAACTACCAATACCCAAGTCCCAGGCTGGTCACTGAATGGAACACACATGACCTGAACAATACTTTTGCTATTGAAAACTAAACGAACACTGTACCCCAAACACAGACCTGTCAAAACTTGAAGCCTGAATGCAACCAGGAAGACTATCTGCTAAAACAAAATATCAGTATTCTCTGTTAGAAATAAGAGACCCAAATTCTTAGAACATAATATTCAACATATCCATGATATAATTCAGAGTTACTAGGCATACAAAGAAGCAGAAAAAAATTCATATATGAAAAGACAATGAATAGATAATAATGACAAAATGACAGGGATGTTGAAACTATCTGACAGACTTTAAAGCAACTATTATAAAAATGTTTCAACAAATAAAGACAAACACTTTTGAAACAAAGGGAAAAACAGAAAAATGCAACAAAGACAGAAAACACAAAAAAGAATCAAATGATGTTTTCGGAACTAAAAGGTATATAACCGAGTTTTTTGTTTTGTTTTGTTTTTTTAATTCCTGAGGGGGCACAATACAATTAGGGAGATGACACAAGAAAAAGTCACTGAACCTGATGATAGATCAAAGGAAACTGATCCAACCTAAACAACAGAGAGATAAACTACGAAAAAATTGAACACCACCTTAGAAACTTATAGGCAGTAACAAAACATTGAACATGTGGAATCCCAGAAGAAGAGAAGGAAGCTTGTGATACTGAAAAAACATCTGATGAAATAATGACTGAAATGTTCCATGTTTTATATACACATAAGCCTATAGACTCAATAATGTCAAAGAACCCTCAATAGGATAAACCCAAAGAAATCAATGCCCAGACACATTATAGTCAAATCTAAAATCTAAAAACAAAGAAAAATCTTGAAAGCAGCCAGAGTGAACAATGCATTATGTATAGGGGAACAATGACTCAAATGACTGCAAATGTATCATCAGAAATGATGAAGATGGGAAAAAAATTATCAATCCAACATCCAGCAAAAATACCTTTTGGAAAAGAAGACTAAATGAAGACATTTTCAGGTGAAGAAAACTAAGAGAATTAATGGTCAGCAGACTTGCTGTGTTAAGAATTTCTAAAGAAAATTATTGAAGTAAAAAAGCCTATAATCCCAGCACTTTGGGAGGCCGAGGTAGACAGATCACTTGAGGTCAGGAGTTTGAGACCAGCCTGGGCAACATGGTGAAACCTCATCTCTACTAAAAATACAAAAATTAGCTGGGCGTGGTAGCAATACACCTGTAGTGCCAGCTACTTGAGAGGCTGAGGCAGGGGAATTGCTTGAATCCAGGAGGTGCAGACTGCAGTGGGCCAAGATTGTGCCACTGCACTCCAGCCTGGGTGACAAAGTGATACTCTGCCTCAAAAAAAAAAAAGAAAAGAAAAGATATTGAGGAAAAAGAAAAGTTATACAAGGAAATTTGGAATATTAGGAATAAAGGAAGAGAAAACATGGGAAAATGTAATAGACTGTGTGTCTCTTCTTCAGTTCTTCAAAATATATTTAACAGATGGAGCAAAACGTGTAACATGAACTGATGGGATTTTCAATGAATGGAGATATAATACATAAGACAACCACAATATATAAAAATCTGTGAGATGCAGCCTAAGTAGGACTTAATGGAAAAAAATTATAAAGAAAATAACCAGACATCAATGAAATGGAATACAGTAAATGAAACCAAGAGCTATTTCTCAGAAATGATCAATAAAATCTATAAGCTTGTATCAAGACAAAAAAAACCTGATTTGAAAGATCAACATCAAAAATGAGAGACTATCACTATAAAACCTAATTACATTTAAATATAATAAATATTAATTCTATACCCACAAATTTGACAACTGTATTAGTCACGGTTCTCTAGGGGGACAGAATTAATAGACGCATATAGATGTATACATGAAGTGGAGTTTATTAAGGAGTGTATTAAGGATTCACATGATCACAAGGTGAAGCCTCACAACAGGCCGTCTGCAAGCTTAGAAGCAACAAAGCCAGTCTGAGTCCCAAAACTTCAAATGTAGGGAAGCCAACAGTGCAGCCTTCAATCTGTGGCTGAAGGCCCAAGAGCCCCTGAAAAACCACTGGTGTGAGTCCAAGAGTCCAAAAGCTGAAGAACCTGCAGTCTTTATGTCAGTCAATCTTCAAGAGCAGGAAGCATCCAGCAGGAGAGAAAGACGAAGGCTGGAACACTCAGCAAGTCTGCTCTTTCCACCTTCTTCTGCATGCTTTATTCTAGTCTCACTGGCAGCTGATTAGATGTTGCCCGCTCAGATTGACGGTGGGTCTACCTCTCCCAATCCACTGACTCAAATGTTAATCTGCTTTGGCAACACCCTCACTGACATATCCAGGCATAATACTTTGCATCCTTCAATCCAATCAAGTTGGCAATATTAACCATCACAACTGATGACAAATGGAGCAATTCCTTAAAAACCATAAACTACTAAGTTACCTAAAACAAATAACCAGATTAGTCCTAAATAAATACTAACAAAAGTGAAACCTTTTTTTTTTTTTTAAAATGCCTTTCTGAAAAAGAGATTTCTAAGCCCAGTTAGCTTCACTGTATAACTATACAAAACATTTTCAAAATGAGTAACACTTAATTCTACACATTCACTTCCAGAAAACAAAAGAAAGAATACTTCAGAACTAATTTTATGAGGCCAGCATTACCCTGATACAAAATTAGACAAAGATGGTAGGGGAAATAAATAAATAAATAAAAGTATACACTGATAGTCCTCCTTAACAAAGATGGAAAGATTCTCAAAATATAAGCAAATGCAAATGGAATCCAGAAATATATAAAAATAATACACCATGATCAAGTTAATTTGAGGAATGCAAGAATGTTTCAATATTCAAAAATCAATGTCATCTACCATATTAATAATCTAAAGAAGAACCACCTGATCATATCAATTGAAGTAGAAAAGGCAATTGACAAAATTCAATACCCTTTTATGATCAAAACTCGGTATGCTTAACTTGATAAAGAACAGGTATGAAAACCTACAGTTAACATCACACTAAATAGTGAGAAGCTGAATACATTTTCCCTAAAAATGAGAACAAGTAAAAAATGAGCACTCTCGCTATTTCTGTTCAATAAATCACTGTAAGTCCTAGTCAATGCAGTAAGTTAAGAATATAAATGAAAAGCACACATTTGGAAAGAAAGGTATCCCTATCTCCAGATGATGTGATTGTCTACGTAGAAATTCCCAAAGAATCTGCCACAAAAGAAAATCCAATCCTAGAATAACTGGGTTTACCAAATTCATAGGATGTAAGGTCAACACACAAAAACCAATCATATTTCTATATGCTACTAATATACAAATGGAAACTGAAAATTAAAAACAAAGAACATTTTCAACAGCTCCAAAAAATGTATATATTAATATATACCCAACAATACATGTATAGGACTAGTATGCTAATAACTACAAAAAGCTGATATAAGAAATCAGGGAGTACCTAAAGAAATGGGGACACATGCTGTATTTACGGTTTGGATGACTCTACATAGTAGAAATGTTAATTTTCCCAATAGATATCAATAGATTTAGCTCAATATCAATTAAAATCCCAGCAATTTTTGTCGTTGTTCTGGAAATATAAATTCATTATGTATATGGAAAAGCAAAGGAATTAAAATAGCTAAAACAATTTTGAAGAAAAAGATAAAAGAATCACACTACCCAAATGTCCTTCAATGGTAGAATACACAAACTGTGACACATTCATACAACAGACTACTACTTGACAATAAAAAACTGCTGACACACACAACAACTTGGGTCAATCTCAAAGGCATTACACTAACTGGAAAAAAAAATCGCAAATGACACATATTACGTGATTCCATTTATAGTAATCCCGTACATTCCCCAAAAGGTACATCTATAGTGATGCAGAATAGATCAATGGCTGCCAGAGATTAGGGGTAAAAGGAGACTATGGTCACAAAGGGATAGTATGAGGAAGATTTTAGGGGTGATGAATCTGTTCTGTATCCTAATTATGTTGGTGGGTGTGTTAAAATTCACAGAAATGTACAAAGATATTTTTCTGTTTATTTTTATAAATAAGAAAAAAGATACAACTACATAATCATAATACAAAATAGAATATGCTTAGTTATAAAATAGAAGCAAAAATATTGCAGAAAATAAATACACAATGTAAAACTGTGGTAGAAAATGCACAAAGAAAAGCAGCAGGCTTCAAGGGAAGGTGGACTTGAAATGAGCACAAACTGAATATGTAGAAATAAGAAAGAAGGTAAGTGATAAAGAGAAAAACAGAACAAGCAAAGTGATACTGGTGTTTGTTTCCTGGATTAGATTCCAAAACTATGACATGTTAAAAATTTTTATATTTTCTAAATCACACATATTTTTAAAATAAATTCTTGCATACTTGAAAAAAAGTGTATTCTCTGTAACACTGTTAAAAACCCTTCAAATTAAAACTTTTCCTATTACATATTTCACTTTATAACTTATTATTATAGCACAATCAGTTATCTTCAAACTCTTTTAGTAATGGAATGTTTCTTGGAATCCTGATATTTTGGAGATACTGCAGGTTCGGTTCCACAACAATGCAGTAAAATGAATATTGCCATAAAGCAAGTAGTGTGAATTTTTTGGTTGCCCAGTACATATAAAAGTTATATTTACACTATACTGTAGTTTATTAAGGGTACAATAGCAGTATCTTTTAAAAAACAACGTACATGCCTTAATTTAAAAATATTTTATTGCTAAAAAAAATTTTAGCAATCATCTGAACTTTTAGCAAGTTATAATCTTTTTGCTTGTGGAGGGTCTTGATGTGGATAGCTGCTGACTGATCAGGGTAGTGGGTGCTGTAGACTGGGGTGACTGTGGCAATTTCTAAAGATAGCAGTGAAGTTTGCCACATCAATTGACTCTCGCTTTCACAAAAAGATTTCTCTGTAGCTCACAATGTTGTTTGTTAGCATTTTATCTACAACAGACCTTTCAAAATTGAAGTCAATCCTCTCAAACCATGCCACTGCTTTATCAGCTAAATTTATGTAATACTCTAAAACTTTGTTGTCATTTCAACAATGTTTATGGCATCTTTACCAGGATAGATTCCATCTCAGGAAACCACTCTCTTTGTTCATTCTTAAGAAGCAACTCCTCATGAGTTAAATGTTATCATGAGATTGAGCAGTTCAGTCACATCTTCAGTTTTCACTTCTAATTCCAGTTCTCTTGCAATTTCTGTCACATCTACAGTTGCTTCTTCACTGAAGGCTTGAACCCCGCAAAGTCACCCACAAGGGTTGGAAACAACTTCTTCCAAACTCTTGATAACATTGCTATTTTTATCTCCTTCCCTGAATCATGAATGCTGTTAATGGCATCTGGACTGGTGAATCATTTCCAGAAGACTTTCCATTCATTTTGCCCAGATCCACCTGAGGAATCATTATCTATGGCAGCTGAAGCTTATGAAATTTATTTCTTAAATATTAAGACTTGAAAGTTAAAGTCACTCCTTTGATCCATGAGCTACAGAATGGACACCATGTTAGCAGGCATGAAAACAACATTAATCTCCTTGTACATCTCCATCAGAGCTCTTGGGTAACTAAAGTGCATTGTCAACAAGCAGTAATATTTTGAAAGTAATTTTTTTGTTTCTGAAAAGTAGGTTTCAACAGCAGGCTTAAAATATTCAGTAAACTCTATTATTTGTGCAAATGTATGGGGTACATGAGAAAATCTGTTACATGCATACAGCCATAGTGACCAAGTCAGGGTATTCAGGGTGCCCATTACCCAAGTACAGTACATTTTTATTAAGTATAGTCATCCTACTCTGCTATCAAACACTGAATTCATTCCTTTTAGCTCGCTGTATGTTTGTACCCTTTAACCTACTTCTTCTTCATCTCCCCTCCTCTCCCAAAATGGGTGAGGGACAGTTGTTCTCACTCATATGTTAAAAAAAAAAAAAAAAACTGTGACATATGCCTTAAATATACACAATTTTTAAAATAAGAAAAATAAAACTAAAAAAAAAAAAGTCAGTAAACCATGCTGTAAAAGGATGTGCTGTCAACCAGGCTTTGTTGTTCCATTTACAGAGTACAAGCAGAATAGATAGTAAACATAATTCTTAAGGGCCTTAGGATTTTCTGAATGGTAAGCACTGGCTTCAACTTAAAGTCATCATCTGCATTAGCCCATAAGAAGAGAGCCAGCCTGTCCTTAGGAGCTTTGAACCCAGGCATTGACTTCTCTCTAGCAATGAATGTCCTACACGGTATCTTCTTCCAATAGAAGGCTGTTTCATTTACACTGAAAATTTGTTTTTAGTGTAACCACCTTCATCATTGATCTTAGCTAGAACTTCTGGATAACTTGCTGCAGCTTCTACATCAGCACTTGCCACTTCACCTTCCATTTTTATGTTTTGGAGATGACTTCTTTCCTTAAAACCTAATGAACCAACCTTTGCTTGCTTCATACGTTTCTTCTGCACCTTCCTCACCTCTCTCAGTTTTCCCAGAATGGAAGAGTTAGGAGCTTGCTCTGGATTAGGCTTTGGCTTAAGGGAATGTTGTGGCTGGTTTGATCTTCTATACAGACCACTGAAACTTTCTCCTTATCAGCAGTAAGGCTGCTTCACGTTCCTATCATTCATGTGTTCACTGGAGTAGCACTTTTAATTTCTTTCAAGAACTTTTCCTTTGCATTCACAATTGGGCTAACTGGTGTAAGAGGCCTAGCTTTTAACCTATCCGAGCTTTCGACATGCCTTCCTCACTAAGCTTAATTATTTCTAGCTTTTGATTTAAAGTGAGAGATGCATAACTCTTTCTTTCACTTGAATAGTTAAAGGCCACTTTAGGGTTATTAATTGGCCTTATTTCAAAACTGCTGTATCACAGAGAATAGAGAGGTCTGAGGAAAGGGAGAATGATGGGAGCATGGCTGGTCAGTGGTGCAGTCAGGCCATGTGCTACATTTACCGATTAAATTCACCGTCTTGTATGGGTGCAGTTCATGATTCCTCAAAACAATTATGATAGTCACAAGAAAGATCACTGATCACAGATCACCATAACAGATATAATAACAAAAAAGTTTGAAATATTGTCAAAATGACCAAAATGTGACAGAGACATGCATGAAGCACATGCTGCTGGAAAAATAGCACTGATACATTTGGTTGATGCAGGGTCGCCACAACCTTCAGCGTGTAAAAAAACACAGTATCTGCAAAGCACAATAAAGTGATGTGCAATAAGACAAGGTAAGCCTGAATATGGAACAGATAAAGCAGAAATGCTAAAGTTGAAACATGGGACAGGAGACCAGAACCCTTACCCCTTTCACCTCTACACCTGGGTTCCACAGAGACCAGTGTGAAGACTTAGTGGTAACTGGTTTGTCATTTTCTGAATTTATTTATAATATCTCCAGTCATATTTATAATTTCTTATTGAAGGTCTGCTTTCTCTTCAAGGATAAAAATAAACAATAACATTCTCATTATATTATATTCTATCATTACATTTTCACTTTGTTCTACTAACCTTTTATCCTATATACATCCTTGTTTAGCTCTCTTAATGATTTTCACTGTGGCATATAAAATAATAACAGCTCCTACTATTGCTTTACTGTTTACTTACATGTGCATGAAAAACCTTAACCTTTTCGTGTCTTTATATCTTATCATTTTAAGTATTGCTCTTTTGGCAACCGATTACGAAGTTCTGTCAGTGATCTTCTTTAATTGAGGCTTACAGACTTTTTCTCCAATGTAGTTAACTGACAATTTTATTATAATATACTAATTTATATAATTGTTATTTTTCTTTGCTGTCTTTGGCCAGTTACTTACTGGTTGTGGTTTATATTACATACTTATTTCATTTTACCACAAATTATATCTTCCAACCCATTTATCTATTTCTCAAACATTAACACTAATAAACTCTAACTTAGCTGTTTTTATTATTATTAACTAAATACATTTTGAGCTTCCCTAAAGGGTTGATATGTAACTTAACTGTTAACCCTATAATTCTGAACCACAGTTCATCAATTTAGAAATTTGAACTTTGTTATGAAATTCTATATTCATAACTTATAGTTCTTAAATCCCCCAAGTTTTACTAAACTGGTTTTGCTTTATATCATCAAATCTTTTCTTAATATTTTAACTCATTTATCTCTTGTAAGTCATTTTCAATCATACACTCCTTTCAAGCCTATTTTAGTGATAATCTATTAAGAAATGATTTCAGGTTTACTAAGACCTCAAATGTTTCCTTCTACCTCCTAAGAGACATTCAATTTGGCCATACAATAGAATGAGAGCTATTATTTTTCTTAGCCATCATAAATTCTATTTTCAAAGTGTATGAAGTGAGGGCTGAAGTAGTTGACCTCCCTTCCTTAAATAATACTGTAAATTCTGTAATTTAGGTTTAAAAACCTAGTATGTAAGAATCTTTAGCCCTGTTCCTGCTCTTTTGAAGCACTTTCTAATCTTTATGCTGAAATTAGGCTGTAAATAAGGGAAATCTTTCTTACGTTTTTCATTATGGTCTTTATTTTGCATGTCTTTACATTTTCATGTGATATTCTTACTATCCAAAGATACACTACATAAACAGATAATAGAACCATTATTTTTTCTTCTTGATGGTCTCTTTATCTCATTTTTCTGTGACTGAGATCTGCTTCTTTACCAGCTGCATCCATTATTTCCTTAAGGCCTCTATCCATGTGCCAATATCAACAGATCATTTATAAATTTAACTCCATCTTTCAGGATTTAACAGGTTTTCACAGTCAGAAGGAACTTAAAAGTGCTCCCTCCCCCCCCCAAAAAATACTTATTTTTTACAGCAATTCTTTATTATAGTCAATCTACATTAAACTAGTTAATTTCAGAAGATTTATCTTGCTCAAAAGCTTTCTGCTAGAGTAGACATTCTGATTATTCTGGAAGACTATACAATTTTTTCTTCCTCTTTTCATCACACAGCAACATTTACCTGCTAGCTATACAGGTTTGTTTTGTTTTCTTCTCACTTTTCTTGAAGTGTCTTGTGTGGGATTTTTTTTTTTTTTTTTTTTTGTCAGTTTTACTACTTTTTCTTCTACTATCCTCCTTACACTGTGTAAGATAAAGGGTTTACATAACGAATTCTCCATTCTCAATTATAATACATTTGACATTGGAGATGTAAGACAGAACTGTAATACATGATTTTTTAATAGAAACAAGATCAAGTATAATGAATAGCTTTTCTTTACATTCTCCAGAATTTGAAATTAATAATCCCATATCCCTGTAACTGCTCAAGAACATGTATTTAATGTAGTAACTTGTGTTTGTTCATTCTATTCCTTGCTAAATATGTATACACCAAATAAAAAAGTATTCTAGTATAAAATTTTGCATTGTAATAGCTAATAACTATCTCTTCTCTATTATAAACACCCAAAGGTTTACCGCTACATGAAATGTTCTAACTTCTTCATGAAATCACCCTTGAGTATGTAATAAATCATTATTACTGTATAATATCTTGAAATAACTAATTTTAGTTATTTAAAAATAATTTTCCAAAACCTAGACTTTTATTATAAATAAAATATATTGGTATCTGAAACAAATTCTGTAAAGGGATATGTTCTTTAACACGATCCTATTTATCCTAAGTATTTTCTGTTTGTTTTACTCTTTAAAAGAGCTACTTTTCTAAGCAGTGTATCTTTAAATTATTATCCAATGAAAAAAAGTCAAGAATCATTCAATATTTATAAAGGTATCTATTTTTATATGGTGCTTATTGAAATCATATCATAGGGATTTAAACAGGTCTATTTAGATCTTCCTGTTGCTTATTTGACTCAAAACAAATGTATAAAATGTATAAAACTAGACAAATGTATTCAGTTTTGCAAAGGCATGAAAATCCAACAAATCTTTCTCATCAGATTGCATGAACTATTGGATGACTATTCACACTTTTTTCCATAAAAATATTGTTTGAGGTATGGTACATTTTTAATGTAATTTTTCCAGTGCCTAACATTAGGTTTACTATAAATATCAGATGTTCTTTCACAGATTTTGAGATCTTAATAATATCAAAAACATATCACTGATGCTCTATGCCTTGAGTTGTCAATCTGAATGAAAATGACACCATTATTAGCATCATCACTAACAGATTTCTTAAATTAGCTGCCAATACTATCAATTACATATTTTGCTGTTACTTTAGAAATGAGCTTGTCATAAGCATGCCATTTGTCACTATTTTATCTGGCTAACAATAAATTCAAGTGTTCTTTGACAAGGGACATCAGTAGGGCAGGGACCGGAGTTCAAATATAGAAGAGACATTTTTAAAATTGTGGCCAGGAGGTAATTTACGTATCCTCTTTAGGCCTCAATGTCTTCCTTAGTTAAGCTGCTGAGAGGATTCAATGAAATAATTCATGCAATGCACTTAACACAGAGCTTGGCACATACTAAGTGAAAGATTTTAGTACTTGATAATAAATATGATAATTTCCTAAAAAAAGAATTCAAAAACTAGTCCCAGCATTTATCAGATACTACAGACACATTTGACACATCTACTACTCTTTACCAGACTCTTCTTTCATTCTTTTTTACTTTTCTGTGTTCTATGTTCATGGCCTCATCAGTGAGGCTTTGGTAACATTATCTCTAAGAGGTTCATTAGGTGGCACTCAGAATACCTGAAATGGAAGCTATGTTCTCTATGCACCTCTTTCACACATGTTGAAGCTTCCGATTGCTCTTGCTTGAAATAAATTTGCGGGAAGCTGCCTTTACTCCACACTAAGCATTGGAGAGAGAAAAATGGCCAGTGTCTCTGGGGAATAATTAACAAAAGACAGTTTGTTTCATCTTCATGATAAAATACAGCATCCCTATTAAAAGGCAAATTCATCATTCCCAAAAGTTAAATAGAATGACACTTTTAAAGTAATTCCAGCTGATTAAATTTAGGGTTTTGAAAAAAAAATTAATTCATGAATATACTCTGAATCTTTCATTTGATTTTAAAATGTATAAATGTTCATTTAACTTTGAGCCCTTGCCTCTCAGTGTTCTATTCTGAGCTAGTCAAACAAGTGGTAGCAGGCATGCTGGGCTCAATAATACTGCCTCTCATATTTAAATACTCTATTTCACTTGGATTGCAAATTAAAGAGAGTCTCCTGAATGCTGACACATTTTCAATGATTGATTTTGCAAAACGTGTTGATTTTTCCTACACTGTTTTGCCTCTCTGTGTGTCAACTTTGGCCTTCTTTTCTTGCTCCTTTGCAGCACTGCTGTCTCTTTGAAGACATTGTCTGCCTCATATAAAAAAAATGTACATTAAACCTCATGACTAATTATGTGGATAGAAAACTCCTGATCTCAAACATAAAATACCCCTGCCCAGAAACCGTAACAAAAGCTTCTGACTATGTACAAAACCCTTAATCAAACCTTTCACAGACTTGGATTAAAAGAAATCCCAATAATTTATTTTCTGTTAACGTTGTGCTTACATTCTTTAAAAGTTGATTTCTTATGCATGTTACGTGCCCGTAAGTCAATCCATTTTATAGTAAACACCATGCTTTTCCCCACAAACGTTTATACTTGCTATTAGGTCTACTTCAATTAAATACTACTCAGAAGAACTGTTTTATTAGAAAGAGAAAACTGATTTGTCTTAACACAATGTCCATTTTTTAGTACCCTCTCCATACTATGCATTAACAGAGTAGACCCTTCACAATAAATTCTATAATCTATGGATTAAGTACACAGCTTCTTGTATTTTAAAAATATACTTGAAAAGAGAATAAACACATACTTTTATCCCTTCAAACTCCCCAAAAGATACAAAAGAATTTATCTAAATCTGAAAGTACAGTGCCCTACACACAGGTCACATGTAGGATAGAGCATGGAATTTTTTTGTCTCAGGCAACCTATTTATTGGGAAAATCATAATAGAACAGTTCTAGAGCTAATTTAACAAATCATTTTTTAAGAACTATAACATGCAAGGCCATATTAAGCACTGTGAGTGACTGCCTGTAAGCAGTTTATAATGTAGTGTCTGCGTGCACACATATTGGGGGAAACAGGTTAAAAAGACAGCATACAAAATAGTGACCATCTGAAATAATGAGGTGAGCATTGTGTGAAAGCACACCATCGGAACAAAGAAAGAGAGAAGTTATGAACACTTCCCTAGCATGCCTCTTTAGCATTTTGGAATTTTCATAAAGCCTACCAAGCCACCATTTGTTTCCACAACCAGTCCTAGCAGCAGACCCTCCTCGCTTCCACTCTACCAAGTCTAGGTATTCTGCTGTTTGGCTGTTGCTTGCCTTTTTGTTAGAGCAACTCTACTCTACCTCTAGTTGTACATCTCACACCGTTACTAAGTACAATAAAAGCATCACATGCCACCACACTACTATTTTGGGAAGCCCTGCAATGACTACCAGTATACCAATTAACCAGTCCAACTCTGGATATAAAATGTTAGTTCCTCAAAAATGTGTTGCAGAATGGGAAGATGAGAGGAGGTGGGGTGAGAGTAGTCACACTAGTTACTCTTCAGAAATAGCCACACTACCTAAGCAGAACAGGTTGGATTAAGGTCTGCACATGAGCCAAAGCTGAGAATTCATTGCCTTTGTTGGCTCAAGTCACTTCTTTAATTAATGTCACTTTCTCTGGTTTAATATCAGAGCAAGTGACAAGAGTGCTTCTGGATGAATTGTGTTTTCCGAGGACTGTATGGCACACTCTCCTGCAGTCTGACAGAGGGACGTGCCAGTTTTACTTGGCAGTTACAATGCACCAGCTTTAGTTTTAGTAGTTTAATTTGTGGCAGTTATATGTTTTGAATACGTTGAAGTATTCACAACGGTCTCATGGAATCTGTTCCATAGATAAAGTTTACACAGCGAAAAAGCAAAAGCAACGGCTATAAGGCGATTAGGAAAAGCTTCTCTTGGCCACAGCTGGTCTTACACGCATTCCTGTAAATTTTAGAGCATTTAGAAGATATGATTAAAGTGATCAGAAGGAAGAGTGCCCTCTTTCAGGGGGTGGGGGAAGGGAGTTCTGTAGTGGGTGTGAGACAATCAGAAGGAAATACGATGTTTAGAACTCAATTTTATGCAAAATCCATTATTCAAGAAGCAAAGTTTATATACATGATAGACATGCAATGAAATAAATGTAAAAATAGAAAGTTTTGTTACTTATGCATTAAGTTGGTTCTAACATTTTGGTTAACTAAGTTTTTATTGATAGAAAACTCAGAAGATTTTCTGCATTGAGGAGAAAGGACTAAACTTTTTCCTTTGGTTTGTTAAAAATCTTTCTGTTTCAGGATGAAATTTTCTGAAGGTCTTTTATTTGGAGTTTTCCCTTCATCTCCTTTATACAATTTTGTGAAGCTTCATCAGCTCATAGCGGAAAGAGCTGCCTGCCACCAAGGAGTTCTTCTAAACTTTGCCTGCCCTTTCTAAATTTAGGGTTCTTTACTGCAGCAGGTTGAAGATCTGGCTTTGACTGCACCTGGCTCTGCTGGAGAATGGAAATATTCATCTCCACTGAATGCATGCTGCTTAAGTGCTGGAGGCACTTGCAAGAAAGTAACTCTCATTGGAAACTTCATTACAATACTTTCTCTTCCCTACATGAAGTAGTAATTCTCAGTCACCAAAGATAGGATTTTGCCTGACACAGCCACAGGAGCTGCTGTTTGACTTTCAAAATTAATCAACTTCTAAGCTGGAGTAGAAATGGCATGTCCTTTAACCTTAAGCACAAAAAGCTCTCAACAGACTGTAGTTTTTATATCCCTGGATGGGAATTTGGGCCCCTGATACTTAAACGTGATTCACATACTGGGTTTCTGGCATGCTTTTGCCCATACCCATCTGCTAGCCTGGCACTGTGCCCATTCAGAAGGTGTGATGCCAGTTTCAATAGGGCATAGGTGCCAATCAAAGATGGGTTTGGAGGGGCAGCATGCAGAACGCAGCAAAAGTCAGTTCTTCTGCCAGAAGATCCTCCTGTTATCATATAATGCCAATGAAGGGCCACATGCTTCATTGCTTGGGATCACATTGCATCTGTAGATGTTTCTGGCCTTCAATGGATGTCTTTCTACAGAATATTTCCCTCAAGTATTACTTGATCGAAGATGTTAAAGAAAAGATAAATCCACCTGGCTAACAAAAGGCTATGCTTTTAAAAGAAACAAGGGAAGTCCTCAACAATTATCTTGAAATAATTGCTGAG
Source organism: Nomascus leucogenys (assembly GCF_006542625.1). Lineage (NCBI taxonomy): Eukaryota > Metazoa > Chordata > Mammalia > Primates > Hylobatidae > Nomascus > Nomascus leucogenys. Next base: position 22,546,513 of record NC_044394.1, on the reverse strand, counting down.
TTTTCTATCTTTTCTCCTAAAATATTTTTTCACGGAGAATACAACAGAGTGTTCAGGAATAACTCAGTCCATGTGATGGAGCTATCAGGGACAAACATTCTAAAGAAATACTAATTGCAAAATCAAGTATCTAAGCAGTATAAAAACCGTAAGTGCCTTTAAGTGTAGATGATGAACAAATTTTCATCATCCAAGTAGCTAATTTCTAATGAGCTCTCTCATTTAGAGCTTTAAAGTTTCTTAATTTTCTTCTCATTTATCTGATAGAGATATTCCTGTGTCTTAAAAGAAGAAACACACCTCATACGATTTATTCCTCTTCTTCATCTAAAGAAAAAAAAAACCTAAAACACTTCAGAAGCAGAAGTCTATCCATATTTCATAAGGAAGCCAGAAGCTCTCAAAAGCTGAGAATTCTTTTATTGTGTGGCAATAGAGGTGAGCTCATTTCAGGAAGAAGAAATTTCCCCACAGCAATAGGTTTCAAATTAAAAAAAACACCTTGACCACTGTAAACAGTTACAAGATAGTAACAGGTCCAGTGGAAGAGACATAATATATAAATGCACTGAAGAATAGAGTATTTTATAAATCTTCCCTTAAGGCAAAAGAATTTGACAGTAAAATGTTGAAAATGAAGAAGAACCGTAATACAAAATATGCTTAAAAAATGGATATTTAAAAAAATGAAAAAGCCAAGCAAAAGCCAAGTCTTATAAGTCTCCCTTTTAATGGAAGGAACCCAAACTTTCTTAAACACCTAGATTTCTTAACTGATAGATAATTGGGTACTGCTATCTCTTTAAAAACTCAAAATTTAAATATAAACAAAATTAAAATACATCTTGTAGAGACTTTTATTTCTTGTCTGTAAGTCCAACAAACGTATTAAATTTACAAAATTCCAAGTGATCCCTTCCTCGTTTTGAGTTTATATTACCTATTATTTACACCTTCTGGAGACTAATTTATCATACACACTATAGTTCCTAGTACAAATTATTCTCATTTTCACATTTATTCTTCTCTTCACTCCCACAGTATCATTTGCAGAATTGCCTAATAACAATTGCAGTGGCACCGCAATGTTGCATTGTGTCAAATAAGGCTATTTATCTCAAAGCTCTCTCTATAAAACACTACCAAAATAACATTTAATAACGTAATATGTAATGAAGCAATATGTATTCCAACACACTACTTTGTTGCTAGCACTATCATTGGGCTCTTCTAAACTTCATTCTGCATACCTTAAAATCAATCTATTACAGCTCACTATTTATAAAGAAAATAAAAAATTATTTTATGAAGAAGTAAAAAAATTCTATGTATGTGGTTTATATTTACTTGTTTTAAATATAAATGTTTCCTTATCAGTAAAATAAATGATTTAAACTTTTGGTAATTTCTAAAAACCTATCCCCCAACAAAAGATTCCTTCTATGTTTCTAAAGTACAAAATTAGGCTAATCTGACAGCATGATCCAAAAATGTCTGGCAGTCACTTTGATGAAATTTAAACATCTGTCAATGGATAAATGATCTGATTTTCAGGCTTCACCACAGTTAACTTTAGTTATAACAATGTGTTATTCTTTATAAAAGCTTTGAGATAATAATATCTTTATAAAAGATATTGCTACTGATGTCCTGTCAATAAAGCATATGCACATTCTTTTAGATGATGTCATGATAGTTGCCTTGTCTCAACTTTCCTGGTGACTAAGGATACTAATCTGTAGGAGTAGATCGAAGAGTGACATCTATAATTATGGAAGAGAACAAAGCAAACTAGCTTGTGTGGGTTAAGTACTCCAATCTCAGTCTCAATTTCTCAGGCAAATAACTGTTGAACATCTATTCTGTGCTTGACACTTCAAAGATGCTAAATGGTCATCACCGTGCCACCTTCAAAAAACTAAAACTTCTACAGATAAATCATATCTTTTACTTATATAATCAGCCTTCAAAAGAATGTGGCTAAAGTTTATCCTGTAATTCTGTTATTCTCAATTTTGAATAATTTCTGAAACCAATAGCTTTAATATCTGAGGCAGATTAAATACAGCTTATATGAGAACTTTCCACTACTATAGCAAATTTTAGGGGGAGGTTTTATCAGTCAGTAAAATGTCATAAAGTCTTATGCTGACATTCTCTATGTTCTCAGTTTTACCACATTTGTAGTTAAATCCACCAAAATTCATAGTAGAATAAATAGAAAATCCATCCTTCCAATGGAGTTCTTTGTCATCATCTTAATCCACTATGGCAGCATTTTTTTTTTTTTTTTTTTTTTTGAGACAGTCTCACTCTGTCACCTAAGCTAGAATGCATTGGTGCAATCTTGACTCACTGCAAACTCCTCCTCCCAGGTTCAAGCAATTCTCATGCCACAGCCTCCTGAGTACTGGGACTACAGGCACACATTACCACAACCAGCTAATTTTTTATATTTTAGTAGAGATGGGGTTTCACCAAGTTGCCCAGGCTGGAGCTCACGCAATCCACCCGCCTGGGTCTTCCAAAGTGCTAGGATTACCGGCATGAGCCACTGTGCCTGGCCCCACTATGGCACCAGTATTAAGAATGGGAAAGTCTATGGAAATAAATAAATAAATTACATTTATTAAATGCTTACCAAGTTCCTTAAAAAAAATCTCATTTAATTCTCCTCACAATTATTATTATCACAATTATGCAGAATAGAAACAAAGAACCCAAAGGATTAAGTAACCAGATGAATAAGTGGCTTCATCAGGTCAGGATTCAGGTCAGATATGCCTAATGCCAAAACCTCTGCTATTATTTATGCAATTCTCCCCTAATTTACTTGGTTCTATGTTATACCCAGCATTATAGTTAAATTCTAACCCTCAGTTTTCTCTCCTTCCTGAAGTTTAAAAAACTTTTTCACTCATTTGATACTAAAATGACAGCAATTTTTCCCATCCCCTAAACCAGTTTCCTTTCTTCGTTTTTCCTCCCCTTCTCTTTTCACATTCAAAGAAAGAACTTTGACTTTGTTCTTGTATTCAGACTTTTCTTTTCACTCTTATAGCTATTTCTATTAATGCTAGAGGCACATTATTTCTCCAAGTCAAGAGTAAATACCAAACTTCTCTGCCCCTTCCCCTTAACTGTAAGCTGCTGATTACCAAAAGGCCCTGGCTACTGATCTCAAAGCTAGAGGACAGTTGTACATGTACAATGAGCTAGACAGAGCGGCTAGTTTCTTCTCAGCCTTAGGCAGTAAATGCTGATCAAGTGTCTGCTGAAAGAGGGTATCTGGAAAGAACTGCAATGAATGTCGTTGGACACAAAAGTATTCAGGAAAATTTGAATTTTACTGCTTCTTCTCTTCATTTATATAGAGGAAGTGATGAGAACCATGGTAAAATGCAAAAACATGATGTAATTTCATATTGATTTGTTTGTATAGCTTTGAAAATAGTAAAAACTAAGTTTAGTGAAGTTAAACTGATTCTATGATTCATTAGCATCACTTTTAATGGAACAGTTACAACATTTGGAATACACATCTTTATTATAAATTCTGAAGTATTGGAGTCTTTTTTCTGAAAATAGCTAAATATTTCTTTAAAGTCCTTCCTCAATGGTGTGCACTTGCTAATCTTCCTAGGTAGGGTCCAGGTTCTAAAGTTCAGATACTAGAGAATGTTCCATTACATACTGAACCCTGAAAATATATTGTAAAACAAATAGTATTATTTTGGTAATAAAAAAAAAATAAGTAGGCTGGGCACAGTGGCTCACGTCTGTAATCCCAGCACTTTGGGAGGCCGAGGTGGGCGGATCACCTGAGGTCAGGAGTTCGAGACCATCCTGGCCAATATGGCAAAACCCCGTTTCTACTAAAAATACAAAAATTAGCCAGGCAGGGTGGCAGGTGCCTGTAGTCCCAGCTACTTGGGAGGTTGAGGCATGAGAATTGCTTGAACCTAGGAGGTGGAGGTTGCAGTGGGCCGAGATTGAGCCACTGCACTCCAGCCTGGGCAACAGCGTGAGATTCTGCCTCAAAAAAATAAATAAATAAATAAAAATATGTGACACTGTACTTAGACTGAAAGAAGCAAATATTTTTCTGCATTTGAATAGGGACAAGTAAGTCACATGCCTATGCAAGTATATTCCTTTATTATAACAGTAACAATAGTGACTATGTGTACACATAGATACATACAGGTATACAGACACACACTATTTAATCTTAAACATTCACTTGAATTTAAATACATATAATATTTACATTTCAAGAAAATCGAAGAGATAAGATCAACACATTCAATATTTTTCTCTAGTTCTTTGAAATTACTCAAATAATACAAACATTAGAAAACCAATAGTGATAAGCTATGGAATCCAAGGCTATAGCTCAGCCACATCAGAAATAATTTATTCAACACTGTACCTCAACCTTGAGTCAAGACAGTATACTAGAGATCTTAACTCTTTGCTGTGAAAGAGAATTCACTAAGTTCAAGTTTCAAACAATACTTATCCTCACATAGTCTTTATTTGCACTATTCTATACAGCAGCCACATGTAGTTACTGAGCATATGAGCCACATGTGCTAATTGGGCTCTTGAGACTAGATACACCTTGGATTTTAAAGACTTTCATTTAAAAAAGTAAAATATTTCATTTGTTTATGTTGAGAGCATACTGATATAATATTTTTGATATACTGGATTAAATATTATTAAAATAATTTCACCTGTTTCTTTCAACGTATTTTAATGTGGCTCCTAGAAAATTTTAAACTACATATGTAACTTGTATTACATGTCTATTGAACAGTGTTGACTATGTCACTCAATCTAGCACTTAATAACCATAGTATTTTTTCAAGCAATTTCAAGAAAGTTCAAACCCTTTAAATGGGTCCTTTACTCGACCCATACAATTTTTTGTGCTGATCTTGTCTTTCCAACTAGATTAGACACTTAAGTATTTAATAAGCAGCTACTTATTGACCAGATTTCATTCATTCATTCAAAACTACAATCTTAATTTTATCAGAAGAGGATCTTTATGTTTCAGGATCCATGAAGCATGTTTTTCTGGAAATATGTGATGAGAACCCAAGATTCCCTCAACGGAGGTATTTTATCAACTCCTTAAACTCCTATAGAAATAGATGTGATCTCAAGTCAGTACATTTAGGAGAATTTATCCTTGAGGGCATATTTTTAAAAATCACTACTATTTTCCTTATTTTATTCATCAATCTTTTCATGGATATCCCCTCCTCATTCTAACTCAATGATCCATTAAAGTTCAGTGTAATTTTTAAATGCTTAAATGCAATGTAAAGGCCTACCCAGCCCATGGTTCCTTACCTGTACCACAGATCACAGAAAATAATTTTGAGTGTTTATTTTTTCAGTTATCCCAAGAATGGCACATCCCTAGGACCACTCTAGATGCACAAGAAGTTAATTCATTTCACAGAATAGATGCCTTAAGTTTTATCTATGAATTCTCCAGTAGGGCCCAGTTAAGAAATGACTAGACTCTTGTATTGCCTAAATATTAATGATTAAGATTCACAAACAGAAAGCGTTTTTATCTATACAGTTGTGGTTTCTCATCTGAAAAAAGCATGTTTCTAAGTAAACAAACTCTCAAAAAAACAAAAGTTAGCATTTTGTCTGGCAGATTGTATAATTATGCTCCAAAAAGACTTCTAAGATTTACTCAGAAAAACATGGACAACAAGGAGTGGGTCAGTGATGTCTTGAACCTAGACACTGTAGTATATTATTACTTAATCAAGTACAATCATGAATTTTAATAAAGTACACATATGAATTCCACATTTCCATTCTTAAAATATCACTAAGTAATCACAGTTACAGTCACAGATATAAGAATAATTGGTAATTTAAGGTTTTACTTTACCTAAATATATCAATCCAAATCCTCCAGAGCCAATCTTCTTGCCCAGCACCCACTGATTGCCTTCCATATCATCCAGAACCTTGCCTTCTGGAAGTGGAATAGGAAGTTTGTATTTTTCATTTCTTTTTGGTGGCATCACTTCTGTTGGCAGAAAGGGTGAGATAAATGGGTAAAAATAAAAACAAACAAACAAAACTCTTAAAATACATTTCCCAAAATGTCTTCAATGGGGAACTTTCCCAGGTTCCCAGAAATTAGGATTCTAAAGTTAATTCAGTTTGGAAAAGCCCACACATTATATTCAAATTAGAAATTCACATACATTACAATACTGAGATCTAAGAGGTATGGATATTTTAAAAAAACAGAAGCAAACTAATCAAATTTCATCCAAAATTCATTTTGGGGGTCTATAGCACATATTAACAGTGCAGGATACACCTTAAGAAACAAGAAATTAACAATTTCCAATGAAAAAAGAAAATAAATTTCATGTACATGGAAATATTGCTTTCATTAAGAATGTAAAATATTAAAAGTGAGAAGGTCCTCACTCACTAGAAAAGAACACAGAATTGGATTGGGAAGACACAGACAATGGCAATGGACATCATCACCACCAAGCAAAGCACGTGACACCGAGTAGGTACTCAGTAAACATTTGTTAAATGAGCCAGGGATTTTCATGGATATGCAACTTAGCAGAATACTAGGCCATCAGTTCCCGGGCTGCCAAAATATTCTCAGCATTTGTCTTCTTACCCTCTCTGAGGTTCATCACAGTGAAAATAGTCCTGCCTTAGAGATTACAACTGTGCCACCAACAACAAAAGCATAATCTCCATAGCACAGCCATGCAACTTTAATCAATTAATTATAATTGTACATAGGTTAGCAAATTTCTCAATGGGAAATTCTGAGTTGAAAGAGAAAATTTCTTAGGGGAATATACATATGCCAGCATACATGCCTGAAAATAATTTAAATGTGAAGGTAACCATGATCCTCTAAGTATTTTAAACTATTAACAGTTTCTGACATGAAAGTTAATTAAAAACATATATACGTAAATGTAAACTTTTCTTAATATGATCTTCCTATCTTCCATAAGAGAAAGTATCTGTTTTTCCTTTAACAGGTTTTTCCTCCTTCACTTAACTGCTTTTTTACTTAGCAGCATCGTCCCAGGTAGAGTCGCTGCGTGTATCTTTAAGAATATTCACCTTCCTCCTCCTGATAGGCACACAAGGGAAGCTGGGAATTTGGATGGTGAACTATGCCTAGAGCATTGATTGTATCATAAAGCAGGAAAAGTTTTTGTGGAGGTTTCCCTTGACCAGTACATTATATAGGCTGGTGCCTATTACAGATTTACTGATTTAAAACAAAGTCTCCGAAGTGTAAACTACTGATTAAGGAATAAATTCTAAATAATTATAAAAAGGATAAATACATTTTGGGGCAAGGCAGTGGCTTCAGGGCTTGAGGCGGTAAGGGAGACTCTTGACTACGAAACGCACATCCTGGGGGCGAGTCCCGAGTTCATCTGCCAAGGGAAACGACAGTCGCCTCTCAGGGCCAGTCCCTGTCAGGGGTGTCCCTTCGGGGTCTGGGTACCTTCCCAGGGCCAAGATGAGTCCTCAACACGAGTTTCCGGGCAAACTCGTACCCAGGGATTAACATGTGCCTGGGTTGACCTCCAACCCCGCCGCGGCCCCTGACCCTGCGGAAGGTAACGAGAAGCAGCGCGGCCCAGCCGCCTGGTCCGTCCGCCCTTAGCACGCCGGGGACCTACGGCCAGCCCCGCGCCCCAACTTCCCGCCACAAGTTCTCTCTGCACCAGGAAAAAGAGAAACTCCACCCACTTTTCCGCTAACACGTCGGACCCCGCTTTTGGCAAACGCGAGTATAAGGGGACGCCTTGTTCTCACTCCCAGCGGGGAAAAAGGAACCAAACGCGGAAGCAGCGACTCTGCCCGGGCCCGGGCTGAGGTCCGGGGGCTGGGACGGCCCGGAGTCCCCGGCATCTAACTCCGACGGCAGCCCTTTTCCGGGCGGGGCCGCGGCTCCGGCACTGCAAGCGGAGGTGCCGCCCGCCACCCAAGACCCCAGAGCAAGAGACTGACCAGTCCTCAGGATCCCCCGCCGCCGGGCCGCGCGCACAGCCTCCTGCCTGCTGCTGGGACGAGGCGGAGCCCCCGGGCCTACAGACCCGCGGGGAGGCGGGCCCAGCACTCGAGCCGGCCCTCCCTAGGACCTAACCTCTCTGCAGCTGCGTCGGCCTCGCAGTGCAGCGGCCCGCGGAGCCTCACACAGGCCGCAGCCGGTTCCTTTCAGCGACCTGTCCACGCCCCGGAGACGCCCAGGGGGAGGAGAGGGCGCGGCTACATGGGGAATGGGAGCTGTGTTATTACCTCCACCCTGGCCCGCCAGCGTCTGGACGAAGAGCCGCCGCCAGACCAGTTTGGTACGAAATAAGCACGACATGCATTTGTGTAAGAGGAGTGTTAGATCTCCTGTACCACAACCTGAGTACTACGAGCTTCCAAATGGCTAGTCCTTATCGAGCTGTCGCCGAGCAACTAACTAGTACTAGCGAAGACTTAGGAGGGCCTGTATGTAACTCACCGCGTTTAAATTCTCAAAGGCATATTGGTTCAGGACCTATTTCTGCCATTAATCGTTGGATAATTTAACACCGTAATTAACGAACTTAAGGGTTTTTTTGTCTGTGAAATGGAAATAACCCTAGTTATTAGATTATAAGGCTATTGGTTATAAGATTATGACAATAAGGTGAGGACTTTATTAAGCAGTTTTCTAATACATAAAGACTCATAGGGGCCAGGCACGGTGGCTAACGCCTATACTCCCAGCACTTTGGGAGGCCGAGGTGGGTGGATCATCTGAGGTCAGGAGTTTGAGACCAGCCTGGCCAACATGGTGAAACCCCATCTCTAGTAAAAATACAAAAAATTAGCCAGGCGTGGTGGCGGACGCCTGTAATCCCAGCTACTCGGGAGGCTGAGGCAGAAGCGCTTGAACCCGGGAAGCGGAGATTGCAGTGAGCAGAGAGCGCGCCACTGCACCCCAGCCTGGACAACAAGAGCGAAACTCCGTCTCGAAGGAAAGAAAAAAAAGACTTATAGTAAGCTTATATTTTAGACTAAACCAAACAAATGCTTAGAAACAGATTATTAATACGTCAGCATTCTACATAGGAACCACCAATAATTGGTTGGGATGCAAATACTGAAAGGAAAATTGGAGCCCTTTAACGACTTTGATAGAATAAGAAATTGGGACTTCCTACATCTTTCAGACTGTCACCAAAATGAAAGATGGCATGAGAAGACGTTTCTAAAAACAAACAAAAAAGTATTTTTAAAGAAACTTAGCCTAGGAATAATTGTGCCCTTAGTCATTCACTGGTCCAACAGTGTCCTTTCTTATTTTCGTAAGATATTTATGTAACAGATGCAATTGGTTACTGATCCTAATATCCATATTGGGTACTCTTTCCTCTTTTCCAAATTTATTCCGCTTTCCACCACTTCCCCGGCTCCCTTTTGAGAAGACACAACTCCAGTAGCAGCCACAGCAGATTACTTGTAGGTGGTTCCTCTCCCTACAGGCATGTATCCAGTGTTAGTAAATCCTGTTGGCTCGACCTTCAAAATATATCCAGCATCTATCACTTAGCACCCTTACCTGCATTCTGGCCCAAACCATATTTTTTCTCTAGGTAATTGTATTACCCTCCTAAATGTTTTATACCCTCTTATCCCTTTAGTCTGTTCACAACAAGCAGCCACATGATCCTTAAAGCTTAAATAATTACTGAGCTTAAAACAATTCAGTGTTATTCCAATTTATTCACAATTAGCCAGTCTTCACTATGACTTTAAACAGCATTTCTCAACCTGGGCACTATTGAGAGTCAGCCTGGATAGTTCTTTGTTGGGGGTATAGGAGGAGGAGGAGGATTGAGAGGTAGGCTGTCCTGTGCATTGCAGGATATTTAGCAGTATCCCTGGTCTCCTCAGTGCTCCCTCCCACACAAGTTATAACAACCAAAATGTCCCCCAACATGACCAAATTTTGCCGAAATTGCCACTCGTTGTAAACAACAGTGATGATCTACCTATTATACACTCCCACTCCCCAATCTCCTATTACTCTCTTCAACCACAGTGGCCTGCTGTTCTCAAGAACTTTTCACATTTCCTGCCACCTGGACCACTCTCCAACCTGGTATCTGTATGGCCTACTCCATCACTTCCTTCAGGTCTTTATTTAAAAGTCAGTTCAGTGAGACCTTTCCTAAACATCTTATCTGAAATTTCAGCCCACCCACAATATTTCATAGCCTCTTTCCCTGTATTTTCCCCAGTACCTACTGCTATACAGCAATATATTATACAGTTTATTATTTATTTTGACAAAAGACAAATAATCTTTTTCAGTAAATTGTATGTTTCACGAGGTCAGGCAACATTTTTGCCTGTTTTCATCACTACTGTATCCCCAACCCCTAGAAAGAATATGGACAACCATTTCCTTCTTCAATGAATAAATCAATCATGCTGGCCCCATTCCAATTCCCATGATTGGTTTAGACAGTACGAAATAAGCATGTGCTGAGTCTAGGTAACAAGAGGTGAAAAGAAGTTTCCTGGACACATTCTTGAAAGAGATAGTCTCTGATATGATGGTTAAAATGGCTGCAGTCATCGTGTGACCACGAAGGTGGAAAAAGTACTAATCTAAAGCCCCAGGAATGGCAGAATATTCAACAAATGTTAGAACAGCTAGACATCCATATATACAAAAAAAAGAAGAAAGAAAGAAACCTCAACCCTTAATTCACACCCCATGTAAAAATTTACTTGAAACTGATCATACAGCTAAATCTAAATACAAGATCTAAATCTAAAACTTTTTAGAGAAAACTTAGCAGAAACTCTATATAATATTTAAATGTGTGTACTTATAAAGTATAAAAAATTTAAAAGCTGGAAACCTAAAAGAAGAAATAGACAATTTAACTTCATCAAAATGAAAAAGTTTTGCTTTTCAAAAAATACTAATAAGTTACCAAGGATTTGGAACAACTTTGAACTCTCTTTTATTGCTGTTGATGGTACAGCCACTCTGGAAAACAGTTTGGCAGGTTCTTACAGTGTCAAACATATAATTAACATACAACCCAGCATTCGCATATTTACCCAAGATAAATCTAAACCTGTATCCACACAAAGACTTGTAGGGGAATCTTTAGAGTAGCTTCATACATAATAGCCAAAAACTGGAAATAAATTTCCATCAACTGGTGAATGAATAAGCGAATTATAATATATCTACTATACAATGAACTATCACTCACAATAAAAAGGAGCAAAGAACCAATACAGTCAATAAGCTGGATGAACATCAAAAACACGATGCTATGTAAAAGAAGACACAAAGGAGTATATACAATATAATAATTTATTCGAAATCGAAGAGCTGGGATTGACTGCAAGGAGCTGAAACGTTGCAAATGTTAAATTTCTTTACTGTGGTAATAGATACATTATTATACATTTGTCAAAATTCCTCTAGTTATACACTTAAAATTGAATTATATATAAATTATGCCTTAATAAAATTGATTTAAAAGAATGGCAAAAGAGAAAGATGGGAAGATCCTGAGTCTTTGAGGCCATAATTGAACTACTAATTCAACTAATCCTGAATCACCGTATTTTCATATTCATCCATGAAGTGTTAAGTGTTCTTATGATTTAAACCACTTAGCTTTGGTTTTTATATTTCTTGCAGCCAAAATCTTCCTAACAGTAAAATAAAGTTTCAAGTTTCATAAGTGCCAATGATTTTTAAATGTTAATAAATTTGTACTAAATAAAAATGGCAACAGGAGCAGGTAAACCTATATTGAGAATATGTGGTTTTTTTTAAGTGTTGGGATTTAATGCAGAATTTTATGATTCAGAGCATATTGCTGTGTGTATGTTTCAAGATGAAAACTGACAGAATATAGAAATACAAATTTTGGAACTAGTGAAAGAACATCTTCTGAATGAACATGATGAGAAACAAGAAAGAAAAGAGAATCTAGACATGAAAGCACTGAAGTGTGAGTCATCAGAAAAAAAATATGGGGAAAACTAGGTTTTCAAACAAAGCTATTTTGATAGATCTTACAGGCTATGAATGATTTACCACAAATACACACACACAAAAGGACTTTCTTGGCTGTGTGCCAACTTGTAGGTATGGCATGGGTTCTGCTTTTCAAAGAACTGGGTGCTATAAAATGCTTACACTGGTTAAAAAGAAAAAGAAAAACCCAACCATTTAGTAAGCATACTTTACAAGGCCAAGATCATTTCAAATCAATTAAAATGTTAAAGATGATGCATAGACAAAACATTCAGAAAAAGCCAATTTTTGTTATTTAAAGTGAGATTAGGAGATCATATCAGTGAAAGTGTTTTGCCTGCCAAAGAAGAGCTAGTATTTTTGTTCTATAAAAATCAGGAGGCCATTTGCACTCATAAACTTACAATCTCTAAACAGCTAAGCAGTTCCTGACATAGAAATTTTGAAATTAATAATTTTGAAAATAATAGAATTCAGGTAAATGGAATTCCAAGCCCATTAGATATAAAATCAGACCAAATATCTATGTCCTCTGCATTCTTTACATATAAGATCATTACAAAGTATAAACTTAATCATCCAAATGACATAATTCTTGATTGTATATATAAATGAAGGATTAGAATATTAAAAATAATTTGAAATGTCATATCAATATGTCATGTAAACCAAAAAGTATATGAGCTAAGTCTCAATTTAGAAGTTTGTTTTGCCAGGGTTAAGTACGTGCCCAGGATATAGCCTTAGGAGGTCCTGAGAACATGTGCCCAGGATGGTTGGGCTACAGTTTGGTTTTATATGTTTTAGGGAGACAGAAGACATCAATCAATACTTGTAAAATGTACATTGGTTCAGTCTGGAAAGGGCCAACAGCTTGAAAGGGGGGTGGGAGGGGGGAGTTCCAGGTCATAGGTGGATTCAAAGATTTTCTGAGTTTATCTAAAGACCTGGAATCAGCAGAAAGGAATATCTGGGTTAAGATAAGGGGTTGTGTATTAGTTTACTGATGGAGCCACCAGGTAGCAGGCTTCAGAGAGAATAGACTTTAAATGTTTCTTATCAGACTTAAAAAGATGCCAGATTCTTAGTTAATTCTCTTCTGGATCAGGAAAAAGACTTGGAAAGGGAAGGGGATTCTCTATAGAATGTAGATTTTTTCCACAAGAGAAAGTTTGCAGGGCCATTTCAAAACATGTCAAAGAAATATATTTGGGGGTAAACTGCTTCATTTTTTTTCAGGGCCTGCTATCTGTCATGTTGGTATCTTATTGCTACAAAAAGTCTGTCTTGTGAGTCTAAAGGTCTGTGCTTTAATATTAATGCTGGTCAGTTGTGTGGGAATTTCAAAGGGAAGAGGGTATGCGTACCCAACCACCCATTTCCATCATGGCCTGAACTGGTGTTTCCAGTTAACTTTGGAATGCCCTTGGCTGAAAAAAGGGGTCCATTCAGTTAGTTTGGGGGCTTAAAATTTTATTTTTTATTTATAGTTAAAAGGCTCAATAAAAAGGATATTAATTTGTAGAACCTGCTGCCAAACAATGTAAATGTAAATATGTATCAGATTATCTCTCAAACAATTGAATGTAGTAAACTAAATATTGACTAGCCAAAAGTGGTATGATTCTTACCCTGTCCATTCCCCAAATATGAGCGCCATAGAAGGTTAACTATAAGACTATATTTACATTCTACATCCTTTTTGTCCCCCCAGTTAACATCCCTGCAGTAACCACAAACATGAGCTGGATAAGGAGGAGAAGAGGAGCTGGCCTGGCCGAATGATTTTTTTTTTGAGACGGAGTCTGGCTCTGTCGCCCAGGCTGGAGTGCAGTGGCGCAATCTCGGCTCACTGCAAGCTCCGCCTCCCGGGTTCACGCCATTCTGCTGCCTCAGCCTCCTGGCCGAATGATTTTTAAGCAGAAGCTGAATGTTCAGTAAGAATAGAGTTGACGCCTTCAGAGGAGAGGTAAGAAATAGTTTTCCTGTGTGTCATGTAAGTCATGCTTTTAGGCTTACCTTTCATGCAATTGCAACAACATCCTCTAAGGATCTTGAAAGAACCTGCTATTCCCCAAATATTCCTGGCCATTCCCAATGACTATTTCAGATGTGCTCCATCACTTTGTCTCTCCTACTGTGAACCTTTTGGTTGATATCTACTGTTGAGACATAGCTTACCTAACAAACTAGGTGGAAGTACCTGGCTAATGTTGCTAGCTGCCTTCCTCCACACAGCTGTATCTCTGACATCCTGTAGCTTGCAAGGTATCAAAATGGACCTGGGTTTTCTGCAGCCCTTAAGACACTTAAACCAAGTTGTGGTCCACACAGAAGCAAAGGCTTCTCTTGTCCCTTTGGGTCACAATTTCTCTTACTGCTTTACTACTTCCACTACAGGGGCTAACAAATGTTTTAATGTAAACAGTGCATTTAGGTTTTCTTCTAAGTCTCACTGCCAATTTCAGGACCTAAGCATGCAGTTGGGAGCTAGTGGACACAACAAATGAAAGATATTATGTTATATTCAGATTTATTTTCCTTTAGATATCATAAAAGTCATTGGACAAACCTAGTCTTCCTGACTTCCCATTCTGTTACCTGTTATATTGAGTTATCTCACTGAAGACTCCTTGTTATTTCAGGCAAATAAACTCAGATGTCTGTGGATCTAGAAATGAGTGAAAAATATAGATTCCAGCTGAGAGATATACAATTATCAAATTACTTATGATATACCAATATTTAAATCTACTTATTATAAAATACATGCTTACCTGGGCAACATAGCGAGACCCTGTCTCTACCAAAAATTATTAATAAAAAGTAAAAAAAATTAGCCAGGTGTGGTAGTGTGTGCCTGTATTCCCAGCTACTCAGAAGGCTGAGGTGGGAGGATTGGGAGCCTGGAAGACTGAGGCTGCAGTGAGCTATGATCACAACACTGTACTCCAGCCTGGGCAACAGAGTGAGACTCTGTCTCAAAAAAAATAAATAAAAATAAAATACATGCTTATAGTAAATATTTAAGAAAATATCAAGAAGTAATTATAGAGGGGGAATTGCCCATAAAAATTTTTTTAAAATAATCTCTGTTAACATTTTAGTGCATTTCCTTTCAGTGTTTTATTTTTTATCCCGTAAAAGGTTTTAGGTTATATGCTTTCCATAGTCACACTCAAATTGTGTGTATATAATATTTTTATTCTGCTTTTTTCAATTAACAGTATAACACATTTTCCCCTCTCCAGTCATCAGTCGTTATCCCCTATCCTTAAACAATTAGTCACTAAATCCTGAGTCTTTAATATGCTTATGGGGGTAATGAGTTGGGGAGAGACAAGGAGTGATCTCAGGAAGCCAGGGAATTCATATTGAACTAAAAAGAAATGCTAGGGAGAAAAATAATTAAGAAGGCTAGAGGAGAAACAGAAAAGACAAGAATTCAATCTATTGGATGTAGGAGAAATTTTTAGGGAATAAGGAGAGAGGAATATGAAAGTTTTTTGTGGAGAACAGCTGCTCTGAGATAACTGAGACTGAAAGAGAAAGAAAAAGAGCATTTTTAAGAGTTGAATGTACTTCCCTTTTTGGCAATGTTCTGAGGAAGTGCAATTAGGATGCACATTGCTTTCAGTTATCTTTGGCTGCAGGAGAGTTGTTTCTTGGAATATGATCCTATGTGAGGATCTTTTCAAAATGAGGGTATAAACTGGCCAGGATGATGTAGGTTGTATAATAGCTTTTAAAATTGTTTTATTTTTACGTTAATCAGATAATACCTTACTTGCTGTTTCACATCTTGATTTTTATCAACTAATAGTATTGTGGCTTCCCCAACCTGCATCAATATATAAATATTTTATCATATTCCAGTTGTACATGTCTTCTGATATTCCATAGTGTAGAAGTATCATCATTTAGCCATTTTTCTTTAGATGAATATTTAGGTATTTTTTTGTTTTATTCCAAATTATCAAGAAAGCAGAATGTTATTCAGTCTTATTTCATCAGCACCTGTAGCAGTGGCTGAGGTTGTGTGGTTGAGGCTTGCATATTAAATTGACAAAAGACAGATTAACAGGAAAAAAGGCGTATGTGTCTTTATTGATGCTAAATTTTTTTATGTGCATAGGGTCTCACAGAAAGGAAGTGAAAACTCAAAGAAGAAGTTAGACTTGGAGGCATATATACCATTTTAACAAAGTGTGATATATTATGGAGAAGTGACTAGACAAAAGAAATGAGGGCTCCTAGGGGCAGTAAACTGTGAAACAGAGACTGGTAAATCTAGGGTAGATAAGGCTTGTTTAGTAAGTTTTGTTAGGCAGATAAGAATAATTATCCTACTCTCAGGACTGGAGAGAAAAACACCTTTATAAATGAAAATCTGTGTTGCCTTTTCAAAGGAAAATTTATACACCACTGTTAGGCAGAAAGGAGGAGGCCAGAAGGTTCTTCCTGTGTGTGCTCATGTTAGTCCATTTTCACACTGCTATTAAGAAATATCTGAGACTGGGTAGTTTATAAAGGAAAGATTTAATTGACTTACAGTTTAGCATTGCTGGGGAGGCCTCAAGAAACTTCAAGTACCTTTTCACAAGGCAGCAGAAAAGAGAGCAGGGGAAACCTCCACTTATAAAACCATGAGATCTTGGGAGAACTCACTCACTATCACAAGAACAGCATGGGGGAAAACACCCCTATGATCCAATCACCTCCCACCAGGTCTCTCCCTCAACACCTGAGGGTTACAATTTGAGATGAGATTTGGGTGGGAACACAGAGCCAAACCATATCAATGCTGCTCCTCAATTGCTTTCAGCTCCAAATCATCCTTATATCAAAGTGGCATATTTTGGGATGCCATATTCTAATTCTTATATTGGCATGTAGCAGGCAATGAAATAAATGCTTGTTGAATGAATACTTGCTACACTGTTTTTCAGTCTTTTATATTTTCCCAATGAGATGGCAAATTATTGTGTTGCTTTAATTTTTATTTTTCTGATCACTAGTAAGGTTAAGAAACTTCTCATTTGTTTATTAGGCATTTGTACTTTGTAAAATTAGTTTTTTGTCCATAGCCCTACCCATTTTTCTACTCAGTTTGATCATTTTCTGAAAACAGTTTCTTTATTGGCAAAAAGAAGGGAGACATATTGCAGGAGTTTTGTAAGGTTTAAATGAGAAGATGGCAAAGAACCTAGCATAGTAAATATCTCCTTAGATATTAAAGTACTTCCTCAATTTTCTCAATCCTGAGAATACTCTTGAGTAGGAAGGTATTGGCCCACATCTTTTAAAACACTTTTTTGAAAAATGGGGGATTTTGTTTCTGTGTCTTCCACAAACAGCTTTTTTCTTTAAGCTTTTCATTGCACATATGCAGATGTTTATGGGACAAGAGTCAAAACCTACTTCTGCACCCCTCACCCCACCTGCCCCCTTTCCCACAGAAAACAAACAGATTCTAAGGTCTTTCAGTGTTTATTCTTAGGGCCTATAGACCTTGAGCTCAGTCTGTCTCAACTAAAATTATATAGGATCTTGAGAACTTGATAAAGAGTTTAGCCTTGACATTATAGACCTTGGCTGTGTAGCACGGAAGTTATGAAACACCTGCAACTATTTACATTTGAACGAATCTAGACACTGGGAATGGTGGCTCATGCCTGTAATCTCAGCACTTTGGAAGGCTAAGGCAGGAGGATTGCCTGAGCCCAGGAATTGGAGATCAGCCTGGGCAACATGGTGAGACCCTATCTCTACAAAAAATACAAAAATTAGCTGGGCATGGTGGTGCATGCCTATAGTTTCATCTACTCAGGAGTCTGAAATGGGAGGATGGCTTGAGTCCAGGACAAGACTACAGTGAGTAGTGACTGCACCACTACAGTCCAGACTGGGCAACAGAGTGAGACTCTGTCAAAAAAAAAAAAATTAATTAATAAATTAAGATTAAGCAAAATGAAAAATTCAGTACCAGCTTTATGAGTTATGTTTCAAGTGCTCCTTAGCCACATGTACCTAGTGGCTACCCAATTGCACCGTACAGATTACAAAATATTTCCATCATTATAGAGAGTTATGTTGGACATCACTACTATAGACAATAGAAAATCACTGGAGACTTGAGCAGGATGCTAACACTAACTACTCATGTGTGATAACCACACAGAATAGAGAGTGATATATATGAGAACGGTCTATTCTTTAGCCAACACCATATTTTTTTGATTACTGTAATTCTAAACTACATTTTTTTTGGTTTTACATATTATTTCTGTATATATAAATATATATTAATTTGAACATAGAAAAGTTGTGGAAGGCATATACCATCTTGATACTGATTACATTGGGTTATCTCAGCATATAGAATAGAAAGGGTTAGAGTAGATTAATGCTTTATTTTAGACCTATGGCACTTTTTACCTATTACAACAAAGAAAAATTCATTTGTGTTATTTTTATAAAATGAAATTAATGATATGCCCACTGCCTCTTCACCACATTTATTTTTTTAAAAAGATCCTAAGGGAAGATAATTTAGTACTACATAGAATGTAGATACTTTATAGTTTAAAGAAATATATATTCCTTTTTTGCAATATAGAAAGCCCAAAGTAACATTATTATATCAAAAATACTCCCTTTCCTGGTGGAAAAGGATATACAATGCTGCTTCTATTCTATTTCCTATCTACCAGATATATTAGGTGAGAAAAAAATGTCATACAATTGGGACCACTTCAATAAGCAATTGGATAAAATTAATGATAGATTATGTTGATCTCAGTTCTGAAAAGACCATGCTTTATTTAGCTATCTCAGACATATAAGAAAAAAAATTACTCTTTTTCAAGGATGTTTAAGAGGATACTTATAAGCCACTCTTATGAAGTCTTTCTAATGGATAACAACCATAACTAGTAATGGAAGTTCTGTCTTCTAAGATTATTCCCCATTTATATAGTTCAAAAGAACAACTTTATTTTGAGGACAGTGTTTTTTACATAGTAATCTCATTTTATACCCGAATATTATCCCCACTTTCCTATTTCATATTTTCACACATAGGTGGTTGGGTCTCATCTGATGCCACTTCAATTCACTTATAAAATAGAAGAATTCTACTGCCCTTTCATACATCATAGAGCTTTGTCTCTTCTCTCCTTCCAAATTATAGAGGCTACAAAAATCTTCTGCCCTAGAAGTAAAGTTAGCAGTGTTGAATTGATTGGATAAGGGTAATGAGCATTCAAATGTCAATATATTGGAGTGAGTCAACAGTGCGAAGTATTTATGACAGTGCTGATTCATTTCGTAAGGCTACTCAATCAAGTATGAAATGCAAATGTTACTCGAGTCATGAAATGTTCCTCTGAAACTATCTGGACAATCTGTTACAGAATAATTCATGCTACATAGATACTCTCGAGTTTTTAATGTACATAATACTTTCCTGGAATCCAGTTCCATCCCATAACAAAAAAAACCTAATAAATAGATAATAGGTGAAACAGAAAGTAAGGAGACCATAGACCGATGAAATCTTTGAAATCTTTGAAAACTTCTGGGTAATGTAATGATAAGAGCAGGTTTTTATCTTGCTGCTCCCAAATTCCCATTGAAATGTCCAATATAATATTTTTAAGGGGGAAGGAGGAAAAGAATTCTATGGTAGCAACAGAAAGGAAAGATGAATACTGTCCATATGCAGGAAACTTTGGGGGCATTTCTGTTAAAAGTAATACAAATAGGATTATACTGTTGGAAGGCATGGAGTACCCATATCAAACATCCTCTTCTAGGAAAGCAATGTACCCATAATACAGTAGAGAACATACTAACTGATTAATACCACCACACCTTGAGATTTGGAGGTATTAGGGCTAAAGATAAATCTCAGGCATCATGTCATCAGGAGCACAGCCTCATCTATGTTGACCAAAACATTTGAACTATATCATATGTTTGCAAGGCCTCATGGGGCAATGATCTAGCACCATTGAAGCTTGTCCCCACACCAAGAGCGAACCACCAAGCATTTAGAATAGTACCTAGTGTACAGATGTTCAATAAATATTTTGAAGGAATAAGTGAAGTTTTTTTTTTCTTTTTTTGAAAAGAAAAACCTCTGGAACCTGGTGTCAGCCTTCCTTTAGCACTGCCTTGAGGAATGAAGAACAAAGATGAGAGATGCTCTCATGCCCTAAGGCCAAGATAAGTTGATGGAATGGACCAGAGGGTAAGATGGAATGGCCAGAAACAGCAATTCAGATTCATTCACTCACTCGTATATTCTTTGAGCTTGACTGAAGAGGGAGAATGTAATAAAAGAAACCATCCCTGCCTTCTTAAAACTTAGAGCCTTGTAGAAGGAACAGTTGTTAAATAATCACTGAGAAAAACTATAGGATTATATTAGGAGCCATAATAGGAGGAGCTGATTTCAGTAGTCAGGCAGGATCATGGGAGCAACACTTTGAGGGTGTAACACTTGAAATGAGACCTGAAAGATAAGGAATTGGTAGCGGGCAAACTGGGGAAGAAAGAACATTTCATGGAGAAAAGGACATATGCAAAGGTCCTGAGGTGGGAAGAAATTTGGTAAGGCCCCAAAGCAACTGTCAGAGGTGATAGCAGAAAACGATTCTGAAAGGTAGGCAGAGAACAGACTATACTGAAATTTGTGAGTTTAAATATTTTTTACTTTTTCCTAAGTAAAATGAGCAACCCACTCTTCCTTAAATAAGAAAATAAGATGATATTATCTATATATTAAGACTAGCTACTAAGTAGAGAATGATTATAGTGAGAGGTGGCAAGTAGTTATTAAAGTTTGTAAGCACCTACCTAGGATCCTCAGAAATTATTTGGGAAGCACCTGGATTATCTGTACTCACATTGCATGGGAGCTTGAGTTATTTTATTTCTATGACAAAGGAAAGAGTTGATCTAGACAAGATATATTCTAGTAGGAAATTATATCAGATTAACAGAAACCAGGTCCATTTCTTTTTGGCCATAAAACAAGACAGGGAAAGCACAGATGGCTCTCTGTGGATGACCAAACTGGGGAAAATTACCAGATTTCAGGAAAGATCCTATAGTTTAGACTACATGCCTTTGAAGAATCAAACCTGCCTTCTTTTAAAAATAAATTTGCTGTGATAAGCAGAAAATCCTTCTAGGAAAATTTTGATTCACATAAATGTAAATAACAATTAAAGAGGATATTTTTACTTATGAAACTAAAGGTAGCATGTATTAATTTACTATTGTTGATTAACAAATTACCACAAACTTAGTGACTTATACGATGTAAATTAATTCTCTTACAGTCTGGAGGTCAGAAATCCTAAAATCAAGCTGTCAGCAGGGCTGTGTTCCTTCTTGAGGCTCTAGGGGAGAATTCATTTCTTTGACTTTTCAGGCTTCCAGAGGCCACCTGAATTCCTTGACTTATGTCCCCATCTTCCATCTTCAAAGCCAATGTTATAACTTCTTCCAGTTTTTCTGTCTCAAACCCTCCTTCTTCCTTCTTAAAAAGCCCCTTGTGATTACATCGTGCCCACCCAGATAATCCAGCGTACTCAGATCTGCAAAGTCCTTTTTGCCATGTAAAGCAACATATTTATAGAGCTTCAAATATTCTTCTTTATGACACTAAATGAGAGAAAGAAAGGAGTGTCAACCACAGAGTTGTAAACAAAATGATGGTGCTTAAAAATTCAAAACACAGTCAAGTTATCCTTATGCATGAAAGCAAACATAGAGATATTTTCAAATACATAAATGTCAGAACACATATGCTATAGGCTGAGTGTCTGTGTCCCCCCAAAATTCATATGTTAAATCCTAACACCCAATGTGATGATATGTGATGGTATTTGTGAAGCAGGTTCAGTGTGCACTGGCTACCAACTTATCTGAGTCTTGTGAGACAGAACACCCACACACAACAAATTACGTGAAGCACATTTGCTACTTACAGATAGGCAGCAAGAGACAGCAGAAGCTAGGATTCATGGTGAGCCAGTTTCCCAAGGCTCAGGAAAGCTGGCTGGGGTGCATAGAATCTCAACTATGCATGTCCCACTTGCACATTAGCAGAGAGACTGCAAAAAGCAGCCAGTCCTGTGTTTCATACTGTGATGTCATATGAGATGCTGAGCTAAAGCACTGAAGGACATCCTATCCTATCCTAGGGGAGACTGGAACAAAGTCTAGGCTGTCCCAGCTAGCTCCCCTTCATCTCAAGATTTTGCATTGCCAGCACATTCTACAGTTATTCTTGAGAGGTACAATTGAGAAAGGATGGAGAACTGCGTCAGTCCAAGGCCACCCAGAGAACTGCAGTATTTGCAGGTGGGACCTTTGGAAGATGATCAGATCATAAGGGTGGAGCAGGATTAGTGCCCCTACAAAAAGGAACACAGAGGGCTCCCTTCCCTTTTCTGCCACGTAAGGACACATGCTATTTTATGAACCTGTCAGTGGATCCTCACTAGACAATGAATCTTCCAGTGTCTTGATCTTGGAGTTCTCACCCTCCAGAACTGAATACATTTGAGAAGTAAATCTTTTGTTTGTAAAGCCACTCAGTCTATGGTATTTTGTTATGGCAGCCTGAGCTGACTAAGACAACATACTAGGACACTTAGATCAACTAAAAGTCTAGGGAAAAGAACATTAAGTATGAGTAAAAAGTAAGCACATAGCTTCTTTTCTGTCTGTTCATAACCACAACAACTCCTATGGAAGAGATTTTTGTTTCCTAAACCGCTTGAAGGAAAAATTTATATATAGAAGTAAGAAATAATTTGGATTTAATTGTGTTTTCTAAGAGTGAGTGAAGAGGAAGGAAGACAGAAAGGGAAGACAGATCAACCAGAGAGATGATATGAAGCTGTGTAGGGTAAAAGATCATTGTAAGACACTGGTTGTGGGATGGACAAAGAACCTGTTAAGAATGATAGTGTCTGCTGTTCTACTCAAAGTTGTTTGAATTGTTATAATTTCAATTCCTCTTCTACCTTCCTTCCATTTTTTTCATTTGTATGAGTGAATGTGTAAATTGAAGAGTCCATGTTCCACATCTGAGCAGATATGATTCAAATCAGAGATAGCACATGAAAAAGCAGCAGTCCAGAGGTAGCTATGAGAACAAAAGCCTCTGAAAGTCCAGAAAATTTTAGGAAGGAGTTTTGAGTCAATTTTACCTAGATTTTCAGAGAATGGGAAAGATATAAGCTATCATTTGGATTGTAAATGAATTAGGGAAATTATATCTGCTGGACACTGGTGGTGTTAATGATCTGATGTCTACATAATCCTTTTAAATATCATTTTAAAATGTACTTGAATGTTTTCTTTATTTTAACTCTCAACTTTAGTAGTTTATTTTTCTCTGCCCTTACTGAAGCCTATCCTTGAGGGAAAGGAGGAGATTAACAGTCATACTCTTAGTCTTCTTATCACTAAAAAGCATATCCCTCCCAAGCTCAGGACATCCTATCCTATCCTGGGAGAGGGGAGATTGGAACAAAGCCTCTCTTCTTCTGATTTTCATAACACCACATTCTCCTAGTGCTCCTTCTGGCCCACTCGCCATTCCTTCTAAGTCTACTTTGCTTAATCTGCTTTTGCTTAGTTGGTACCCAGAGTGTAGACACTGGCCAACTTTCACTGAAATGAAAGATGTGATGAAAGATAGTCACTTACCATTTATTTGTGACATACCACTGCAAACTTAGCAGCATAAAGTAACAACTATGTTATCATACTCACATATTCTGTGGGTCAGGAGCTTGAAAAGGGCACAGGGAAAATGGCTTAACTCTTTGGGAAGGTGTGCATGCTGGGGGTGACTCACAGCCTAGGAGCTGGAATCATCTAAAGGTTTGATCAGTCACATGTTTGGACTCTAAGCCAGACTGATGAGCATAGCTTGGCTTCCTCATAGTATGTCAGCCTCAGAGTGCTGACACTTCTTACATGGGATCTCAGGGCATAAAGCATGAATGTTCCAAAGAACACGACAGAAGTTGCATTGCCTCTTCTTACCCAGCCTCAAAAGTCATATGCATCACTTTCAACTCCATGCAATTGAAAGTCACATGCATCATTTTCAAACCCATGCTATTACTTGCTTGTAATCACAAGCAACTAACAAGCCCACCCAGACTTAAGAAGAGAGATAGACCCACCTCTGGATAAGAGTATTATGAAGATCACAATAGAGCAGAGTGTGCAGGATGGGAGAGATTTTTGCAGCCATTATTGAAAAGTACAATCTGCCACACAAGTTTTGGCCAATCCAGTGAGTTTCAAGCTAGTATATTTGCTTTCCTGCTTGATATTTCTACTGGGATCTAACAGGCATTTCAAATGCAACCTGACGAAACAAGAAAATATGGTTTTTTTTGCCCAAGCCAAAGCTTAGGATGATGGCAAGATTGTGAGAGGAAACAAGAGGTAGAGTGCTGCACTAAAGACATTTTAGATTATTTAAATGAAAGAGAAGGAATTAAAGTCTATACAGCAAAGTATGAGACTTAAATGTAAAACCACAAGCTATGAAAACCCTAGAAGAAAATCTAGGCAGTACCATTCAGGACATTTAAAAATGGTATTTAAAACAAAGATGAATAAATGAAACACCTAAGACATTTAGATTATTTAAAATGATTATTTAGATGTGAAATTGCTAAGTGTTTTAAGTTAAAGTTATTAGATCTGAGGAAAAAGCAGCAATATGTATGCATATTAATTGAGCAAAACCTTGATATCAGTATCAAGCTGATGAGAGCTAAAGGAGGCCTCAGACAATCTAAAATACAGCAACGGCTTTATAATGGGAGAGGTCTTATAGCCATTGCAGGATAAGGACAGGCATCATGCCTGAGACCACGGGTCTACCAAAAAACTGACTCTGAGGCTAGACTGGGTTGCTAACTTAGATGAAAAGTAAAATATTGCTGGTAGAAATTAATCTAAATAACTAGCCTCTGAAGATTCTTTAGACTGGACCAGACAAATTCAAACTCCAGGAAAATATGGCATGCCAATAACTGTAGAGTTCAGTAATATTCAGAAAGGGCAAATGACAATGATAAGCGCTGTGTTAGATGTTTCTTTCAGATGGAAATGTACCTTCTTCATTTAGATATTCAAGGTAAAATAGGATGAGTCAAAGATAAATTTAGACCAGAAGCTCATTAGACCCCAGAGCTGGCAAAGACATTCTGATATAAAAACAAGATAAACCCCCCCAAATCATAAAAACCTCAATATGACAGGGGAAGGAGGCTATGTCTGCCTCAATGTAGCAATTGGAATAATTTAATCTGGTCATAAGAGATGATTGTGGCTAAGAAAAGAAGACGGAAAGATCTCACAAGCTATGCTAGTCATACTGCTATCTTCCGGTCAAGACTTTGGTGAATATAGAAGTAATTTTAACTTTTTCTTTAAATGTTAGTGAAAGTTTCTTTTGTAAAAGTTAAACCTTGTTTCTACCTGAGTTGACACAAAGCAAGATGGTACCATCTAAGCAGTGTTAGGAGGAAAATCAGAGCCCTTTAAGAATTTAAGTCCAGTGGTAGACATGAGGACACTGGTTTAAGACAGTAAAGAATGGTAGAAGTAGGCCAAATAGGAAAAAGATAGTGAAAGTAGAAGAAAATTGGAGATGCAAATTATGTTGATCCTTCATGCCTGGAGATTTGTCTATTATTTTTTCCTCTCTATTTCATTCATAATACAAATAGAAAATAGCTAATCAGTTTTCATAGAACTCTTTAGGCTTTTCAAGGAATTTATCAAATAGACATCTCACCTGGCTTTTTAGGAATTATTGAATAACTGAACTGCAGTTAGACCTCTCATCTTCCAGAATGTCTAAGGGTATTTTTCTAGAGAGATCAAATTATTAAGTGTTTTAATATAACTGTCAAAAGTTTTAAGAATCTAGGAATTATTCTATTGGCTTATTCTTCCTAAGAAACCACTTCTCTTCTATGTATATATATATATATATATATAAAATACTTTAAGTTCTAGGGTACATGTGCACAATGTGCAGGTTTGTTACATATGTATACATGTGCCATGTTGGTGTGCTGCACCCATTAACTCGTCATTTACATTAGGTATATCTCCTAATGCTATCCCTCCCCCCTCCCCCAACCCCACAACAGGCCCTGGTGTGTGATGTTCCCCTTCCTGTGTCTAAGTGTTCTCATTGTTCAATTCCCATCTGTGAGTGAGAACATGCAGCATTTGGTTTTTTGTCCTTGCGATAGTTTGCTGAGAATGATGGTTTCCAGCTTCATCCATGTCCCTACAAAGAACATGAACTCATCATTTTTTATGGCTGCATAGTATTACAGTGTGGCAATTCCTCAGGGATCTAGAACTAGAAATACCATTTGACCCAGCCATCTCATTACGGGGTATATACCCAAAGGACTATAAATCATGGTGCTATAAAGACACATGCACACGTATGTTTATTGCAGCACTACTCACAATAACAAAGACTTGGAACCAACCCAAATGTCCAACAATGACAGACTGGGTTAAGAAAATGTGCCACTTCTCTTCTTTATATTCCTAACCCTTGATGTAGAGCTGTAGTAAATAGAAACTATGGATAAGACCAGGAAATTATGTTACCTCTTGTCACTCTTAAGTGTCACCTCTTTCTGGGAGCCCTGGAGTACAAAGCATTAAATCAGGATCAATACAAGTTCCAAGATAAAAACAGTTTTCCTTGCTCTCTATCCTAAAAATAGCTGGCGAGTTCAGGTGCAGTATTCAGACATTTTCCATCTAGATTAAAGACCTAGATTAAGGGATTGTCTGAGTCTATTTTATAATAGATTGTCACTGTCTTTCTTACTAGGCACTTCTTCACTTGAAAGCCTAGGCTGTGGTCTTTCTCCTTCACCAGACAGATAAACACTGTAGTGTTGGTCACATTTTTCTAAAACTATGTTGTTTATCCACATTCAATTCCTCTTCTTAAGATCTCTCTTTGGCCAGGCGCGGTGGCTTACGCTTGTAATCCCAGCACTTTGGGAGGCCGAGGCGGGCGGATCACGAGGTCAGGAGATCGAGACCACGGTGAAACCCCGTCTCTACTAAAAATACAAAAAATTAGCCGGGTGTGGTGGTGGGCGCCTGTAGTCCCAGCTACTCGGAAAGGCTGAGGCAGGAGAATGGCGTGAACCCAGGAGGTGGAGCTTGCAGTGAGCCGAGATTGTGCCACTGCACTCCAGCCTGGGCGACAGAGTGAGACTTGGTCTCAAAAAAAAAAAAAAAAAAAAAAGATCTCTCTTTAAAAATTTTGGCTATATTCATGAAAATGTAAATTTCTGTTTGGGATGGACTTTGTTCCCCCTTTATTACTGTCACCATTCCTATTATTCTCTTTGGCCTCCCATGCTGGACACATACTTCTATAAATCTTATAGATGGAGCTGGTATTATTTTTCTAGTTTGAAACACTTGTAATAAAGTTATGTCATTATTTCTATCTTTATAGGGGCCAATAGTTACATACATTGACTCAGAAGTACAAAAAATTAATTTTAATTTATATAGTTGACTAACTTTATAATTGACTTTTTAAACTCTGCAGTCCCCCTTTCCACCAATCCACCAAGCCCTTTCCAACCCTTTTCACCACTGCCCTCCATTACTACTGCTAACATGAGAACCAACAAAATCATGTATCTGTTAAGTAGGGAAAATCCTGCTTTCTGCTGTTTAAAAGGCTCCTTTAGGTATATATTCATTCAATTTAGAGGTTATACTATCAATCAGGGCTGTTTTTCTACTCCATAGAAGTCTTCTCACCACTATCCACCCCTGATCCTTTTCCCTGGATGTAATTTGAATACCTGTGGAAACTTGCATATGACCATAGGGTTGGATGGCAGGGCATTTGGTCCCTGGATTCTCATTGGACTCCAGTGAGGTTTTTCTTGTTTTGCTGAGTCACTGGGCAATCTGGATTGATGCCTTTAATTTTGGAGTACTATGGGATGGAACACTAGATTATTAGGAAGGGAGATGGTTAAACAGAGAAGGGCACCTTTAGTTTGAACAAAACACTACTACTACTCAACTTTTATTTAAATAAAAGTTTAAAATTACTCTTTAGTTAGCCATGGCTTGGCTAAAAACTGTTAAAATTGGCTGGGCATGGTGGCTCAAGCCTATAATCCCAGCACTTTGGGAGGCCAATCACTTGAGCCCAGGAGTTTTAAGACCAGCCTAGGCAACAAAGTGAGATCCCATCTCTACAAAAAAAAAAAAAAAGAAAAAAAGAAAAAAAGCTGTGTGTGGCATACTTGTGGTCCTAGCTACTTAGAAGGCTGAGGTGAAAGGATTGCTTGAGCCAAGGAGGTTGGGGCTTCACTGAGCTGTGACCATGTCACTGGACTCCAGCTTGGGTGACAGAATGAGACCCTGTCTCAAAAAAACAAAAACAAACAAGCAAACAAAAAACTGCTAAAGTTTATAGATTCATATTCCTTCAGCAGTAAACAAAGAAAGATTTCCCTTTTGACACCAGCTTATAAGAAAAATAAGGTTATTAAATGGTACTTTATTCCATTAAGGTCAATACATTCTAAAAATAAAACAGAACCATACTCACTCTTTTAAAATGCTACACATGTCAATACTGACACGCTTCATCTAAGAATTCTGCATTATTGGGAACCTGCTTATTTTTCGTAATTGCATATTCATAGAAAGAGTAATTGTGGATATGTAGTTGTCAGGAGTCATGTTAACTTTTCTTAGTTAATCATACAGGATGTTCTCATGCTATAGAAATTATTTACATAAACTAGACACTGCATTGTCTCCCTCTCTCATTCCCTCACTTTCTCTTTCTCACGCATGTGCACATGTGTGCACGCACACACACACACACAATTAGTCTCACTGGCAACACTTGTTCTTAGGTAACAGACATTCCAATAAGCTCAGCAATTCAAAGATTTTCTATTAGTCTCTTAGAAGGGACAATGTGCTAGGCAATTTTCACTTTGTACATCTCCATTATGCAATGGAACAAGTGAGACAGAGTACATTGAAAGAGGGAAGAATTGCAATAGTTGAAGTATTAAAATCCCCCAGTAGAGTCACATTTCATTTCATTTACACATAGTTTTATAGAACATTATTTAATGCATAAGGAGTAGTCATCTGTACTGAAATCACAGAGACCATTACATATTGATGAATGCTTTGTACACCTTATAAATCAGATGAAAAGAAACTAGGAGTATGGGAGCAAAAGTTAGATAAAGGAAGCACTACTGAGAAAGGCTAAACAGGAGCCGGTAATCTGCAAAGGTCAAGCAAAAGGTTTTGACTGTCCTTAGCAGAAGCTTACCTTTTCTATAAAGGCTACCCACCTGGCATCTTTTCCCTGGTAAACTGAACCAACCTTGATATACACCAAGATAAAGCATTCCAAAACAGAAGGGCATCCTTAAGCCATCTTGGGGATTCATTCCATTTCCGAAAAATAAGTTCAGGCCACAGTTCTTGGCTGTCAGATCTAAGTCAGACAATAAGATAATTTGTGGCTTATGAATAAGCAAAACTTATAAAATAACCTTGAGCAACAAACATAAGGTAGATAAAAGACATTTAACTTAAAATGATTAAAATATAGCAGACATTTTGATTAAAATAAAAACTAGCCTATGATTCTCTTCCTTTGTCTGGCTTTTTACTTAGGGATTTCTCCAAAATTGGCTTTTGAGTTCTTCTTAAGAAGCCAAACAGAAGAAGGAAACCATTTTCTCAGTCATAGCAATAGTAATGGCTTACCACATAATGAGCTATCAATATGTGCCAGGCCCAGTTCTAATTGCTTTATAGATATTAACTAATTTAATAGTTAAAAAAGAAAAAAATATGAGCAATGCCTTTTCTTGTGCCTATTTTACAGTGAATCAACCTGAGGATCTGAGCAGTTTAGTTATCTGCCTCAGGTCACAGATCTTAGAAGAAGCAGAGACAGGATTTGAACCTAGGAAGTTTAACTATAGAATCTGTGCTATTAGCCACTCTACTAAACTGCATATGGTGTTCAGTGCAACATGGGATTAAGGACAAGCATGGCTCAACTAAAGAATGACCATATGAAGTGTACTTTGCCCAGAAGAGAAGCCTTACCACGTAGCCATTCTCTCTTTATTCTACAAATTAACCCCCATGTGGAAAAGCAATGTCTGTCATCCACATTTACATTTGGTTTCTGGTAAAGGTTTTTTCCTTTATATTTGAATTTCTTTTGATAATCTTTAGCCCCCAAAATGATGGATTCTTCTCATAAAATTGCTCTCACACTAACCAATTAAATTTAGCATCTTCAGCATGCATTATTACTTAAATAGGATGTGACATCTTAAGAGCTTAGTATTGTAGGAGTCGATTCTTTATGATAGCATCAAAACCTTGAAATAAAATGTCTTAAGAGGTTTTGGCCATTACATGGGAGGTAACAGATTTGCTCTAAATGGATCTGTGGATAGGCTGGCTAGAAATAAAGTTGGATAGGCCCAATTTTAGGACAAACAATTCCAAAATAAAATATCAGGAAGGCCACAATTCTCTTTTCCACCAAAAATAAACAATATTGTTAAAGCCAGTGGGAGTTTCTTCGCAATGAACTGATGTTGACTATTACAAATTAACTGAATTTAGGGTTCCACTACTAATTGAGGTTTTACTCACTTAAGTAGTTTAATTATTTTAATGTAATAGCACCCCCAAAAAGAAACTTCTATTAATTCCTCATTTATTTATTTTCTAATCCTGTCATATCGACCTCTAAATTGGAAATATTTGCCACTGAACCCTCAACCTATTTACAAGTGTAAATGGTGGTTGTGAAACCTAAGACTGATTCACAGGAACTACAATTTCAGCCTAAATACATGTTTATTTCAGGACTGCTCTCCTCTCTCCTCATCTTTGTACTTTTCCTGAGAGTCAAAAATATTTTTTGTATTTTTAGGAGAGATAGGATTTGCTGGCCGGCGTCTGTAGTCCCAGCCACTTGGGAGGGAGGCTGAGACAGGAGAATGACGTGAACCCGGGAGGCGGAGCTGGCAGTGAGCCATGAGCTGAGATAGCGTCACTGCACTGCAGCCTGGGCTATAGAGTGAGACTCCGTCTCAAAAAAAAAAAAAAAAAAAATTCTTACCTACTAGTTAGTTCGTCATTAATACTCAATTGTGTGATTACAAACTTCTTTCCTTTTTTCAGTAAATCTCTATATTTAGATAGTTTGGTAGTGAGCATGACCACTCCTCTCCAAAGCTTCTATATTGATTCTTTAATGATGTTCAGGTGCTGTTTCCAGCTGACCCATCTTAGCAGCTCTGATTATACTAATTTTTTCATACATATCTTAAAAGCCTAGAAACAGAAATCTTTGACTTCTAATGTGTATCTTTGACTGCTATCTAAAGACGAAGACAGAAACATGAAAGGAAATGTTAAGCTTTGGGGATTTCCTTGATTTCACTTTCAAATTGATGATTATTTTAATTGCAGACATTTTATTTTAATTTGTTAGTAACTTCTAGGCAGAGGGTAGGCTTTCAAAAAGTACATTTACTATTTTTTTGCTTCAGAGATAACCTTTTAGATTTGAAGGCAGGGATTTGTACAGATATATATACACATATATATGGATGTTCATAGCAACGTTATTCACAATAGCCAAGAAGCAACCAAAGGATCCATTGACAATTGAATGGAGAAACAAAATGTGGTGTGTATGTATATAGAAATTTTGTTATATGCACACATACAAACACACACATATACACACAATGGAATATCACTCAGTCTTGGAAGAAAATTCTGATACATACTACAACAGGGATGAACATTGAAGACATTATGCTAAGTGACATAAGCCAGTCACAAAAGGACAAATACGGTATGATTCAACTTATATGAGGTGCCTAAAGTAGTCAAATTCATACAAACAGAAAGGAGGATGGTAGTTGCCAGAGTATGGGAGGAAGGGATATGTGGAGTTATTCTTTAATGGCTACAGAGTTTCAGTCTAGGAAGGTGAAAAAGATCTCAAGATGTTTGGTGGTGATGTTGCTGAGCAATGTGAATGTGCATAATGCCACAAAACTATACTCTCTTGAAATGGTTAAAATGCTAACTTTTATGTTACGTATATTTCACCATAGTAAAACAACCTTTGTAATTATTTAAAAATATCTCTTGATATCTCTCCTACCTTCCAGTATGTAAACGTCTTCATATTTTTTTCTTTTTTGAGTCATGGTCTTGCTCTCTTGCCCAGGCAGAAGTGCAGTGGTATGATCTTGGCTCACTGCAACCTCTGCCTTCTGGGTTCAAGCAATCCCTCAGTCTCAGCCTCCTGAGTAGCTGGGACTACAGGCAAAGTCCACCATGCTCAGCTAATTTTTGTATTTTTGTAGAGATGAAGTTTAGCCACGTTGTCTGGGCTGGTCTCGAACTCCTCTGCTCAAGTGATCTGCCCACCTCGGCCTCCCAAAGGGCTGGGGTTGCAGGCGTGAGCCATCGTGGGCAGCACAGTATATTAATCTCTTACCTCTCATATTTGTTTTGTGACACCATCACAGAATTTCTCAATGACAACATACTCTTTTCCTACATTTGCTCTTTTCCTACTCCCCTCAACTTTTAAAAAATCGGCCTTGTTGCTTAAAACACTATACAAAATTTACATTAGAAACATAATGTCTACGTAGCATCAGCACTGTGGCATTCACATTTTCCCACTTCGAACTCTAGGCAATGTATCCATGACTGTCAAGCATTATAGCATTCCATGCTCACTCAATTCTCAGGCTGTTCCTGGTGGTTTCGCAGAACTTTTCAAGTAATTACTTTCCTTAGTATCAAGGGACTTATAACAACCAAAGAGCATGTTGCTCATCTCAGTCATCGTCTGGGTGCAGTGACACCCATTCGAAAGGCACTGACACTATTTTGTGAGCCTGGCCTCATGATTGAGATCACATAATTGCAATAATTAGGAAACTCACCTCAGGATATTATCAAAATGACCCACCCAAACCCAAGTCCATATGGTTTGAAATAGCTAATGAGTCAGTTAATGTGCTATGTCCAGGAGTAATGGGTACTCAATATGGATAGCATGAAGGTATAATTTACCAACGTTCTGACTGATTAAGGGTTTCAAGTGGACATTTTGCAACTTAAAGAGGGTATGAAGTATTAACAGTTTTGATGATTGAGACAAAAGGAAGAAACAGTGTTTAAAAGTCAGGGACATTGGAACTTGAACAATTTCTTTCAATCATATTTTCCAGGCTTACAAAGTTAATACTATATAAAATGGAATGGAGATGTAGGTTTCAGTAGCCAACTGATAATGTGGAAAGGTATGGGGGATGCTACTGGCTGAGTCCTTTGCATAACAGAAAAATAAAGAAAATGCTAAAAATTCAATCCACTGATTTGGGGGTGGGGTGGGGAAAAGAGAGAAAGTTCTATTACAAAGAAAAGATAGAATTAACAGATGTCTATATGGAAGGGATTCACTGAGTGATTAGATATATTTTTATTTCATGTTAGTATAAACCCAAATAAATGGTCATAGTATTTTTGGCTAATTTGTTGTCTGCAGTATGTTGGAGATAATAAATATTTAGTCCAAGCATACTTATACATTGGGATTAAGAAAAATTATAAAGTAATGTTTTACTACTAATTTGAAACCTCTATGATAAAGGTCTGTATTACATTTTTTATTTTGGATATGAAGGGATGTA
This sequence comes from Nomascus leucogenys, assembly GCF_006542625.1. Taxonomy (NCBI): domain Eukaryota; kingdom Metazoa; phylum Chordata; class Mammalia; order Primates; family Hylobatidae; genus Nomascus; species Nomascus leucogenys. The sequence goes on along the minus strand of NC_044394.1, from coordinate 22,512,568 downwards.
AGCCCAGTGCATTCTTATACAGAAAGAGTTCTTAATTTGGAGTCCATACACACTCATTGGGTCCCTGGTTAGATGTTAGGAACAATCTGTGAGCTTGGAAAGGAGGGGAAAAAAATCACATTTTTATTTGTCACTCATTTGTACTGGAATTTAGCATTTCCTGTAATTATATAGAAAATCATTAGGATTAGCATTATGTGTGATTTTTTTCCACCAAAAGTAGTTGAAGATATTTTCATATCACAATAGAGCTGTTTAGCTCTTCCAAAATATCATTTATGTTCATCGGTATTGCAAAAGTGTGGCTGATATTAGACCTACTGCCAGGTCTAATATTTAAAAACCAATTTTAACATACTTTGTTTCTTTTATAATTCTCTATGTTTAGTTTTATCCATTTTTAAAACATCAAAAACTTATAGAGAATGGGTCCAAACACTCTCCTAGACTATCAAAGGGGTCTATGGCACAAAAAAGGTTAAGACCATATGCTATACTATACAGTGGATTTATCAAGATCCAAATGTTTTATACTGGACCAAGGCTTTTAGTTCCAGGTATCAGAATTAACTTGGAGATTTTACTTTATCATTTTAGAAAAAGATAATATATGCACTTCAAAAAATGTTCAATTGTACAAAAAGTTATACAATGGAAAGTGTCTCATGCCAACTCTGCTTTCCAGAAGCATCCACAATTTCTTATGAGCCTTTCTGGAGACATTCATATTTAAGCATATAATACATGCAAATGCTTATAATACATACATTTACATAGAACATGTATTTTTATGCTTTTAACACAAATAGTAGCATACTTGGCACAATAACCTTCATTTGGCACTTAACAATGTATCTTAGCATGGCATGGTGCTTTGCATCTGTAATCCCAGTGACTTGGGAGGCTGAGGCAGGGAGACTGCTTGAGGCCAGGAGTTCAAGACCAGCCTTCAAAACATATTGAGACTCTGTCTCTAAAAAATATTTAAAAATTAGCCAGACATGGTGGTACACACCTGTAGTCAGAGTTAGGTAGGAGGCTGAGGTGGGAGGATTGCTTGAGGCCAGGAGGCTGCAGTGAGCTGTTATTACACCACTGCACTCCAGGCCGGGACAACAGAACAAGACTCTGTCTCTAAAAACAAAATAGTATATCTTGGCAATTGTTTTATATCATAGAAATAAACTATCTTTTTGTTTTTAGTGGGTAGGTAGTACTTGATTACATGGAAGCATCATACTTTAGTTGACCAGATCTGTTAATTGTCACTTAATTAGCATTCTGTGTTTTACTATTTCAAGCAATGTCCCTAAGTAATACTTTGATATTTTCTCCTTGTAGACCTTCTACATGTTTTAATATGTTTATTCGTAGTTATGTCACCTTGTTTTAGATTTATTTTTATTTTTAATGCTCCTTTTAAATCCATTCCTAAAGTGTGTGCTTTTTTTGTTTCATATGTGTACTTGTATTCGCCTTCTAAAAATTTCGAATTGTTTGAGACGTTGAAAGTTTATAGTTTTCTAGTTCATCCAGTTGTTCTACTTTAATTTTGTGTAATCTAATCAATTCTCCATTTCTTGAAGCAGTATTTATTTACTCTTTACTCTGAGCAATAGGAAACTAGTACTGTCTGAGAAGTAGTTAGATGCTCTGGTCATCTACAGAAATTCAGCTTGATGAAGAATATCACACAGGTTATTTTGATGTGCTGCAAACATTAAAAAGCACTTGTTTAAAGGGAGAGTTTACACTAGAACTAAGAAGCCAGGAAGTCTGAATAATTCTAAAATAACTGGAATGCTAGTTATTTTTCTGTAGCATTTGAAAGTCAAAGATGAATTAAGTTACATACTTACTATCACTTAGGTCAAAGTTTTCTATTCTCATCATACACTGCAGTTACCTGGACAATTGTCTCACTTGTCTATGTCTCATTTGCTGTAAAAAGCTAGTATCAATATGAGTCATGGCTAAGTGCTAACGTTAATATTGCATAATGTTTACATGTATGGGACCACTGCTAAATTTCCTAAAAAAAAATGCAGATATACTTATTAATTAGTCTTAAAGCAGGCACTACCTTGACACTTAAAGTACTAATAGTTACTTATATTCTTAGCGTTGCCAACTTTGTGATAGCAATGTAAAAATTTCCCCTTATTGTTCTTTTTTTTTTTTTTTCTTTGAGACAGAGTCTCGCTGTGGCCCAGGCTGGAGTGCAGTGGCGCAATCTCGGCTCACTGCAGGCTCCGCCCCCCAGGGTTCACGCCATTCTCCTGCCTCAGCTTCCGTAGTAGCTGGGACTACAGGAGCCCGCCACCTCGCCCGGCTAATTTTTTGTATTTTTAGTAGAGACGGGGTTTCACTGTGTTAGCCAGGATGGTCTCGATCTCCTGACCTCGTGATCCGCCCGCCTCGGCCTCCCAAAGTGCTGGGATTACAGGCGTGAGCCACCGCGCCCGGCCCTCCTTATTGTTCTAATGTTTAACATGGTCACATTATTCAGCAGTTAATTCCACAAATATTTTTTGAGAATTGGATATTATGCTTGGCATTGTAGTTACAAATTTGAGGAAGACCTAGTCCTTGCTTGCTATGAGTTCAATTTATTTATCTACTAAGAAAAGCATTTTAAAATGCATCTAAAATATTGTATAAAAAGTGCTGTAATATTGATAAGCATATTCAGGGAATATAAGCTAAGTTTTGTAGTATAGGGAAATTTATCAGAGAAGGGGACACATAACTAATGCATATGCAGAGGTTATGTGGATGAAGTGAGGGTGTAAACTGGGAAGTGCTGAGGTCCTGGGACAGGAGAAGCATTTCAGGCAGATGGAACAAACCTGCAGAATAGAGAGAACCTGTCATTATACTCTTGTAATTGGAAGTGGTCAGGTGTGCCTAGCTCACAGAGAAGATAATTAAAAGAAAAAAAATCAGAGTTTTGTTCTTAGCCATACTGTATCGCTACCATAAAGGTAAATAAACAACACCAAAGTTTAGATGTAATTTCTCCACACTGGTCACTATTTTTATCCAGAGGAATTAGAGGAGTCAGATGTATACTTAGGTAGCCTGGAGGGGATATCAGAACTTCTGTAGAAGTATTATAACTTAAAGAAGGTATAATTCAATATTACAACATTACACTTATAAATTTTAAAAATACCTTTTGAAATATAAATTTCAGGAACATAATAATCTAAAATTCTATGCTACAAATGGAACTTTAGTTTTAAAATATGGGGAAACACTCACATATATGATTCGCAAAATCGAAATCTTTTAGAATTAACAAGGTACGATGAACCAAATTTAAAAATTGCTCTCATTTCAGAATTGGACCGAATTTAATAGTTCTAAAACTTCTGTTTTTTAAAATATATTTTCAGCCAGCCATGGTGGCTAACGCCTGTAATCCCAGCATTTTGAGAGGCCGAGGCAGGTGGATCACCTGAGGTCAAGAGTTAGAGACCAGCTTGGCCAACATGGTGAAACCCCGTCTCTACTAAAAATACAAAAATTAGCCAGGCTTGGTGGTGTGCACCTGTAATCCCAGCTACAAGGCGGGGCTGAGGCAGGAGAATTGCTTGTACCTCGGGAGGCGGAGGCTGCGGTAAGTCGAGATCGTGTCACTGTACTCCAGCCTGGGTGGCAGAGCAAGACTCTGTATCAAAAATAAATAAAGAAAATAAAATATATTTTCTAATATTCAAGTGAGATTTCTTCTATGTATTTGTTGTCTCTATTATGATGCAGTATGTACTATGAATATTTTCATGTAATTATCAAGTAGCAGCTTAAAAAAATTCATGTGATCTGGTTTGATGTTTAACAGAGATTTAACAACAAATCTAAGAGACTAGCTTTACTATCATTAATAAGAGATAAGGTAACTGACTTCCCTTTCAAAGAGATTTATTCCATATTTAATCACATACTTCAAATCTGGGTTCATTATATACTAATGTCAGTGCTTTGGGAAAGTAAAGATCTCCCATAAAAAAGAAAAATAGGAGCTTTCCACTTTAGGATAGTAATGTGAGCACATATATTTAACACTCTTTCCCTAAGTCCCAAGGAATTGATCAGAGAAATGCAAATAGTGGGGAAAAGTGAAAAAGAAATCATTAGCAGTGTTGGATGACAGGAAAGAAGGCCATTAAGAGGCCCCAACTGAGAAAATTGTCCCTACAGAATCTGTGTGGATAGGATCAAATTGGGGACCATAATAACTAGTCTCTGATTAGGCAGTTATGATGGAAGAAGTTCACCTGTGGAATAAGAGAACAGAATTTGAGCCTTCTCTCCAAAATTTAATATTTGAACAGAGCTGGGAATTGAGCTCCCTGGAGTAGTCAGTGGAGAGCAAATAAAATGACTTTTACTGGTGCAGTAGTGTTCACTAATAGGACAACTGGCTGAGGTGGGCAACATCACAACAGATTACCCAGGAGATTAGTCATGTCAGGTGGAAAGGTAGGGACAGGTGCTCAGCTTACTTTGGGCTATTCAACAACTGTGTCAAAAGACACTTCTTACCAAAGTGGAGGATTTTCTATCCGTGACTGGTCCCCAGAAATTCTCGTAGTGCTCACTGCAGCCACTTGGGACTCCCAGATTTAACAAAATAAAGGTACAAAAAAAAGTAAACTTTTTTTCCCCTTTTGACAAGAGTTAAAAGTTAGAAAAGAAAACCGCTATAATTTCTTGTTGTTCCCATGTCAACTCCCCTAAACAAAATGTCAGACTGTAAAGTTGAACAAACAGAAAATTCACCAAATGAAAGTATTTGGTAGTTCCAGGTATGAAAACTATTGTGAGGAGGTAACACAAATGTCTTTTGAGGATAAATAAAAACAGATTTATTCCAAGAAACAGTAACGAATTTTCAGAAATCTCTACTTCATATTCTCCATGAGAGTCTAGAAAGCATGTTGTCTATAAAAATGCAACAGTTTAGAAATTTTTAAAAGATTGCATTTAGATGCAAAACAGTGTTCTAAAACTAAAACATGGCCAGGTAGTGGCTCACAGCTGTAATCCCAGCAGTTTTGGAGGCTGCGGCGGGCAGATCACCTGAGGTCAAGAGTTTGAGACTAGCCTGGCCAACATGGTGAATCCCCATCTCTACTAATTAAAAAAATACAAAACTTAGCCGGATATGGTGGTGTGAACCTGTAATCCCAGCTACTCGGGAGGCTAAGGCAGGAGAATCACTTGAAGCTGAGACCTGGGAGGCGGAGGTTGCAGTGAGCCAAGATTGCACCACTGCATTCCTGCCTGGGAGACAGAGCAAGACTCCGTTTCAAAAAAATAATTAATTAAATTAAAACATACAATGGAGAATCTGCAAATTAGACATTCTGCAAGAGTGTTTAATTAAAACACTATCAATAATAAATCATAGTTTTTGAACACTTATGTGCTAGGCAAGTTTTACTCCTTTACATACCGTAACAAATTTTATCCTTATAACAAAACTGTAAGATGGATATTATTATGCTTTCTATTTTATAGATTAGAAAACTGAGGCACAGAAAATTTAAGCAACTTGCCCAAGATAAAAGATTTGTAAGTGGTAGATCCAGGCAGTGTAACTCAAGAGCCCACAGAATTAATTCCAGAACAAGAAAAAGGAGGAGACAGAGAACCAACCATTGAAGAAAACATTTGAGGAAATTTACCTGAGTGAATAAATGTCTTCACTCGATTACAAAAAAAAAAAAAGCTAGCTATAAGGAAAAAACAAAATTAAATTTGCCTCAGAATTGATCTGTATAAAAATCAAATGTCTGAAGACAGAGATCAAGAGCTTCATATGTAACAATTTCCAACATTCTATACCTAGCTAAGCTAACATTTACGTTTGAGGGCAACATGTTTTTCCATGCTATGCAATGGCTGACAAAACATACTATCCCCATATTTTTTCTCAAAATTTTAGCCAAAAAAAATTCTTGTCAAATGAAAGTAGATTCTAATAAAATAAATGAAACATTGAAGTGAGCAATAAAAACTACTTAAATTTTATTTTTTATACACATAAACATGTGTGATAACAATTTAAATACTTAGTGCAAAGGTCAAAAAGAGTTCTTGAAAGGGAAGATTATGACATTTCCTGCTTATTGAGTGATTGCCTAAGTGCCAGATGCTTTTCATGCATCATTTAATTTAATATAAAATAATAATGAGATAGGTATTGAATTCTCAACCAATTTTCCATGTAAGGTCAATAAAATCAGAAAGTCTGCATAATTTGTCCATGGTCCCACAGCCAGGCAACAGTAAGGCCAGGATTCATAGCCAAGCATGCTTGACTCCAGAACAAACATTATACTGCCTCATATTAACAATGTTAATTAATAATTAGTTGAATTTAAAAAGCCAAATAATTTAACAAACAAACAAGTGAAGAAGGAAATGAACAAACCTAAGATGAAAAATGATGGCAAAAGCTAAATGCTTGTTAAATCTCTGATGTAGCCACCCAAGAGGACTTAATAGGTGTTCTTGATTTGGCAGAGAAATGTAAGCTAAATATTCCTAAATTTGAATATAGCCACTACCAGGATAAAAAAAAAAGATTGTATAACTTATGTATTAGTGTTCTATTGTGACTGTAACAAATTACCAATTGTAGCTTAAAATTGCACAAATGTATTATCTTAAAATTCTCAGGGTCAGAAATCTGAAGTGGATTTTACTGAGGGAAAATCAAGGTGTTAGCAGAGCCTAAAAAAAAGAAGCAGAGTTTCCACTTGGGTTCTGTTCCTTCTTGATACCTTCCTGGTTCCGGGTCTTTAGGTGTCTACTGCAGATCTACACCTATACAATAATACTCTTTTACCTCAACTACCTTTAATGTGTCTCTTTCTTATAAAACTAACAAAAGTTCTGAAATGTGGTATCATTCAATTTAATGTCAGTTTCCCATACTAGGCTATAAATTTTTCAAAGGCAAGAATCATGCCGTATTCATCTTTGAATTCCCAGGACCAAACATAGTGTCTTGCGTATCTAAGTACCCAAAGCATATTTGTGAACTGAAATGCAATGCTGCATAGAGTGCAAGCAGAATAGGAGTGAAATGGGTCTTTTGGATTACTCAACACAAGTGGTAACCTGAGTTGTTGAAGCAGAATGCAAGGGTAAAGGCTATACCTGGTTTTAACTGGTAAGAATTATGAAAATTTCCCTCGCACTGAAGCTAATTGATCACTGGTTTCACGAAACTGTTTTTATTTAATATCTTTTCCCCATATCTTGAAAGATTGTAATCAGTGAATCTACTCTCATAATAAGAAATTAGCCAGGTATTTAAATGTAGCAGAAAGGACATTGTATTAATTGGAGTTACCTTTGACCATACAGTATTGATAATTTACATTACTGTTGACCAATGCACAATATGCAGATTTGATAATTTATTTCCTTAGGAATATAGCACAGCAGACTATTTAGAGGAGATTACAATATAGTATGTTCCCGAGTTGGTGCACCAATTTTTAATACATGTGTCAATTTTAAAACTGATAAAAATTAACCAATTAGCAAAGAATTGTCTTTGCTAAAAATAACTGTTGTTAAATCCCTGCTATGAGAAAGTGGAAACATTGTGATATCATTATTATTTAGGTGATATTTCTATTATCTCCTGAAAGTATTATGAAAGTATTACCCTATAGCATAAGCAAACTTGAGTAAATTAACAAAATTTTGCAGTCCAATATGAAATTATTATGAATATTTTAATCAGTTTGTACGGAGCAAGTTACTGTATCTGTTTTTTAAGGCAAGAATCGTTATCTGTTTTTAAAAAACTTTTTAGCAATTTATTATTACTTGTTTATAAAAATATAGAAAAGGAATTACAGATTCAAACATTTCAGATAACCAAAAAATTAAGTTCTTTATAAAGTTACCACTGATAGAGCATTTTTACTTATTTCTAGCGTATTAGCAATCAGAATGTGTAAACATATTTTACAAAGCTGGATATTCTGCATTGCTGCCTCATTATGCATTTTGATGACATTAGTAGATGTGTAAATAACAGACACAAATAAATTTGAATGGAAGTTACATAAATGCCTTCTGCAAATGCATATAGGTTATGTACTGGTAATAATCAAATTTTGGTTATGATATTTAAAGATCTTTTTATGCTATACCTATTTTCATATTTCATCATGAAAATATATTGGCATTTAAAGAAGAAACTTCAATAGATTTTTTTTTTTTTGCTGCTTGATTTTTTTATTCACCTAAAACTGGAATTAAATTTTTTTATAAAAACATTGAAAGTAGAATATATCTAAAATTTAAACGTTGCTCTTTTTTGAAAGATAATTCTTCTTTACAAGCCTCCTTCTTCCAAGTTACAATTTATAAAACTTTGAGTTTTCAGATATTGACATGTCAAGCTTTCAACACTCTAAAATACAGTGAAAGTTTTAAGTTTTATATTTTTCATTTAAAAACCTGGCTGCATAATTGTAACTAAAATATTTAGTATTATTAAAATATCATACATAAAATGTCTTTGGAGTAAATATGATTTTTCCACTGTGTTATAATGAAAAATAGATTTGGTCTTCGTCCTTTTTATACCTGGCACAGAGTGCCTAAATTCTTTCGAATTTCTTAAGTGTCTGGTATGTATTTTGTTATTTATAATGAGCCCCTTTAACATACCTGAGTTTATGCTAATAAGTGTAGTCCAGGTAGGCCCTTAGATGGTTTCAAGGGAAGAACAAGCCACAGATGTAATTTGAGGGCTTGTACTTTCAGTCCTATCCCTCCAAACTCTGGAGAGGGGAAGAGGGCTGAAGATTGAGTTCAATTACCAATGACAATGATTTAATTAAGCATGCCTGATGAATAAAGCCTTAAAAACAACCTCTTGAACAATAACGTTAGAGGAGCTTCTGGTTGCTCCAAAACATTGAAGTACTGAAAGGGTGGTGCTCATGTTACAGGAAAGGGGTCCCAATCCAGACCCCAAGAGAGAGTTCTTGGATCTCATGCAAGCAAGAATTCAGGGTGAGTCCATAGAATAAAGTGAAAGCAAGTTTATTAGGAAAGTAAAGGAATAAAAGAATGGCTACTCCGTAGACATAGCAGCCCTGAGGGCTGCTGGTTGCCCATTTTTGTGGTTATTTCTTGATGATATGCTAAACAAAGGTGGATTATTCATGCCTCCCCTTTTTAGACCATATAGGGTGACTTCCTGATTACTGTAAATTTTGCTCCCGAAAAACTGTAAATTTCAGAGCTACTCTTTTGTTTGCCTTTTCTCAGAATAACCAGCTCAAAATATGCCAAAGAAATATATTTTGGAGTAACAGAGTCTGGTGTTCTACAGTCATATTTTGGGGCAGTGTGTCTTGAGCCCTAATGTGAGATTTAGCCCTTATATCTGTGGAATCTGATGCTGACCTAGTTAGTGTCATAACAGGATTGAATTATAAGCCATCCAGTTGATATTAGAAAATCAGAAAATTGTTGAAAAATGGCAGACCCAGATACTGTTTTTCACAGAGTAAGTGATATTTAGTTGAGATAATAGCATAATCTGTGGCATAACAATGAGAATCTCTAGATTTCAACCATTATAATTTCATTTTATGGAACTGTTTTTGATTTTCCCTGTGTATTAACCTTGGTGTTTGCAAAATAAAATGTCAAAATAAAATTTACAAAATAAAATATAACAAAATAAAATGTAAATACCATGAATATATATCTTACCATCTTAAAATTTTAAGCACTATTATTAGAAAGGAAAAAAACTCATAAAGAGGAAAAGCACACCAGACCCAACTTGTGTATTTCTTCCCTGATTTAATGTGATTCATTAGAGGAATGATACTAAATAATTATTTACAATACTTCATTGAAATTCCTGTTCAAGTTTCTGCTGCTGACAGCCTTGGATAGAAGCTTTCTGACTGGCAGTTGAAGTAACCATAAATGGAGGCAGAACTTTAGAACTGAAAAGAAGTGGTGGAAACCCCAAAAAGGAATGCCATTAATATTTCTAACTAAAACCAATTTCATTGGATGATATATGTAGAGCAGGGCCTGTGACCAATCCAGTTTTTCATCTCTGTCTAACCAATATGGCTGAAGTTTTGCCCTTGCCCTAGGGCAGCTATCATTTGAAGGAAAGTTGCTGCTTTTAATGCAAGTTCAGTGACTTCAATTGTCTTCTCTGACATTACCAAAAAAAGATGCCCTGGGCTGTTAAATATATATATTTTTAAATTGGCATACATTGGGGAAAGTTCAAATGATTGGTTCTAAAAACAACGCACCTGACCTCCAAGGTATGGAGGCCAGCTAGTTTCACCTGATGGAGTTCCCCATTGAAATGCCTTTGAAAACAGAACACTTGTAGAGTCACAGTTGTACTAAAAAGTAAGGTTGTTACTATATTAAAAAGTATTTATTTGAAATCTTACGCTGGGCCAGGCCCTGTTTTAAGTAAACATATAGAGGAAATTCCCTGTCCTTATGTAAACATATAGAGAAAATTCCCTGTCCTTGTAGAGATATTATTCTAGCTACCATGGAGTTGGGAGCAGACAATAAACAGCCCAGTTTGTTAGAAGATAAGGAGTGCAATGGGGTGGGAGGGATACAAAGAGTTGTCAGACTCTGAAAGGATTAACTGTGCAGAAAGATCAGAAGAAGAAACAATCACAAGCATGCCTGGGCCTCTGACAGGTAGGAGATAGGAAACTCCCTGCATACCCTGATTTTCAAACAGAGACCTATATTCCAACCAAAAGAGTCACAGTTTTTCCCTGATGGGGTGAGCAAAATTAACCAACAGGCTAAGTTGCCCTTATCCATTGAGTGGATGAAATTCACAGTATGTAAACCAGCCAAGGGTGAGTAGGGGACACTAACCCTTGATATTAAATTGACAGTAAATAAGAACAGAGTTAGGAAAAAAATAGGGAGTTGGTACTCTATAGAAATTTTTTTCATCCGGCATTTTTAGTAAAAAGTATATCTAAACATAAATTAATAAGAGCTCATACTTGTTTGTCATGAAATTATAATACTGCTGTGAGGTAGAGATGATCATCATCTCTATTTTAGAAATGTGCTGACTAAGGCAATGACAAATTAAGTGATTTGCCCAAGGTCACACCTCTAATAGGTTGTGAAGATGGGATTTGAACCCAGACAATCTGATTTGAGACTCAAAGCTCTCCAATTTAATATACCAAGTTGCTTTCTCATTGTAAAGGAGCCAGGTAGTGGAGATAAGTAAAAATAAATCCTGCCCTAGGCTTACCAAGTAAGTGTCTTTAGACACCACAAATTTTGGGATGTTCTGTACATACCTATTGTGCTTCAGCCTAAGGTATGAGAGGAGAATTTTGGTGGCATCCTAGTGGACATTAAGTATTGGACACTGGAATACACACTCACCCTGTCAATTTACAACCGATAGGCCTGCATATATTTCTTCTCATTAAAGGATGGGTAATTTAGGAGAAAAAAAATATGGAGAATAAATGAAAGTATGCTCTCATGTAAGTAAAACATAGGCTTAAATACAATAGAAGAATCATATCTAAATGGGAAACAAAATTTTTGTTAAGCATCTGTATTGTACTCTTCACAATTTTAATAAAATATGAGCTGTATGAATAAAGTGAAAATGAAATGGTCTGATATGTTGAATGACAGAAAGAACATTAGTGATTAGAACTGACCCTGTAGAAAATCAAGTCATTGGAATTAAATAATATGTAGATACAATGCAAGGTGTGAACATCATAGGTGAAAACAAAATGATCGATTGAGTGGTTAGCAGACATACTAGATCTATCAATTGTATTATTTTAAAATTAAAAATAAAGACATCAACCTTTATTAATATTTACTATGCAGATTGCACTGGTGGCTTCCCTTTGTTTATATATCACATGGTCATGGCTGATATTCAGTACAAGTGGTTCACAGACAAGAAAGTAGAAGAGGCTCCATGGTACACCTTGAGAGGTTGCTTTCTCAGACACTAGTTTATTTTTTTTACTCTACATATAGCAATGTATGTATATACCTGCAAGATATATCGTATGTCCAGTTAAATAAATTCACAGATTATATTTTCCTAACCATGGAATTTGTTTTTTCAGTACAAGAAATGAGAAGTGACTGTAAAAATAGTGCACGCTTCCCTAATGATATCACCTGCTACCGTTTCAATGTGTCTCCTACTTTTGTAGGAGTTGCCAATGGGCTAGTATTACAAGGCGAGGCCTTTAAGAGGTGATTAGGCCATGAGAGCTCCTTCCTTGTGAATGGAATTAGTTGCCCTTATTAAAGGGGTTGGCAGAGGGGATCACCCTTCTACCTTCTCCCTGTGAGTATACCACATTCCTCCTTCTCTGTGGGATGCAGCAACAAGGTGCCATCTGGAAAGCAGAGGGCAGCATTCACCAGGCGACTAAACTTTCCAGTGCCTTGATCTTGGATTTCCCAGCCTCCAGAACGGTGAGAAAATAAATCTGGGTTCTTCTTAAATTACCCAGTCTCTGGTGTTTTGTTATAGCACAAATTGACTAAGACATCCTCTTTCCTCCTTTATCAGATATAACCAGTCTATTGAATTATGTATTAACCATTTCCTCACTTTCTGTATAAAATCCTTGTTTTATATTTTATTATCTGCTTTTATATTTATTATTTTATTCCTTCTACTTTTTGGGGAGAGATGTAATTCCTGTTTCTTTTTCTTTACTAACTACAAAAATTGGATGCTTAGATTATTAGTTTCCTTCCTTCCTGCCTTCCTTCTCCCTTCCTTCTTTTCTTCCTGCCTTCACGTTTGTTAACCACAGAAAAAAAACCCTTTAAATAAACATTAGGCATTTTGTTAAATAAACTGTTAAATTACTGTTAAATAAACAGTAGCTATTATTGTGGATTTGTCTGTTTTCCTTTGTAATTTTCTTCCTCTTCTGCTTCCTTTCTTTGTTCCTTCCTTCCTTTTCATCTTCCTGTTTTTTCTATAATATGAACTTAAATTTGATATTATGTATTTTCATGAGTTGACAATATTTCCTAATTTTTTATTGTAAGTTCATCTTTGTCTCATGTACTATATAGATCTTATTTGACCCTAGTGTAATTGACTTTTTAAGAAATATTCAAAAGGAGTTTTTAGTTATTCTACTGTAATTGATTTCTAGTTTAGTTTCACTGTGATTAGAAAACATGCTCTGTGTAATTTCAGTTCATTGAAATTTCTTACAACTTATAGTTCCTTAAAAAATGTTCAGTGTTTATTTAAAGGGTTTTTTCTTGTGGTTTTTACATTCAAAACACTACATTCTTATTTTTTCTTCTTGTTCTGTTATTTACAGAGGCAAGTTTGTTAAAGTAGTCACCATTATTATGGATTTTCTATTTCCCTTTGTAATTTTAGCATATTGCTTTATGAGTTATGAGGTTATGTTCTTGGAGGCACATACATTTAGAAATGTTGTATTTACTAAAACTTTTATTATCAGTAGCTGTCTTTATCTCTAGTGATTTTTTAAAGTTTTATTTTAAAGTTTACTCTTAATACAGGCATATAGTTGACCATTGAACAATATGGGGGTTAGGGACAGTGATTCCCTGCACAGTAAAAAATCTGTGTATAACTTTTGACTTCCCCACAACTTAACTACTAATAGCCTTATGTTGACCAGAAGCCTTCACAATAACATAAATAGTTGATTAACACATATTTTGTATGTTATATGTAATACATGTTGTATTCTTACATAAAGTAAGCAGAGAAAATGTTATTAAGAAAATTATAAGAGGAAAATATATTTACTATTTATTATGTGGAAGTAGATTGTCATATGCCTTTATACTTGTCATCTTTACGTCATGTAGGGTGGGAAGGAGGAGGAAAAGGAGAGGTTATTCTTGCTGTCTCAGGGGTGGAAGAGGTGGAAGAAAATCCACATGTTAAGTGGACCTATGCAGCTTGAATCTGTGTTGTTCAAGAGCCAACTGTATTCGTTCTGTTAGCCATGATTTTCCAGAGAAAAGAATCAATTACATATACATACATAAACACACATATGTATGTGTGTGTATATATAGGTATATATATGAGAGAGAGAGAGAGAGGGAGAGAGAGTGATTTATTATGAGAAATTGGTTCATTTAATTATGGAGGCTGAGAAGTCCCAAGATCTCTATTTAGCAAACTGAAGATGCAGGAGAACTGATGGTATAGTTTCAGTCTTAGTCTAAAGAACTGAGAAGGAAGAATATTGATGGTGTCAGTTCCAGTCCAAGTCCAAAGGTCTTTGGGGAAGGCTGAGAGAAAGATTAATATTATTCATTTCAACAATGTACTGGGGTCCTTCCTCGAGGGGACCCAGCCTTGCCCTCATTAGAAGGATTCTGGATCTGTATGTAAACTGGCTTGTCTAGGAATTGGGAGGTCATGACTCTCCATTTTTATGACTCAAATTAGACTTCTGTTCACTTGACCCAGAACTTTTCTGTCCATAAAGGTCAAGTAAGAATTCAGTAGGCTTCCTTTCTGTTTCACTTTTAGGAACACCAATAATTAAATAGCAAATGCCATGGGTCAGTTCAAGGCCGACTCATCTGATTGTTGCTTTGACTCTACTGTCCATCACCGTAACCATACCCACCTTGCCTTGGAGATTGAATCCTGCCTCTTGGCTCTTGCCATCCAGGATCCAATTACTCCCATTACATTTAGGTTTTCTAATGTAGTGACTTCAGTTCCCACTGTGAGGTCTGCTCCACAGAGAAGAGTGATCACAAAGATTTTCAAGAATGCTGGGGCTTCACTTACAAATTTATTTCCTCATAGTATTGGTCAGTGGTATGTCTTCTAGACCTTTCCAATATAAGTGAATGGATCTTAAATGGTAAATCCGCTGTAACATTCCAATCTCCTCAAGACTTTGAATTCTTTCCACTAAGTCAAACCGAGGCATGTCTGGCATTTTTAATTTACTCACTGTGGGCCACCTTTTGGTCCATTTTTCAGTTTCCACCCAACAAACTTTTGAAATCCCTCCTAACTCCCAAAGCTTTAACATTAAATGCAGAATCTCTGCTCAGTGACTCTGTGCCAATACGCCTGATCCAACATTATTTGCCTTTCACTATTATCTCGCACCCTTTATACCAGTTTCCACACATGTCCCCCAGATTTCTCTCTGTATAAAGTAGAAAACTCAAGTAATTCTTCTGGAGTGTAGCACATACCCTCAGGGGTTATACTTTTTACCTTACCTCTAGGGGGATGCTGGGACATGAGTCTAGCTACAGGTCTAGAAGCAAAGAGAGGTGGTGGGGTGGGTTCTGAGGAGAATCAACATTGCCTTGCTTACCATCTGCCTCAGGGGAGGCTATTTCAGTTTCTTTAGGCAAAGCAGCAGCAATCCCCTCAGAGGAGGGTAGAGAGGCTACTACCCTTGAGGTTGGAGAGATCCCCTCCAGTAGGGCTGGGGAGGCCTCTTCTACTGTCGAAGAAGACTCATCCGAATTTAGGAGTTTAATGTCCCTAGCTTCGTCTGGGTCTTCCAACTTACATGATCCTATTCTTTCCCAATCAATGCCCTTGCCTTAACAGTAGACACCCTACCAAAGCGAGAAAATGTTTACCTCCTATCTCACTGAGTGTTTTTACTGACCCTCTCAATAATTCTTCCATGTCTTTTTATTGATCTTATATATGTTTTATATTTTTTTCTTCTTGCATTTTTATGTCATTTCAACAGATTTGTTTTGCATCTTACCATTTCTTCAGTTAGGTCTCATTTATTTTTTACTTTACCCATTGTCTTTTAAATTTTAATCATCTTATTATCAAAAGCAACATATAATCCAAATTTTATAAAAATATCAGTATTTATAAGACCAGAAACAACTATATCAAAAATCAAGAGATTTCTAAAAATGTGCTAGAGTAAGAAATTTTCATTTTAATCTACACACTTTCTATAATTTTGAAATTTTCCATTATGAGATTGCATTACTTTTGTAACCATAGAAGATTCTACATTTTTAGAAGAAAGCAATCTATTTAGATAATATTTTAAATGTTAATATCTTTATCTTCTTAAATGTTTTTTAATCCCTGTGTAAACATGGTTTCCTGACAAAATAGTTGTTGCATATAAATCCCTACAGGCTGACCTGGCTAATTATATAGTCATATCATGCAGAATACAGTATATTGGACAAAACTTAATATTTTCTTTTTTTTGAGACGGAGTCTCGCTCTGTCGCCCAGGCTGGAGTGCAGTGGCGCAATCTCGGCTCACTGCAAGCTCCACCTCCCGGGTTCACGCCATTCTCCTGCCTCAGCCTCTCCGAGTAGCTGGGACTACAGGCGCCCGCCACCACGCCCGGCTAATTTTTTGTATTTTTAGTAGAGACGGGGTTTCACCGTGGTCTCGATCTCCTGACCTCGTGATCCGCCTGCCTCGGCCTCCCAAAGTGCTGGGATTACAAGCGTGAGCCACCGCGCCCAGCCTAACTTAATATTTTCTAGATGATAATTAAAATTGCAAGCCTTTTTTCTTCATTGCATGAATGTTAACACCTAAATGTTTATACATTTCTTTGCCTTTCAACTGTGAAATTAGCATAAATAGGCCACTAACTGGTCCCTGAAATTAGAATAATGACCAGCTAACTGGACGGTAAGTCTCTACATTCACTGTAACTGCTGAGAATTTGATAGGTGATTATTTAATACAGTTTCAAATGGTCTTCCACTATACCGGAAGAACTAGTATATGTCTCAATAATGCCTGATCAACTTCAGGATTTTTTGAAATTTCACTAAACAATACATTTATCCTATTTGCCTGTTTTATTGAAAGAACTCAGATAAAATGTTAGGTAGAGAAAAATTACCACATATATGAAAGGGAAATCTATATTCCTTGTGTTGAGTATACTTTTCTTTGGCAGAGGACATAATTTAAAAAGTTAACCATTACTGAGGAATATTAAAGGAATAGATTATTCCCTTTTATGAACGAAATCCAAAACAAATGACACATGGCTGTCCGAGGATGTATTTATTTAATTTTTCTTGAAGCTCAGGTTTAAACTTCTTTATTTCAAACGTCACTCATTATTTCAGAATAATGCTTAGATTTGTTTCACAGGCTAAAATCATTGCAATAACAGATTAGAAAACAGTCAATTGCCATTCTAATAAAAAGCTTTTGGTAAGAGGCTCATTTACAAGTCCTGAAAGAAGGAAATAGACTTAGTCACTCAACGACTCAGTAATACATTTTAGAAAAGTCATACAAATCATACCACATCTTCAGATAATACACAGTGGCTTAGTACCTCTATGGCTTCAAGAACTACCTTGGTTGGAACTATAAAAGCGTTTTATAATCCCATAGGTTGTGGTAGGTCAGAATGTGTGTGTTTGTGTGTGTGTGCTGTATGCACGTATGTATGTGTGAAAGAAAAA
Source organism: Nomascus leucogenys (assembly GCF_006542625.1). NCBI lineage: Eukaryota > Metazoa > Chordata > Mammalia > Primates > Hylobatidae > Nomascus > Nomascus leucogenys. Next base: position 22,495,047 of record NC_044394.1, on the reverse strand, counting down.
GAGACAAAGAGAAAAAAGAGAGCAAGAGATTGAGAATGAGCAAGAAGAAAAGAGGAGAGTTGATTCTTACTATTAAACACAGGATTCTGAGTAAGAGCCAAAAGCTATTAATCTTTGAATTAAAGTAAAGAGAGAAAGCATTTCCTAATATTTTCAAAATGGCAGTCTGGAATTAGGAATGCTATCTATCTGTTCTAAATCGTGCAAATATAAATTACATTAGGAATTCAATCTATAAGAAGGCCTCAGTGACAAGAGCTAAACAGTTATAATAAACAAGTTATAGTAAACAATTATTAGAAAATTAAAATTTTCTAAATTATTAGAAAACATAATTTTGTGTGAGAAAAATGTATAAATACCAACTGCCTTGATTCAGCCTGGATTAGAATTATAACTGAAATCACAGGCCACAAGACGCCATGGTATTTGATGAGAAGAAAAGAAGGTTGTAGAAACAATTGCTTTTGAGAATGCAATGCACTGTTTTATACTAAAATTGCCAGAAAAGGTAGAGGACATCCAGTTAAATTTCAGATAAACTGATTTTATAGTAAAACTATGCTCAAAGTACTGCATGGAATATAATTATGCTAAAAATAATTTGCAGTTTTCTGAAATTCAAATTTAACTGTGCATCCTTTATTTTTATATGCTAACCTTGGAAACTCTATATTAGACATTAACTGATAATGTGAATAATAGAGATAATATTGATACATATTCATGAATTTTAAAAAACATAAAATAATTTTCCTGGTGGTGCTAAAGCCAGGTGTTTTAAAAACAAAAAAATCTTGAAATGTGATTTTAGGTCAGTTGTTATAAAGACCCAAGGAATAAATAATAGTAAGCAGTCAAGTTACATAACTTGTCTTTATATGGAACCTATATTTTGTCATTTTAAATTTGAATTTCTGGTTGGATTTTCTTTTTTAAGCAAGAAGGGCAAGAAGCTCTCCTGTGATCTGCTTTCTATTACAAAATAGTTATCTCTTATAGAATGTAACATTTACTTAAGGCTTTGATTATTGTAAAGCTTAGTTTATGTATATGTTTGTTATGGACAATTATAAGGATGGAAATTTTACTTTTTGAGAATATACCTGTTTGAATTTGAGTTTATTTACCTACATTGTAGTGTACATACTAACACTAGAATCATTAACTAATTTTTGACAATTTAACTTCCAACACTATTGTATATAAGTGGCATGAATTTACTTGCTGGGCATCATGACCCTGAGTTGATTTTCTTTCTACAAGTCTGCTGCAAATGTTATATTTTGTGATGTTAGCAGATTAATTTCCAAACACAAAATGAAGCATGCTTTAACAGTTGTAACAGCATTATTCTAATGTCTGAAAAGAGGCATTGTGTCTGTGAGAATACATTTACAAACTTTATATTGTAAAATACCTGTTGAGGATAGCATCAACATTTCCTATGCTCATTTCTACCTTTAAAGTTGGACCAGTTCTTTTCCCTCGCCTAAAATATTTGTTTCTGAGCTTCCACCTATGCAAATTCAGCTCAGCCTTCAGAGCTTGGATAAAGATATATAACCATGTGATTAAAAAAAAATCCTCTGCAGTTTCAGCTTATGGTGATCTCTCCATTTTTCTTCATTCTCAAAATAAGTGTGGTCTCCACTATCTATCTTCACACATACTGATTTTACTTTTTTTTTTTTTTTTGAGATAGAATTTCTCTCTTGTTGCCCAAGCTGGAGTGCAATGGCGTGGTCTCGGCTCACTGCAACCTCTGCCTCCCAGGTTCAAGCAATTCTGCCTCAGCCTCCTGAGTAGCTGGGATTATAGGCGCACGCCACCACACCTGTCTAATTTTTTATATTTTTAGTGGAAATGGGGTTTCACAATGTTAGCCAGGCTGGTCTTGAACTCCTGACCTCAGGTGATCCGCCACAGCCTCTCAAAGTGCTGGGATTACAGGCGTGAGCCATCACACCCAGCCTTTACTTTTATTTTAAATATCTCTTGAGATTTACATCCTCACCAGAATTATATACAACAAAGAGCAGATATTATTCTCTATTATATTTTTCACAGCACTCATTCGTTCATTCATTTAATAAATATTTATTGAGTTGCTACCATGTTCTAGGTTTGTGAAATATGGTAGGAATTCAACCGTTGTTTAGATTCTTTGTAATTTGTAATCTGACAGAATTGATAGTGTTGTTAAATTCTAGTGACACAAAGGTATGAATATCATGATCTTAAAGTCCCTGGAATATTATAGATAACTAAAAAGAGGTTGTGGAATGGAAGAAAATAAAGTCTCCAATGACTCATATTATTATTACTACTACTACTACTATTATTATTATTATTGAGGCAGAGTCTTGCTGTGTCGCCCAGGCTGGAGTGCAGTGGCGTGATCTTGGCTCACTGCAACCTCTGCCTCCCAGGTTCAAGTGATTCTCCTGCCTCAGCCTCCCAAGTAGCTGGGATTATAGGTGTGCAACACCACTCCTGGCTAATTTTTGTATTTTAATAGAGACGGGGTTTCATCATGTTGGGCAGGCTGGTCACGAACTCCTCACCTCAAGTGATCAGCCTGCCTTGTCCTCCCAAAGTGCTGGAATTACAGGTGTGAGCCACCACAATGGGCCAACTGATAATATTTTAAAGGACTAGTTAATGTTTTATTTTCCACAGAAATGCAGGAGATTAATTCTTACATGAAACAAAGTACATTAGATTTTCCTTCTAAAACTCTCAGAAAAGCAGAAACAGTCATTTCATTTTGAATTTGTGGCTGCATTTTGGTGATTTAGGGTGCATGAATCCAAACAAAATAATAATAGTTAAACATTCTTCTTTCATTGTATGCAATGACATGTGGAAATAGCCACAAGTATTTGTTCAAGTAAGCAAACATAATTGAATATCAGGAGGAATGATTAGGTACACTTTGAAACCTGATTATTCTTCATGGATTAAGGCATAAATGTATGAAAAAAGTATGAAATGTATGAAAAAATAGTTCACTTTATCCTACAGTTTAAAAGCTGTCTTGGGCTTCTTTTTTTATTCAATCTGCTTCTCTAATTTAATATTTCATTTCATCTGTATAGTAAGAAGCGGTTCATTATTTTGAAAATTATGCAACTCATTAAAATATTACATTATGTATATAGAACATTGTTGTAGATAGAAACACAGAGAATTCAGTATTTGAAAACCTGATCAGCTGCTGTGCATATTTATCTTATTCTAGCCTAGATGATTTCAAAGGCATTTTCTTATACAGAGTCATCACAGAAGCAAATAAAAGTCCAGCTTCTGAATTTCTATTTGTATTATTACTATCTAATGAATTCTGTTGTACAGCAGGTGTCAAATCATATCTGTTGTTTTGCAATCGAGTATGAATAGAAGATATATTGCTATTGCAAATGAATCTAATATGAAACTAATGAGCAGTAATGAGCAACTGTTTTGTCATTATTGAGGCAACCACTGAGATGCTAATAAACTCTCATTTTTGCTCTTTAGAAAAAGCAGTGACCAGGATTTATAACATGGCCTTAATGTCCCCAAAGCCTGAGGCAAAAATAAATAAATAAATGAATAAATAAATAGTGAAATTCTAAACTGAGAATAATTTAGTCATTTTCTATATGATGGTCTTCTCTCTTATTAAAATGATCTAGTTATAATGCCTTTCAAGAATTTCTATAACTGAAGAAAAAATGAAGTATGGGTGTCCATTAAATGAATATGAAGTTGAGAAGATAGGCATCTTGCCTGATTTTCCTTAATGTAAATATAATAATTCTGGAGTTTTTCCTTGCCATTTCTTTTATAGTATAATGAAGCTAATGCAGGCAACTTTTTAAAAAACCCAGTTACTTTAGAGGTAAAATTATTGAGGGACTTTTGTAATTAACCTTATTAGTTTCTGTGAGTGGCCTAACTTGGTAAATAACCAAGAGTACTTATCACACAGTATTATGGCCATATGTTTTATGTCTCTGCCTTCTCTACAATAATGTAAGAGCAGGGAGCTCAATAAATATTTATAGGATGAATGATGAATACATAATTGAATGCATGGGGGAAAAGCTATTGCATTAAATTTGCATTCTTAGGTAGAAATGATGAGGTTTATTGTGTGTGCATGCGTGTGTGTGTGTGCGTGTGTGTATGTATTAAATTTTTGTAGAGATGGAGTCTTGTTATATGGCTGAGGCTGGTCTCAAACTCCTGGCCTCAAGATGATCCTTCTACCTGGACCTCCCAAAATGCTGGGATTACAGGCATGAGCTACTAACTGGCTACAACAGTTTTTAATACACATGTATTTAATGTGTCATAAGAGCTTAAGGACTCTACTTTAACTACTTTATACTTCCAGATGAAATGTTTTAGTATGTGTGATTTATGTAACTTTGTTGCTTTGACTAATAAACTTACACTAACTCTAAAAACTAATTTTGTTATCTTTCTACATATGTTTGCTACAACTGATGGTTTTGATATATAACCCAAGACTTAATCAGGATTTAAAATAACATACAGGCTTCAGTAATATTCTTTCTTTATATTTATATAAATTTTATAGGCTCAAAAGTTCACCCATCTGATTAAAGATAATCAAAGCTGTGAATTATTAACTATCTTTGCTTTTATTAAGCTGTTGTAGGCTTAAGTCTACAAACACAAAGCTATTTGATTTGAATAATTCAATATTGCTCACTTTAGTAAGACTTTTTCCCATTTCTAATGAAGTTAACATTATGTGCATACATGTAGAAATTTTACATTTTTCTGATATGTATTATCAAACTATGTATAAATACTATAGTATTATATTTATAGCCTGTAGGATCTACCAAAACATGTATAAATATAAACAAAGAAGAAACTACTATTTGAATGTTTAAAACACACAAAAGAAGCACATTATATGGCCTGAAATACTATTTGACCCTGAAGATCCAAAATACTGTACAAAGATATTCTTATACAGAGTGAGGAAGTTGATTTAAGATGGAGGTGTTTGGCTAAATGGGCTGTGCCTTTAAAACTGTTCTGTGTCAAGTCCTCCTCCAAATGAACCCAAGTGTTCTGAGAACCGCCCCCCCACCCCCTTATACCTTGTAATGTAACAACTGTCCAATAGATATAAATTTTTTTCATATTTATCAATGTACACAATTCTACAAAATTCTAGGTTTTGGAATGTCTGAAAATTGAAAGTAGATTCTACATTTTGATCTTACAGTACAGATAACGATCCATACTGACTTCAGCTACCTTCACAATGAATTAGTCCAATATCAGACAATCCTTAGCATAGGCATCTGTTATTTGGAAGATGCTTTTTCGTAGACTTACTTGTTGCAGCCAACAATATCTGTGACTAATTGTACTAATCATAAATTCAAGTGAAGCAATGTCCTCAAAATACAACATGTAATTATTGTAGGTCTCTTATTCTCATGGTGATCTGAAGAACAGAAAGGATAGTTAACTGTGCCATATAGATATAACTTATGGTTCATCAGGGCCCATTCATTAAAGTAAAATAAAATTCTCAATATAATCTTTAATTTTGATAGGAGAATCTCCTATTGTTCAAAAATGTTAATAACCTTTAAAGAAATGTGCCCTAGGGATAACCTATATGTTTTAGGTTATTTTCCATTGTTTCCCTGTCATCATGGGAAAGAAATTAAAATTATAAATTATCTCCCAGATTAACACTTGAAGTAATTCCTTCATATATTTTTGAGAATATATGTGAAAATATAATAGAGATTTTTAAAAACTGCTACTAAATCAAGGAAACATTTACCTTCACATTTTATTGATTGGTTGTATTAAACATGGATTGCTTATATACTTTAAAGAGAATAGTAGCATAGTTTTTAAACAGTGCTAATTATGGATAGGGTGGAAACATGATACTCATAATTTACAATTACTTATCATAGTAATACTTGCATATAGTAACAATTAAAACAGCGCAGAAGGGCTTTTAATAAAAAGCAACAATTCCGCTCAACCCTGCCCACCTTTTGGCTTGTTCCTGTCTTTATTTCTTTCAGTTATTACTTCCCTAATTCTTTTTAAAAAACAGAGGTGATATGTAGCTAGTGTGTCCCAGTCAGCATCCATTCTGGATACAGACTTCTGTTCTGATCATTATGTGTCTATGTCATAGTATTTATCAAATATTAAAGCTGTTTGACTAATACAATTTGTATCCTAATTTCTTTCTTGTTTCCCCTTTTTTTTTTTTCTTTTTGAGTGTCTCCCTCTGTCATCCAGTCTGGAGTGCAATAGTGCGGTCTTGGTTCACTGCAACATCTGCCTTCCGAACTCAAGCCTGCCTCCCACCCACTTCAACCTCCTGAGTAGCTGGGACCACAGGCGCACCCCACCATTGCCTGGCTAATTTTTGTAGAAATGGTGTTTCGCCATGTTGCCCAGGCTGGTCTCAAACTCCTGAGCTCAAGAGATCTGCCCACTTCAGCTTCCCAAACTGCTGGGATTACAGGTGTGAGCCACTATGCCTGGCCTACATCCCAGTTTCTTTTTTTTTTTTTCCAAAGCATATCTATGTTTTTAATTGGTTAGGTACTATTGATAAGGAATTTAAGTATTTGGGGTTTTCTTTTTTTAATTTTATTTTATTTATTTATTTTTATTATTATTATTTTTTATTATTATACTTTAGGTTTTAGGGTACATGTGCACAATGTGCAGGTTTGTTACATATGTATCCATGTGCCATGTTGTTTTGCTGCACCCATTAACTCGTCATTTAGCATTAGGTATATCTCCTAATGCTGTCCCTCCCCCCTCCCCCCACCCCACAACAGTTCCCAGAGTGTGATGTTCCCCTTCCTGTGTCCATGAGTTCTCATTGCTCAATTCCCACCTATGAGTGAGAACACGCGGTGTTTGGTTTTTTGTCCTTGCGATAGTTTACTGAGAATGATGTTTTCCAGTTTCATCCATGTCCCTACAAAGGACATGAACTCATCATTTTTTATGGCTGCATAGTATTCCATGGTGTATATGTGCCACATTTTCTTAATCCAGTCTATCGTTGTTGGACATCTGGGTTGGTTCCAACTCTTTGCTATTGTGAATAGTGCCACAATAAATGTACGTGTGCATGTGTCTTTATAGCAGCATGATTTATAGTCCTTTGGGTATATACCCAGTAATGGGATGGCTGGGTCAAATGGTATTTCTAGTTCTAGATCCCTGAGGAATCGCCACACTGACTTCCACGATGGTTGAACTAGTTTACAGTCCCACCAACAGTGTAAAAGTGTTCCTATTTCTCCACATCCTCTCCAGCACCTGTTGTTTCCTGACTTTTTAATGATGGCCATCCTAACTGGTGTGAGATGGTATCTCATTGTTGTTTTGATTTGCATTTCTCTGATGACCAGTGATGATGAGCATTTTTTCATGTGCTTTTTGGCTGCATAAATGTCTTCTTTTGAGAAGTGTCTGTTCATGTCTTTTGCCCACTTTTTGACGGGGTTGTTTGTTTTTTTCTTGTAAATTTGTTTGAGTTCATTGTAGATTCTGGATATTAGCCCTTTGTCAGATGAGTAGGTTGCAAAAATTTTCTCCCATTTTGTAGGTTGCCTGTTCACTCTGATGGTAGTTTCTTTTGCTGTGCAGAAGCTCTTTAGTTTAATTAGATCCCATTTGTCAATTTTAACACATGTAAGCATTATCTATTGACTCAGCATATCTAAAAAAATTTAGCTCATTCACAATGCCCGTCCCTCTTACATTTCCCAATTTAGGACAGTTGCATGATTTTAAAAACGTCTTTTAACTTTAACTTTGTAACTTTAAATAATCCGTCACTTCAATGCATAGTAGTTTCCCTGTGTTTCTTATTGATCTTATTGCATCTCTCAACTCCCCATCACTGAGGATATTCTTAGGCCTTCTACCATTTCTTCACATCTTTTCTGCTTGGCATCTCCAATATGGGTAATATTTACATGTTTTTCTGCAGCCATATTGAAGTCTTGTCTATTGGTTAATTATATCTAGATCTAGTTATCATTAAAACTATGTAAATATTTCCTTCTCTACAAATCCAGAGTCAAAATCCCTGAGCAACTCAAAGGAGAAATTTCCTGGCATCAGACAAAATCAATTATGTATTTTTTCTTTCCATCGATGGCTCAAAATCATGCCTTACTGAATTTACTTCTTATTTGGATCAGAATTTCTTGTCTGGTTTTTGTTTTTCTTTTATGTCTGGATTCATCTTTCTTTCGTTGTTAAGATAAGCAACACATTAGCCATTTGATCATATCTCTAGCTTGTTACTCATTCTACCTATTGAATGAATCTTTCCAAAATATTTGGAAAAAATATAATAAAAAATAGTACAACAGGAAAAAAAAAACAAATGAAAACAATACGGTGCAACAACTATTTATATAGCATTTACATTTCATTAGGTATTATAAATAATCTAGAGATAATTTAAAACATATGAGGGATCTACGTAGGCTATATGCAAATACCATGACATTTTATACAAGTGACTTACACATCTTAGAATCTTTCAACAATATTTGGAAAAAATATAATAAAAAATAGTATAATAATAACAATCTTTCTCTTTTTTGGATGACATTATTTCTAAAGTCTAGAGACTTCCTGTTCTAATTTTGACTGAAATTTTTCTTAACCTTGTGAATACAGTTGTATCCAATCAGTTGTAATCAATTCTCTTTATTCTCCTCAAGACATGAGTTTAAAAAAGATTGACTGCGCATGTTTGAATTCCTTCAGGATATGACCAATACCTATAGTACAGAGATTTCCCTTCTAATTTACAAGTGCAATCATTAGAGGAGCCTTTGACTCTGGTCAGAGATTGGCCCTGCTTCTTCCTCAGACTCTCACAGTTCTTGCTTATTCGTTGGGCATTAACCAACTCTTCTTTATTTTATCAGTTTTCAGAATATGGTCTGTGGATCTCTGGATGTCTACAGAACCATTTCAGGGAGTTCGTGAAGTGAAAAATATTTTTATAATAACACTAAGGCATTATAGTCATCCCTTGGTTTCTGCAAGGGAGTGGTTCCAGGACACCCCCATCCCCCACTCTGTCTCCTTATCCCCCAAGGATATGAAAATCTGTTGGATGTTTAAGTCCCTTGTATAAAATGGCATAGTATTTGCATATAACTTATGCACATCGCCCGTATGCTCTAGGTTACTTATAATACCTAATATAGTGTAAATGCTTTATAAATAGTTGGTGCACTGTATTGTTTTTATTTGTATTATTTTTTATTCTTGTATTTTTTTTCCAAATATTTTCAATCTATGATTGGTTGAAATCTTGTGACGCAGAACCAATAGATACAGAAGACTGACTGCATTTTGCTTATTTCTTTGTGTTGACATTTGCACTGATGGTGCAAAAGCAATGGTGGGTAAAAGTGCTGGCACCTTAGCATAAATCCAGGGAGTAGTACCAAACTGGACTCACAGTAAAAAGGAAAGAAAAGCAGTTTCACATAGAATGTTCTTGATGAAAAAGTAACACTTATTATTTTGATTAAATCTTGATGCTTGAATACTAGTTTTTCAATATTCTGTGTGACAAGGCAGGAAGTACTCATAAAGCACTTTTGCTGCATACTCAAACAGAGTAAGCCTTGAGAAAAAGCACTTATACAGTTATTTGAGAAGTGAGCTGAACTAGACATCTTTTTTCATGGTATATCATTTTTATTTGAAAGAATGACTGACAAACTGTGATTATGTAGAATTGGATATTTGGCAATATTTTTTCTTGATAATGAATGAAATGAAACTATTGCTTCAAGGAAAACAACTCACAGTATTTGTTGCCAATAATAAAATTTAAGCTTTTGAGAAAAAATAAGTTTCTGGAAAATTTGTTTCCACTACTGTGAGCTTGACAGCTTCTCAATAGTTATTTTCTATTGAGATTGGTGGTGATATTAATCAATGTGATTTTTAAAACGTATTTTGTAATGAAAGATCTGCATAACTCAGTGAGCCATTAGTTTCCAAACGACTAGTGCATGATGATATAAATCATAGATGGGTGAAAGAGCCATTCAAAATTTAACATTGACCCATTGATTTCAATATAACAGTGTATGGAAAATTCACTGATATGATCTCAGAGTCCGCATTGCAACTAACCTTACAGAAACTGCCACTTGTCATGTATAAGTGTAGTACCAAAGAAGGACACCTAAATTTGTCTGCAAAGACTATTAAAATACTTCTTCCCTTTCCTATTACATTTCTGTATAAGAACATATTTTCTTGATATTTTTAATCACAATGAAGATATAACAACAAATTGAATACAGAAACATAAAATTCAGTTGTCTTTACTAAACTGGACATTAAAAGCGATTTTCAAAAGTGTAAGATAATGTCATTCTCATTAACTTTTTTGTTTGGGAAAATATAGGAATTTTTGTTAAAAATAAATGTTGTTTATGTTAACATATAATGAGTTTATTGTTTTTTGCAAAGTGAACTAATAAATGTTATTTTTTTCAGGTTTAATTTCTGAAATAGCAAATATTGAAAGATAGAATCCATATAAACCAATGGTCTTTGGGATCTTTAATAATTTTTATGAGTCCAAGGGGGCCCTGAGACCAAAACTCAGTGATTTGGGAACCGCTGGTATTGACTTCTCACCTGCAAAGACCTGAAGTATTTGCCATATTCTTTATGCTTAGCTGAGTTTTTGTTTCTCGATCTTTCAGAGTGATTTTGTTCTTCTGTTATTCATTCCAGTGGATCAGTAGTGGAAATGGAGATTGGCCAGTTATTTTATTCCTTTGAACTATGTAGACAGAAGATGTTTTAGGTCCCCAAAAACCTTCACTTTGGAAAAATAATTACCTAGTTTACTTATAGATTATTAAATTTACCAGATTATTGACACTGATGGATGTCCCTATCTCTTTAAACTGATACAGTTTATGTTATAATGTTATGTCAGTTTTACCATTTCCCTCTCCATTAGTAAAGGCTGTTCTCCTGGCAAAGTTACAGATTTTATTTTCTTCCCAGAAAGCTAACCATGACCTTACACCTTTCTGATTTAAAGAGGTGGGATCTTTTAAATTTCAATGACCATAAAGTTTTCTTTAAGAAACTCAAATAGAAGCATCCATTGACATTTCTGATAATTTTCTGAAGTAATAAGAAGAGGACAAAGATGAAGACATCCTTTAAAAAGGGGAGCCTTTATCATGGTAGCATTGCTTCATCTTTTTCTATAAGACTTGAAAGGCTGTTTTCAGTAATTTATGTTAATGCTTTATTTTCGAAGTTTTCTTTCTTTCATAAGCTCTTCATACTTTGACCAAGAACTGACCTTTCCCCTCTTTGAAATTTACCCTCCAACCTGCCCCTGTCTCCAGGCTAGCTTTTCATTAGGGAACATGGGAGACATACCCTGGTGTTGCTATGCATTGCGCTCTGGTGGCAGGCCTCCTGACAAAAATCAAAGAGCTGCTAGTGCCATAAGGATGAACTCTGTGATCTCAGCCCCCTAAAGAGAAGCATCCCCAGAGAGAGGTTCAATTCATGTCAGAGTTAAATCTTAATTCATCTGAGAGCTGAGAAGCAGTCAGGCTTTTGAATATTTTTATTGAGAAACATTTTCCAAATCACAGATCAAATTAATATTTCAGTTACTTCTTTGAATGAATCTAGTTCAAGGCAACAAACAAAGACAATGGCTCATGTGCAACGCGATTTAAAAGAAGTTTTTAGCATTTTAAAACAGTTTTTGCTACATTTTTTTTTTAAAGCAGAGCAGGGACATGGCTTTTTCTAGAGATATATTGCTTTCAGGAGCTACCCATTGCTTAGCACACCCATTGCCTAGCACAATTTAATTCTAATGTAACTGTACTTGGGATTCTTAAATGCCATCAATGGGAATGCATGGAGTATGCTCAGAGGAATTGGAGTCTTCCTTTTACTTTTATGATATTAAGTACCATACTAAGCTAAACAAGATTGTATTACAGTACTGGAACCTGTCTTAAAGTGGAAGTAAGTTGTTATAATTCTGGCTTAGGAAAGGCTGAGTTTAAGTTTGCTAAATGTTGAAAGACGTATCTAACCTTCCCGGGAAATGTCTTGTGGCCTTAAATTAAATGATAATATTTACTGAACACTAAAATATACCAGTTACTCTTCTAAGTAATTTACATGTATTGAATTATTTAACCAGTAGAACCACTTCATAGGATCAGTATTTTTATTGTGCCTATTTTTTAGGCATGGAAACTGAGGTACTAAGAGTTGAAAAACTTTACCCAAGAGAATTGGTGTCAGAAATGAAATCAAAATGCAGGCACTTTGGCTGTAGAGAGCATGAATTTAACTACTGCACTATTATTCCACTCTAGGTTGTCAATATGTAGTGATCATAAAGAAACAACACTGAATTCTGTTAGCAGTTTGTGAGTTTTTCATTATTTCTCATGTTGAACTTTACTGATTTATTTTTCTTTCACTGTAAAACAACTGGTATGTGTTCCCTACTCTGGAATGCCCTTCTTTCTTACTGTTCAAATCCAACCTGTTCTTTAATGCTCATTTCTCCATAAAACTGTATCTATTAATCAGGCTTCCAAAATTAGAGATGGTATGGAACATAGAGGATTTCTAGAATGATTTCTTCTCAAACCAAGTAATTACTGAGGCAACACTGAATCCACTAGCTTCTGATTGAAAACATGCTGTTACAGGGTACCTAATATCTTCTCTTCATAAACTTTTACTTAACTACTAATTATTACCACCCTAAACTAGACTGATACCTTCGTTTTTTGACAGAAATTTAGGATTATACAACTATTTATTATTAATCTCCTGTTTATTCATATATCTGTGCTTTTGATATATATGTTTTAATGTACCACTCTTCTAGATGCTTGAAGATAAAATAATAAAGACGTTGGGCCTCGTCTTTACAAATCAAATTTTTTTTTTTTTTTTGAGTTGGAGTCTCATGCTGTCACCAGGCTGGAGTGCAGTGGTGCGATCTCGGCTCACTGCAACGTCTGCCTCCCGAATTCAAGCAATTCTCCTGTCTCAGCCTCCCAAGTAGCTGGGACTACAGGAGTGCACCACCACGCCCAGATAATTTTTTTTTTTTTTTTGTATTTTTAGTAGAGATGAGGTTTCACCATGTTGGCCAGGATGGTCTTAATCTCGACCTCGTGATCTGCCTGCCTTGGCCTCCCAAAGTGCTGGGGATTACAGGCGTGAGCTACCACACCCGGCCAAAATCAATATTTTTAAGATGTCTAACCTAGACTAGGAGACTAGGGAATGGTTCACTAACAGTAATGTTAACGTCTGTGAACTAACACATGAATGTTATGTCTATGAACGTTCTTTGGACCCTAGTTTGGTAAATGCTACAGGATGAGTAAGCTCTACTTCCCTTAGACTTTGTTAGCCCACCAGCATTCATCTGTCCCAACAACTATTTGTAATGCTTTTCCCTGGGTAACTATATCCAGATTCTTCACGACAGTGCCTCCACCTCTCACCAATTTTTGGCTTTTTTTTTTCTAAAATATAATTTACATGGAGTAATATTTACCTTTTTTTTAGTGTAGTTCCATGAGTTTGGCAAATGCGTGCAAATAATGTAACTGCTACCACATTATGATATAAAATCATAGTGAATATTTAAAACTTAATTTCCTAAATGGATGTGTAAGTAAAGGTATTGATGGTGGGGAGAATTACTAGTAAAACTTGGTATACTCAGAGGGTTTGCCTCTTACAGCAGAAGAGTGCTCATGGGTTCACTGGTAAATATAGAATCTGTTCACATTACAGGCAAAGAATAGGATGTAGATTAAAGTTTTTTTTTTTTTTAAGCGATTCTTGACATTCTCTTTCAGGAAGTGAATTTTGGAATATTCAAGTATGTCTTTTTTTCCCATCCATCCCTATGGACATGGGAATTCATAAAATTCCTATTCCCAACTCTTCATAAACTTAACATACGGTTTGTGTTCTCTACTTTTGTTTAATCATGTGTGTGCATGTGTGTGTGTGTATGTCTGTGTGTGACTATCATAATGGGAAAATAAGAGGAACAGATTACATACTGAGTCTTTTCCCATGTGAACAGCCATCAAAGTATTTTCTAAACAACTAAGTAATATTGAAATGTAAGATATTCTTACACTTCTCTCATTTTCACAATAGCGCTCAGCAAAAAATGGACAAAAGTTTTTATTTAATGAGTTCTTCTTTTTAATTGATTGAATGATTGCTTCCATATGTGTGAGCTCTACTGTAACACTAGACAAGTGATACTGGAGTGAGATTTACTTTAATATTAGGCTTAGGGCTGTTTTCTGATGATCTTTTTGATAATAAGTAAAAAAAGTTGCTGTGCCATTTTGAAAGGCAAACTTTAATGTATTTCTGCCTGTGATCTGGTCCTATCATCTGGACAATATTTACCCTGAATAATTCTTTTCTTTCAGCTCAGTATGACATACTCATTTTCAGTACAAGACAGGCCATGTTTATCTGTTGCACTGTCTATGGTCCAGTGATCTCTTTTGTAGTCTAAGGGGAACTGTATAAAGACTGAACTGTGTCAAGGAGACTAAGAGTGTTAAAGTTCACGAAGAAATCAAGATAAGCCTTTGCAGAAACAAGAGGGAGTTAAAATTAGTATGAATTGATTTCCTACCCCCTTTTCAGAAATTGTTCTCACATGTTGAGAGTCTTTGGCCATTTATGTTTTGCTCTGTGTTAAGACTGTGACATGACTATGCCAGAGGATGGCCAAGGTCAACAATGTGACCTATTTTTATTTTTTCTTAATAGGGTAAAGTTGCCATTCTTTTCCAACACTAGCAGAATCTTTCTGTGTGTGGCTTTGTAGACTCCTTTTTGTGAACATTTCACATCTTTTCCTTTGATTAAGCTTGTTAGATTTCAGACCTCCTTGAACTTTAAACTTCTCATTTCCAGCTTTTCCAGTTAGATGTTCTAAATTGAGTGATCTATTATACAATATTATTAGCTTATCTGTCTTTGGCCATTCATTATTCATTTCAGATATATTTTTCTTAAAATAATATAACAAACAGGAGATAAACATTGTTTTAAACCATCTCTATTTAAAATTGGATGAATCTATTTACAAGTTTGAATTATCTAAAACAAATAAAAATGCATTTATTATATGAATACTTTATACATCTCAGCTTATCTTTCAGAATTTTTTAAGTTCTGAGTTACAAAGAGGTCCTAGTTTATTGATTACATCAGTGGCACTTTATTGATTTGATCTTGCATCTGCCTAGTGGATTACTAATGTATTAAAAATAATATATCATCAGTCACTATGAAAACAACAAAATTTTTATTAAACCATGAAATATTTAGTAGATTGAAGTCATATGATCACCAATTAAAGACAAAATTAAGGCAAACATTTCTTTGTCAAAATGTCCAAGCAATTACCTTAATGTTCCAATTCACTTTTTGTGTATGACTATAACGATGTGATATTAGAATTATATTGAGAAATATTGCTGTGAGACTTTGTCAAGATGGCAGGCTTAGCAGATAAAATACCACCCAATCACTTTCCGGACACAAACAGAGAGAAATTATAGAAAAATATAAAATTATTTAAATGTATATTTGAATGTGAATCCAATAAATGGAAAGCTTTGGTGCCAGAAACAAAGACTGAAATTAGACAGAGTAGTGAGCCATCACTGAAGCTGGGTGGTTCATGGGGGTCTCAGACCCTTGAGGCTATGTGTGAAGGTGATAAGGAATTGGATCCATGCAAATTGGGGTACTGAAACTGAGCTAGTAAGGGTTGCTATGTTCAGGAAAGTGGGAATAGGGAAAAATTCCCTCTGTTTGCTAGACTGGGAGCAATAGGAAGAAACTGGTATTTTCAGGTATCTTGGGTGGGAAAAATTAGGAGCTAGAATGTGCAACCCCAATCTGTGTTTTGAATAAATATGGCGTTTGCATTAATCAGCGTTCTCCAGAGAAATATAATACATATGCTATAGAAGAGGCTTATTATGGGAATTAGAACTAAAGAGGCTGTGAATTCCCACAACATGCTGTTTGTACACCAGAGAACCGGGAAATTGGTGGGGTAATTCAGTTCAAATCTGAAGGCCTGAGAATCAGGGGAGTTGAAGGCCTGGGAAGAAGTGGAAGCAGGTGGAGGTGGTATTGGTCTGTGTCTCAAAGTACCAAGTTTGTAGAACCAGGAACTCTAATGCCTTAGGGCAGAATAAGATGGATATTCCAGCTCAAGAAGAAAGAGACTGCCCTTCCAATACCATTTCATTCAATTTGGATGCTGGATGGATTAGATGATGCCTCCACATATTGATTAGGGTGGATCTTTCATGCTTAGTCTACTGATTCAAATGCTAATCTCTTCCAGAAATACCCTCGCAGACACATCCAGAAATAATGTTTTATTAGCTATCTAGGCATCCTAGCTCAGTCATGTAGACACAAAAAATTAGCCATCACAGAGCTCAAATTCACACTGACTACACTTGCTGGTAGAACCACAACATAGGACTTGACTCATTGCTGAAGATAAAATATCTCAAGAAGTAGAAATCATAAAACTATGTGAAGAGATTTTAATATAATATTTTGAAAATGTTAAAGAGAAAATGGAAGAGAAAACATAAAACTTGAATAGGACAGTATGAAAATGAAATGAGTTTCTTTTTAACTTTTAATTATAATTTACCTACAGTGAAACTCATGCTTTTTTTATACAGTCCTGCAAGATTCGGCAAAGGTATGTACAGTTGTGTGACCACCACCATTACAATCAAGATATAGAACAGTTCCAACACCTCCCCAAATTTCCCATACCCTGCTTTGTGGTCAATCTTTCCTCCCAACCCCAGGCCCTAGTAACAACTGATCGGTTTTCCATCTCAGTAGTTTTGACTTTTCCAGAATGCCTTGTAAATTAAGTTTTTAAGTATATGTAGTAGCTTTTCGAGTGTAGCATCTCACACTCAGCATGACGCATCTGAGATTTATCTTTGTTGTTACATGTATCAGGAGGTGCTTTTCTTCTTTCACTGAGCAGTATTTTATTGAATGGAGGTTCCACAATCTTTTTTGCCTATTTCCCAGCCAAGGGACATATAAATTGCTTTTAGCAATGTTGGATAAATATACTATAAATATTCATGTATAGGTTTGTGTGTGAACATAAATTTTTATTTCATGTAGATAAGTGTCCAGGAGTTGAATTTCTGGGTCATATGGTTCGTGTATGTTTAATTTTATTAGAAACTTCCAAACACCTTCCAAAGAGGTTACAACAATTTGCATTCCCACCAATAATGTATGAGGATTCTAGTTTTTCTGCACCCACATCAGGAACTGGTAATGTCAGTTTATTTTTTTTTAAAGCTATTCAAATAGGTTTGTAGTAGTATCTCATTATAATTTTAATTTACCTTTCCCTAATTACTAATGATCTTGAACATCTTTTCATGTGCATATTTGCCATATGTGTATTTTCATTTGTGAAGTACTTATTCAGAGTTTTGCCCATTTATATTGGATTGTTTGTCCTCTTACTGAGTTTTGAGAGTTGTTTATATATTCTGGATACAAGTCCTTTATCAGATAGATAATTTGCATAGATTTTTTTCTTGGTTTGTGGTTTGTTGTTTTAGTATAAGCACCTTCAGAGAGAATAACTTTTTAATTTTGATAAAGTTCAATTTGTTAACTTTTCTTATAATATTTTATGCTTCTGATATTTCATTTGTTTTCCTGTGGATGTTTTCTCTGGTTTCAGGTTTTACTTTTATGTCTGTCATCCATTTGGATTTAATTTTTGTATATGGTGTGAGGTAGGAAAGGAAGTTTATATTTTTTTGCATATGTATATCCAGTTTTTCCAACACAATTTTAAAAAATATTATTCTTTATCTAACAATTACTTTTGCATTTTTGTCAAAATCAATTGTCAAAAATCAATTGAGGCTGGGCACGGTGGTTTATGCCTGTAATCCCAGCACTTTGGGAGGCCAAGGCAGGCAGATCACTTCAGGTCAGGAGTTCGAGTCCAGCCTGGCCAACATGGTAAAACCCCGTCTCTACTAATAATCCAAAAATTAGCTGGGTATGGTGGTGCGCACCTGTGATCCCAGCTGCTTGGGGGGCTGAGGTGGGAGAATCGCTTGAACCTGGGAGGCAGAGGTTGCAGTGAGTCGAGATCGTGCCACTGCACTCTAGCCTGGGAGACAGAGTGAGACCCCATCTCAAAACAAAAACCAAAAAACAAAAAACAATTGAACTATGTATTAGTGGGTCTATTTCTGAAGTCTTTTTTGTTGCAAATATACGTATGTATATGGCTTTACAGTCTTGATATCAGGTAATATAAGTCTTCAAATGTTATTCTTTTTTCAAAATTGTTTTGACTTTTCTAATTCCCTGGCTTTCCTTATAAATTTCAAAATTAGTATGTTGATTTCTATAAAGAAATCCTGCTGGAATTTTGACTGGAAATGTATTGAATCTATATTGAGTCCAAAATCTATATTAGATCTATCAGTTTGAAGAAGCTGACATTTAAAGAATATTGAATCTTAACAACATTATGTCTTTCAATCTATGAGCATGTTATATTTTTCTATTTATTTAGGTATTCTTTTTTTTTAAAAAAATATGGAAGAGAGATAACTTGATTGAAGTTAACTATTCTTCTGCTTTTTTGAATCCAATTTTTAAGTTTTCTTTCTGCTTCTCTCCCAAGTCGAACACTCACAGGGTAAAATTTCCATTTCTTGCTCTGCTTTATGCTTCAAGGTGTATAAGAACATAATCTTTTTAAGTAGGTTACAAAGGCAGACATCTGAAGGTATTCTTTAATTTTTCCTACCATTGGTTTTGTAATTTTCAGCATATAGTCCATATTTAGTTGGATTTATGTCTAATTAATGTAAATGATACAGTTTTATTTGAGTTTGCAATTGTTCATTGTTACTATATATAACCTTTTTTTTCACATTGACTTTGCATTCTTTGTGCTTGTTAGTTCTAGCAGCATTTTAGTGGATTCCTTAGGATTTTCTACACGATAATCCTATTGTTCATAAGTAGTGGCAGTTTTATTTTGAATTTTCCAATATGGATGCCTTTTATTTCTTTTTGTTGCCTTCTTGCCTGCTGAAGCTATGACCTACAGTATGATTTTGAATAGGATGAGTGAGAGCAGAACATCCTTATTTTGGTTCTGATCTTAGGGAAAAATCATTCAGTGTTTCACCAGTAAGTATAATGTTGGCTGTAGGTTTCTTGTAAATGTACTTTATTAAGTTAAAGATGTAATATGATATCATATATACAGGAGCAGTATTAAAACATGTTTGATAGGGAAACCAAAAAATGTCAAAAGAGTGGTTGGCTCTGGGGAGGACTGGAGAAGGAATGGAATTAGAGGAGAATATTAACAAATTTCAGATTTGCGTATAATGTTTTATTTACAAAATATCCACAGAATGTATGTCAAATCTTTATGTTTATTAATTCTGTTTTGAGCTTGTACATATTTGTAGTTTTACCCTCCTTTTCTTGAAGTATTAGAAATATATCACAAGGAAGGTCTTGCTGCAATGTATGAACATCTTAACAAAAATTTCATTAACCTTTAGACTTTATGGTTGCATTAGTGAATTGCAGAAATCCAAATATTAATATAATTCAAAATTTAACTATTAAATTAAGTTTTACCCAATATTTGTCTGTTTATCACTCTATCCCTGTATCTTCCATCCATCCACTTCAGCAAGAGACTTATTTTTTATGAAATGCCTCAAATGATCAGAAAATCAGAGAATAATATAACAAATTTGCATAATGACTTAATATTGACTTTTTAATCCCCCTTATAACATTTTTTTAGTTGTTAAATGCTCTATATATTTTTATGTTTATGTTTTAAAAATGTTCATTCCTATTTAATTATATCTTCGAGCTTGCTTTTGCTAAAAGGAAAGCTATTGAATTTTAAATGCTTATTTTATAATGATCCGTTTTAATAATTTTAATACTTTCTAGTTGCTTTTCTTTTAGGGGGTAAACAGTAATAGTAACCAAAAATATATAATTTATTTTTCTTCTTTTCAAAATGTATATCTCATTATTGTCCTCATCTAATTGGATGGAGTGGAACTACAAGGACAATGTCAATGTACTGAGCATACGCTTTTCCCCTGATGTTAAAAGGATTTAATTCAATGTGTCAGGTATACTGGGTTGAGTTAGGCATCTTTATTATATTAAACAAGGATCTTCCCTTTGTTAGTTTAGTAAGAAGTTTGCATTTTATCAAACTTTTAAAAGTGTGTGCCATAGTTAGCTAAAAATACAATGCCTTTTAGCACTTATCCATACAATTATATGGTTTTTCTTCTCTTATCAGAGATAAATTGTATTGATATATTTCCCACTCTTGGATTCTAGAAATGACCTACTTGGTCACTGAGTATTTTTCTCTTAACACACTTAAAACACTTTGCTAAGAGGGTTTTTTTCCTCGAATTTTCAGTGATACATTTAGTTGTACTGCACAGTGTTTTTTATTGTTGTTTGCTTTTTTTTGTTAGGTTGTGATATCAAGGTGTTCTTGATTGTCACTTTTAAAAAACTATTCATATGGAACAATGATGTTCATATTTAATATTAGGCTCTAAAAATTACATTTAGACAATACATCAGCACTTTTTCTATGGCTGTTTTATTGCCACAATTATAGAGTTGAGTAGTTGTGATGAAGACTGTATGAAACTCAAAGTCTTTAATATTTACTCTGTGGCCCTTTATAGAAAAAGTTTGTGAGCTCCTGGCTTAGAGTGTCAGCCATGCAGGAAGTATATGGGAACCCCAGTGATCTTTTTTGATGTCCCCCTATCTTGCCATCTCCTAACTTATCAAATTCCCTGAAAGCTGTTATATCAATATTGATGACTTTATCTTTGCTTGGCTAATTTTGTATTAAGTATTGATCAAAGAAAAAATGATCTAACAATTATTTCATCAACTATTTTCTAACTGACTTTAATATTATTGACATACTAAGTATCACTGTGTTTAATCCTCCAAATTTTCATCATGATGGTTATTGTAATCATTATTTCAGCCAAGATTTATTTGATTTTCTAACATGCTTTTGTGCAGCATTGTATACACTCTCCCTTGCAGGCTCTAATGCCCTCTTATTGACAGTAAACTTTTCAGCAGGAGAAATAAATGCCAAAGCACAAAATGTGAAAAGGAAGGCAAATACTTTCAATCTAGAATCCATTATTAGTTTTTTCTATGTCTTTCCCTCCCATTTTCTTTATACTTATATGACAGCTTGGCAGGGTTGTGGTAGCATAATGACATCCCAAGTATGTCTATGCCCTAATCTCTGAAACCTGTGAATATGTTATCTTACATAAAAAAAGGAACTTTGCAGATGTGATTAAGGCTATGGACCTTGAGATGTGAAAGGTATCCCAGATTACCCAGGTGGGCCCAGTCTAATCAAATGAATCCTTAAAAGCTGAGAACCTTTCCTGGCTATGGTCAGAGGAAGTATATATGAAAGAAGGGTTAAAGAAATGCAGTATTGTTGGCTTTAAAGATGGAGAGAGAGAGCCAAGATGGCTGACCAGATACAGCCAGGAAGAGCTTCACCCACGAGAGAAACCAGGCCCTCAAGTAGATCAGCATACTCTGAACAGATGTTTGGAAAGAAGGCGTTGAGAGTGGACGGAGGGAGGACACAGATCTGGGCTAAAAAGGAGGAAGTTAGAAACCCTGGACAGAGTGGCCCAGTGTCAGGATTCATTTCTGGCCCTGAGCAGCATCTAGGGAAGGGGTGAATGAAATAAGTGTGGTGTGGTCCATGGACCTCTGGGATCCTAGCTGCGGGAGACTCCACAACACCCAAAGACATCTGAGCTGGCAAGGAGAACTACCTAGAGAGTTGGCAGAGACAGAAGTCTAGCCTGTGTGGAGCCTTGATGGTTTGGTGTGGGAACGGCTGCACTGGAGCATGGCCATGGGTGCCCATTCCCCAAGGTTCACTGTAATGCCCTAGGTGGCTGTAGCCTTTGCTGGCTGCCAGACCTAGATAGCGCAGGGCTGTCTTGCTTGTGGGACAGGGTAAGTCTGATCTGAGTGTCCTCTATTCTCCACATCTGCCAGCCTCTCCTAGGGTTCCTGCCTTGCTGCACCTGCTTGCAGGACAGCCTCAGCTTGCCACTGGCCACTCCTGTAGCTCTTTCATCAGCAGACCCCATCTAACCTTCAGAGTGCCTTTTCAGGTGGATCCCTCCCAATGTACACCAGCCTGCAGCCTCCCGCAGCCATTGCATACCTGCATGCAGCCTTCCCCCACAGGCAAGCACCTGCCTGCAGCCTTCCCCTGCTGGTGTGCACCTGCCTACAGCCTGCTTCAGTCACTTTGGTGAAGTGACACTAGTGCTTTTGCATGCAGGGACCTACTGCAGCTCCTGCTGGTGCACATGTGTGTGCATGGACTCAATGCCATTCTCCGCCCAGAGCACTTTTACCAGCAGTACCCATTAGAGTGTTGTTGCCAGCAAGCTGGGAATACCTCAGCCCCTCCAGTGCAGCAGGTGCTTAACCTGAAGAAGCAAGAGAGCAAAGCTGCAGGCCTGGTTCCAGCCCCCCAGGCTTACAGCACATAGCCCAGGAGTGCTGAGCTGATCCTTGGCCCCTGAAAGTATCCAGAATGAAGCCAATTGACTAAACCCAACTTATACCACAGTCAAACCCTCAAGGGCGCCAAAGAACATAAAAGCAAAAAGCCCCATCCAAAAGAGAGAAACTTCAAAGATTAAAGGAACACTAGCCCACACAGATGAGACAGAACCAGTGCAAGAACTCTGACAACTCTAAAAAGCAGAGTGTTTTCTTTACTCCAAACGACTGCACTGTTTCCCCAGCAATTGCTCTTAACCAGACTAAAATGGCTGAAATGATATACACAGAGTTCATAATCTGGATGGCAAGGAAGCTCATCAACATACAGGAGAAGGTTGAAACCCAATCCAAGGACCACAGTAAAGTGGCCTAACAATGGAAAGATGACATAGCCATTTTGAAAAAGAACAAAATCAAACTTCTGGAAATTGAATAAAATCTCCAATAAATATGGGACTATGTAAAGAAAACAAACTTATGACTCATTGGCACTCCTGAAAGAGATGGAGAGAAAGCAAGCAATGTGGAAAATGTATTTTAGAATATTGTCCACAAAAATTTCCTCAATCTCACTACAGAGGTTGGCATGCAAATTCATAAAATTCAGGGAACCCCTGCCAGATACTACACAAGACACATAGTCATCAGATTCTCCAAAGTCAACATGAAATAAAAAATCTTAAAGGAAGTTAAAGAGAAGGGGTAGGTCATATAAAAAGGGAGCACTGTCAAGTTAACAGCAAACTTTTCAGCAGAAACCTTACAAACCAGAATAGTTTGGGGCCTACATTCTACCCACCCAGGGTAGAAGTTCCACCCAGGAATTCTGTGTCTGGCCAAACTAAGTTTCATAAGTGAAAGAGAAATGGAATCCTTTTTCAGACCAGCAAATACTAAGGAATTCATTACTGTGGGAGCTGCCTTATAAAAGGTCCTTAAGGGAGTGCTAAACATGGAAATGAAAGATCAATATCTGCCACCACAAAAATATACTTAAGTACATAGCCCACTGACATTATAAAGCAACTATACAATCAAATCTACATAAAAACTGGCTATTAATAAGAACACCATGACAGGATCAAATCCTAACATGTCAATATTAACTTTGAATGTAAGTGAGCTAAGTGCTTCACTTAAAAGACACAGTGGCAAGTTGGACAAAGAAGCAAGACCCAACTGTATGCTGTCTTCAAGAGTCACATCTCATATGCAATGACACACATAGGCTCAAAGTGAAGAGATGGAGAAAGATCAAGCAAACAGAAAAGAAAAAAAAGCAAGGGTTGCTATTCTTATTTTAGACAAAACAGACTTTAAACCAACAATGATCAAAAAGGACAAAGAAAGGCATTGCATATTGATAAGGGGTTCAATTCAACAAGAAGACCTAACAATCCTAAATGTATATGCACCCAACACTGAAGCACCCAAATTCATAAAACAAATTTCTGTAGAACTTGAAGAGACACATAACCACACAATAATAGTGGAAATTTCGACACAAATTGACAGTGTTGGACAAATCATTAAGACAGAAAACTTACAAAGATATTCAGTACCTAAATTTGATATTTGACCAAATGACCCTGAGAGACATCTACAAAATACTCCACCCAACAACAGAATATATATATATTCTTTCATCTGCACAAAGCACATACTCCAAGGTTGACCACATGCTCTGCTATAAAGCAATTCTCAACAAATTCAAAAAAACCAAAATCATACTAATCACACTCTCAGACCACAATGCAATAAAAATAAAAATTCATGCCAAGAAGTTCTCTCAAAAACTATACAATTACATGGAAATTTAACAACCTGTTCTTGAATGATTTTGGGTAAAGAATGACATTAGGGCAAAAATAAAAGAAATTATTTGAAACTCATGAAAACAAAGATAAATATACCAGAATCTCCAGGACACAGCTAAAGCAGTGTTAAGACAAAAGTTTGTAGTGCAAAAAGCCTACATCAAGAAGTTAGAAAGATCTCAAATTAACAATCTAATAGCACATCGAGAGGTACTTGAAAAATAAGAGCAAACCAACTCCAAAGGTAGCAGAAAAGAAATAACCAAAATCAAAGCTGAACTGAACAAAATTGAGATGCAAAGATTCATGGAAAAAGTCAATGAAACCAAAAGTTTGTTCTTTGAAACAATTAATGAGATTGATAGACTCCTGGCTAGATTAACAAAAAAAAAAAGAGAGAGAATCCAAATAAACATAATCAGAAATGACAAAGGGAGCATTACCACAAATCCCACAGAAATACAAAAAACCCTCAGAGACTATTATGAACACCTCCATTCACACAAACCAGGAAACCTACAATAAATGAGTAAATTCCTGGAAACACAACCTTCCAAGATTGAACCAGGAAGAAAGTGAAATCCTGAACAGACCAATAACAAGTTCTGAAGTTGAGTTAGTAATAAAAACCCTACCAATCAGAAAAATCCCTGGACCAGACATATTCACAACTGAATTTTAGCAGATACATAAAGAAGAGAGGGTGCTAGTGCTGGGGTTAAATTATTCCAAAAAATCAAGGAGGAGGGACTCCTCCTTAACTCATTCTATGAGGCCAACATCATTCCAATACCAAATCTGGCAGAGACACATGAAAAAGGAAAATTTCAGGCCAATATCCCTGGTGAACATAGATGCAATATCCTCAACAAAATAATATCAAATTGAACCTAGCAGCACACATTAAAAAGCTAATTCACATGCAAGTCAAAGCTACAACGAGATACCATCGCATGCCAGTCAGAACGGCGATTATTAAAAAGTCAGGAAACAATAGATGCTGGCCAGGCTATGGAGAAATAGGAATGCTTTTACACTGTTGGTGGGAATGTAAATTACTTCAACCATTGTGGAAGACAGTATGGTAATTGCTCAAGGATCTAGAACCAGAAATACCATTTGACCCAGCGATCCCATTAGTGGGTATATACCCAAAGGAATATAAATCATTCTACTATAAAAGCACATGCACACGTATGTTTATTGCAGTACTATTTACAATAGGAAAGACATGGAACCAACCCAAATGCCCATCAATGATAGACTGGATAAAGAAAACGTAGTACATATACCACATGGAATACTATGCGGCTATGAAAAGAAAAAGTCAGGAAACAAAAGATCATGTCCTTTGCAGGGACATAGATGAAACTGGAAGCCATCATCTTCACCAAACTAACACGGGAACAGAAAACCAAACACCTCCTGTTCTCACTCGTAGTTGGGAGTTGAACATTGAGAACACGTGGACACGGAGAGGGGAACAACATATACCAGGGCCTGTTGTAGGGTCGGGGGTGAGGGGAGGGAACTTAGAGGACAGGTCAATAGGTGCAGCAAACCACCAAGGCATATGTATACCTATGAAACAAACCTGCATGTTCTGAAAAAGAAAGAAAGAAAGAAAGAGAGAGAGAGAGAGAAAAGAAAGGAAGGAAGGAAGGAAGGAGAAAGAAAAAAGAAAGAAAGAAGGAAGGAAGGAAGGAAAGAAGGAAGGAAGGAAACAAATCAAATAAGTCAATATATCAAAAAAAAAAAAAAAGATACTTGGCCTGAGGGATCACATGATCCATGTCTCTAGTGATGTGGCACCCAATATGTCAATCAATATGATTTAGATCTGGATGGTAAGTTGGCAGCATGTTTGAAATCTCATGAAGATTGGTCTGCTTGCCTTAATTGTATGATGTCAATGACTTAAATTTCATAAAATGTTTATTAAGCAAGTGACTGGCTTTTTAGGTCTTCTGTTATCAAGGCTTGGAAATGGACATGGCTGAGATCTAGAATGTAGCTATGAGGCAAATCGAAAGTAAAGCATTATGTCCCACATTGTGAATTTGTAGGAATTACTGTAATAATTTTTTTCTAATTGTTTCTGACTATGTCCATCTGTAACCTGGTTATTGATTAACAAATTTTTGGATATGTTCAATTTTTTAAGAATCACCCAAACTTCATACTGAGTGGTATTTTTCTTTATGCTTTGGAATCAGCACCAAGTATGTTAATGAATTATTTTTTCACCCCTTAAGTCCTTTTTTTATAACATACATTATTAAACAATACTCTTAAAGTAGAAAAAAAAGCTAATTCACTAAGATCAAATAGGCTTTATTTCTATGACTTAAGCTTAGTTCAGCATATGCAAATCAATACATGTGATTCATCACATAAGCAGAAATAAAAACAAAAGCCACACGATCATCTCAATAGATGCAGAAAGGGCTTTAGATAAAATTCAACACCCTTCATGTTAAAAACCCTCAACAAACTAGTCATTGAAGGGACATGACTCAAAATGATAAGAGCCATCTCTGACAAACCTACAGCCAGCAACATACTGAACGAGCAAAAGCTGGAATCATTCCACCTGAAAACCAAAAGAAAACAAGAATGCCCATTGTCACCATTCCTATTCAACATCGTACTGGAAGTCCTAAACAGAGCCATCAGGCAAGAAAAAGAAATAAAAGGCATCCAAATAGGAAGAGTGGAAGTCAAACAATCTCTCTTTGCAGATGGTATCAGTCTACATGTAGAAAACATCATAGACTCTGTTCAAAGGCTCCTAGAACTGATAAACAACTTCAGTAAAATTTCAGGACACAGAATTAATGTACAAAAATCAGTAGCATTTCTATATACCAGGACACAGAATTCATGTACAAAAATCAGTAGCATTTCTGTATACCAACAATGTCCAACCTGCGAGCCAAATCTAAAACACAATCTCATTCACAAAAGCCACAAAAAGAAAAAAATTACCCAGAAATACAGCTAACCAGGGATATGAAAGATCTCTACAATGATAACTACAAAACACTGCTGAAAGAAATCAGAGACTACACAAATGAATGAAACAATATTCCATGCTTATGGATAGCAAGAATTAATATTGTTAAAATGGCCATACTACCCAAAGCAATTTACAGATTTAATACTATTCCTATCAAACTGCCAATGTTATTTTTCACTGAATTAGAAGAAAATGATTCTATAATTAATTTGGAAACAAACAAACCAAATCCTGAATAGCCAAAGCAATCCTAAATTAAAAGAATAAAGCCAGAGGCATCACACTACCTGACTTCAAATTATACTACAAGACTACAGTAACCAAAACAGCAGATATTGGTACAAAAACAGACACATAGACCAATGGAGCAGGTTGGAGAACCAAGAGATAAAGCCACACTCCTAAGACCATCTGATCTTTGACAAAGTTGACAATAGGGAAAGGACTCTATTCAATAAATAGTACTGGGAAAACTGGCTAGCCATGTACAGAAGATTGAAACTGATCCCCTTTCTTTCACCATATACAAAAATCAACTCAAGAGGAATTAAACATTTAAATGTAAGACCTGAAACTATAAAAACTTGGGAAGACAATCTAGGACATACCATTGTGGACATAGGTCTTGGCAAATATTTCATGACAAATTCTCCAAAAGCAATTGCATTGAAAACAAAAGTAGACAAGCGGGACCTAATTAAACTAAAGAGCTTCTGCATAGGAAAGGAAATTTTCAACACAGTAAATAGACAACCTACAGTATGGAAGAATATATTTGCAAACTATGAATGCAACAAAGATCTAATATCTAGAAACAATAAGAAATCTATAAGGAACTTAAATTTATAAGCAAAAAACAAACAACCCTATTAAAAAGTGAGTAAATGACATGAAGAGATGCTTCTCAAAAGAAGACATACAAGTGGCTAACAAGCATACGAAAAAATGCTTGACACGCAGAATGGCTATTATTTAAAAAGTCAGGAAATAACAGACATTCAGATGTTTGCGAGGTTACAGAGCACAGGGAATACTTATACTCTGCTGGTGGGAAAGTAAATTAGTTTTGCCACTGTGGAAAGTAGTTTTGAGATTTCTCAAAGAACTTAAAACAGAACTACCACTTGACCCAGCAATTCCATTACTGGATATATACCCAAAGGAATGTAAATCATTCTACTAAAAGTCACATGCACTTGTATGTTCATCACAACACTGTTCACAATAGTGAAGACATAGAATCAACCTAGATGCTGAACAGTGGACAGAATAAAGAAATGTGGCACATATACACCATGGAATACTACACAGCCACAAAAGAATGAAATAATGTCCTTTGCAGCAACATGAATGCAGCTGGAGGCCATTATCCTAAGTGACTTATCACAGAAACAGGAAACCAAATACCACCTACTCTCACTTATAAGTGGGAGCTAAACATTGAGTGCATGTGGACAGAAACGGGAACAACAGACACTGGAGTCTACCTGAAGGTAGAGGGTGAGAGGAGGGTGAGGGTCAAAAACTACCTATCAGATACTATGCTCACTATCTGGGTGAAGAAATCATTTGCATATCAAACCCCAGTGACATGCAACTTACCCATGTAACGAATCTGCACATGTACCCAACTGAACCAAAAATAAAAGTAAAAAAAAAAACAAAAATAAAAGTAAAAAAAAAAAAAACGAAAAAAAAAAAACAAATATGGCGTGTTCTCACTTATAAGTAGGAGCCAAATCTTGGGTACATGGCTGGGGACAGATGGTAGGGACTCCAGAAGGAAGGAGGGAGGAGTACAAGGCCTGAAAAACTTCCTACTGGGTGCTATGTTTGCAGTCTGGGTGACAGGATCAACAGAAGACCAAACCTAGCATCATGTAGTATCCCCTTGCAACAAACATGCACGTGTACCCCACCCCAAATCTAAAATAAAATTGAAATTTAAAAAATAGAGATGGAGGAAGGGGGTCAGAGCCAAAAAGTTCAAGATAATACATTTGTGTTATTTGAAACCACAAAGTTTGTGGTAATTTGTTAAGGCAGCAATAGCAAACTAATATAAAAAGTCTGTAGAGTATATCCTTGTTTTTTGGCACTTACTGTTGCTTCTAAGAAATTTACTGTCATTCTGATTTTGTTTAGCATTTTTATGTGTTTGGAGCATGGTTGATTTGGGGTGCATTTCATCTCAGTCACTGATATGAATACCTTGGTATTAAATGTATCTTTGTTATTAATTTCTTGGTAACAGTATATTTTTTTTCATTGTGATTATAGAATATCGTTTTCACAAATTTTACTTTAAAAACGTTAGGGGTTGTCTATGGTCTAAAATATGATGAAATAATTTTGTAGATAATTCATGAAACATAATAAATAACATGTAATCTCTATAATTCATGATATACTGTATAAAGTTTAACATATCTTAAAACTTATATTGTTTAAATTATCTTTATCAATTTGCATAGCCCACCTGATCTCTCAAACCTATGAGATGATCAATTCTTTCATTATTATTATATAATTTTTAAGTTTCTGTGTGTATATATAAATAGCTTTTATATTGTTTGATGGCATTATTTATCAAGTAAGGGCTGGCTGTTTTATCTTCAGTATGTTTTTGCAGTTTATTATTTTCTGCTTTTATCTTCATTAATTCTTTTTACTGCCTACTTCTTGATTTCCTTTGATGTATGTTTTCTAGTTTTACAGTTGGCTGTTTCCTTAATTTTTAAATGTTTTCTATTTAATAATTGAAGTACATATTCCTATGAATTTTTCTCTGAAGTGGCTTTGCCTTTATCTCACAGTTTATATGTTTAAATTTTCACTGAATTCTAAAGAGTCTATACTTTCAGCTGATTTTTTAGAAGTTTTTTCCTATTTTTACGAGATTAGATTTATAATTTTTTATTTAATTTTTTATTCTTTGCACTGTAATAAAAGAATATGGCCGGTCTGCCTTTTTGAATTTAGTGGGATTTTGCTATACATCTTAGTATGCAGACAATTTATAAAAAATATCCCGTATATACTTTAAAAGTGTGAGTATTTTATGTTAGTTTGTTTTAGAATTACCAATATTTTAATCTGTTGGACTTTTGCGATCAATTAAATCTTGTTTAATTGTCAAGTTCCCACTTGATTTGACAATTTTGGGAAGAAAGTTATTATAAAATATTTCTTTATGATTAAAGCTTTATCAGTTTATCTTTTGATCCATTTTCTTCACAGCAGAAACAATAGCTTTAAATAAATATAAAAACCTTATATGGCTTTCCATTTTGCTTAGAATAAAATATTAACTTGTTTCTGTTATCTTACCCAGCATTCTTTAATCTGCAACAAACATTGAGCTAACTTCTTCCTCAGAGCCTTTGCACATGACACTTTCATTTTCTGGAACACGTCTCACCTCCTCACCTTCCACCTTACACTTTGTTTTTGGCATCTTGCTTCTCTACCTCCTTCTCGTCTTACAGTTTCAGGTGCTTAAGTGTTTCTCCCTCATATAAGCCCTCCTAGAACTAAAATGGGCTCTTTCTTAAGAACAATTTTCAACTGATTTTTTTTTTCTCCACTAGATACTGGCCTCAGCTGCTTTGAACGCAGAGGTTCCTCTGAGACTTTTGGGGATATATATGTATCTTTCAAGAAGTAAAAACCTCTCAGGAAGTTGTCCTTTCTTTATCGTTAAATTTCAGCTCTTGAAAATGATGTGCTTCTTTGCAATTTTAATCATAGTTTCATCATGTCTTCCACAAAATCCTAAAATTTACTGCTGCTTTGATGGCCCACTTTATAGTCTGACAGCGCTGCTAGATAATTATTATTTTGTAGTTCTTTTCCTTTGATCTTATTGAGAGGTAAGGCAGCAAGAGAGGTAAATATATAAAAAGAATTTGTTATATAGAAATTCAGATTTTAAAGTGAAAAAATCCAAAGGAATGGGTATTGAATGACATGTTGGCAAATGCTTTTTAGACTATTTTGAGTAAACATATTTAAATTTGATACACTTATGTATTATAATCTGTTTCTTATTAGTCAACACTCTTGTTTAGTTGGAATAAATTTACTTGTTAATAAGGGATCATACTTTTTATATATTTTGTACTTGCATTTGCTTGGCCCTTAAAAATAGGAAAATATGTTCAAATTTATCCATAAGAGAAATGCCAATTAAAATTACACTGAGTTATTACTTCTCCCCTATCAGGTTGGCAAAAATCCAAAAGTTTGACAACTGTTGGCAAGGCTGTGAGGAAATAGGCACTCTTATATATTGCTGGTGATAATACAAAATGGTACAACCCCCATGGAAGAAAATTTGGCAATGTCTAACAAAACTCATAAGCATTTACCCTTTGACCCAGAAAACTAATTACTAGGAATCTACTCCAAAGATATTCAGGAAAAATATGAAAAGGCATGTTCACAAGACTATTCACTAGAGAACCATTTATAATAGCAAAAACTAGAAAGAACCCAAATGCTCATCAATGGAGGATTGATTGAACTATTGTGCACAATGGAAATATGTAGCTGTAAAAAGAAATGAATATTTTTATACATACATATGGAATAATTCTTAGTATAGGTTTTTAAGTGAAAAGGAAAGCATGTTGTAGAAAACAATGAATGATTATCTATAGGGCCAAAAGAAGAAATAAAGAACATAAATATTTAAGATAAACAAACGTATATGTTTTGTTTCTTTATACATTTGACTTTTTAATCATGGATGTGTTTTACATAAATATTAAAAATTAAGACAAAGAGTACAAACAGTTAAAAACAAAATTAAAATGAGACGAATCTATTCTGTATTGAATTCATGGCGTAATCTCCCAGAAACTAATCATTCCAAGAGATTTTAAAATATAGTAAACTGGCTAAACTTTCTTAATGGGTTATATGCTAAAGACCAAAATAATGCAGAAAAAAATAAACTGTTTCTGGTAATCTACTGTTAGTGGTATTATCGTGTAACTGTTGCATGTGTATAGTAGGATAAAGCAAATAAGCATATTAATGTCATTAGGAATTAAAATTTTTGGTAAGAGAGGTGTAGATTTTTAAAAATTAAGGAAGTTGAATCTGAAATTATACATTGGAGTTAGAAATATCAGTATTGTGTCAAAATATATTTTCTGATGAAGCAATTAAACAAACAAAAAGCATGTTTCATAGATTTGTCTACTGAAAAGCCTAGAAACAATGACAAACTTGATAGTAATGAACACCCACAATTGCCAAATTGTGGCCTCTAAGTACTGTTTCCCAGTAAAACAAACCAAGGTCTTAGGCAGAAAATATGCAAGATAAAGTGGAATACTGTGTCAAGCCATAAAGCAAGGATGCTGTAAAAAACTACAGTGGTCAACAGGACCCCAGAGCCAACCTGAAGAAGCTCTTATTGGCCAAAGATAATTCGATGTAATTAGGTACAGTAATTAGGTTAACTGTAATGGGTTGGATACATGAAATATGTTTAAATACATGAATACATAATAATAATTTTTAAAAATCTTACCAGTTACCTTTGAGATTGCTAAGGAATGAGTTGAAGCATTTTTGTTTTTGCCTTTCCTATGTAAAGCAGACTTTCCTGTATTTTTTATTTTATTAAATTGCCTTCTTTTTATGTAAGTATTCCAACTAATAAGTGAAAAAATAATATAATATCATAATTTTTCAACCCTAAATGAAATAAATGGATTTAGGCATTAATTATAAATGGATACTATCACCACAAAAATAGATATAAGCAGGAATTGTGAGCCTCCCAGAGGAATATTTTACCTACAAAACATTCTTTCAAAATAAATAAATAAATACATAAATAGATAAATAAAATTAAGACTGTGCAGAAAAAAACTAGCAATCCTGAGACATCTTATCCTTAGAGAAAGCCCTGCTTGCAAGATGGGTTTATCCTTGACTGGTGTCTGGAAGCTGAATTTCATTACCTACTAAGAATACTTACTGTACTTAAACTGTTTAAACAAACAATGTGGTTTATGGTGAACCCTGCTTTCTTTATGGAAGTCTTGAATTGTATATACCAGGCAGAGGGTGCCTCCATGACAATCCTCAATGGTATACAACATTTTACATGTGTTGTCATTTACTGCTAAGTGAGTACTATGTTATCCCACTAGGAGAGGGCTCTTGCAAGTTTGCACCTGATTTCCTCTGGATTTTGTCCCACATACCTTTTCCCTTTGCTGATTTTTCTTTGTATTATTTCTCTGTAAGAAATGATGGCCATGAGTATGGCTATGTGTTGAGTCCTGTGAGTTCTAGTGAATTATTGAAACTGGGGACCCCAATGCTAAGACTGTCTACCTTACCACCAGTTTATAAGAAATACATGGAATAGAGCAACATGTAAATAATACTACAGAGATGCAACCAGCAGAGTCCAGAGTGTGAAAAGCTCTATAGTCTCTTTAACAAATAAACAGCAAGAAAAACAAAAAAGGGAAAAAAATCCTATCAATTAAGAGTCTTATGAAATATTTAAAGATAAAATGTAACAATGTCTGAGACTGGTTTTAATGTGATCTAGCAATGGTAGTAGAAGGGAGAAGAGAGTAGAATTATAGAGGAAACAAGATTGGTCATGAGCTGATATTTGTTAAAATTTAGTAATGGGTTTACATAGATTTATTGTGCTTTATAATAAATTTTAATGATATTATTATGTAAGACAACAGTAATTAAAGTTGAATTTAATTTTAAATTAAATAAAAATTTGAAATTATATTTGCTAATGTTTTAAAGTACTCTTGCAGATATGTTTATGTGAGGTTTTCTCCAATATCCTTTTATCATTGACTGCTTTCAAAATTAATGTTTTCTTTATATTTTCTCTATGCTAAATTTTTGTTTTCTTTGTATTTTCTCTATGTGCTAAGAAAAATGTATATTAAAAGAAAGATCTGTTTCATGAAGATAAAAATAATCCACAAATAATTCAAGCCAAGGTCTTTTTAAATAGACAATTCTTTTACATTTGTTTTTATTTTTAATTTCTGATTTACCTTGATACTTCTTTGTTACTATGTAATAATGGCTTATATTTTTACAGAAAATGTGCATTTCAGAAAATTCTGATTTGGGGAAAATATGCAATAGTCTCATATAATTAACTTTTCGTGTGTGAATGTGAATATATATGTGTATATATGTAAATATAAATATTAATAATATTATAATGTATTATTTATGATTTATAATATATGATTATATGTTTACATCATAAATATTCCATTTTAAAAAATATACATTCTGTGTATATAAATATAAATGTATATATACATTTTATATGCCCTTTGTCATTTGTAATTACTCCATCTTCCCTCCCATACTCAAATAAACCTAAGATTCTGGACTTTAGCTACAGAGGGTAGAATATAGCATTATATGAAAAAAATAGGTTACGGGGGCGGAAACTGAAAGTGAAACACGTCCATACCAAGGGGTCAATGAAATTCTTTTATAGCGAAGCTGAAAGACCTCGGCATATGGACAGAAAACATGTTTGAAGCTATAAGGTGGACAATGGGGCTACCAAATCAAAGCAAGTGTATTCCAAAGGCAGAATAAGAGGAGAAATTTCTTAAGCTGCTTAAGCATAGCCTCAGGTGACCCCAATACAAGAAATCAGCTCAAGGCTTTTGTTTCTGCGATTTCCTCAGTTTTTCTATTTTAGATTTCATTTATTTTTTGATTTGATATTTAGTATTTCCTTTCTGTTCTTTTCCTTAGGACTTCTTGAAGTACTGTTTCTAAATTCTCGAAATAAAGTTTAATTCATTTAATTTTTGATTCCCTTTGTTTATTAAAAGTTGTGTATGTGAATTTACTTTTGATGCAGCTTTAGTTCTACCCCAAAAACTTAGATACGTAAATAATCCTAATTTTATAATTCTTCTAAATTGTTATTTTTTTAAATTAAAAGTGTAAATAAAATAATAACTAAATTTATAATTTATTTTCTCCTTGATCTGCAGTTAGGCGAATGCATTTAAATTTTTCAATGTTTGATTTCCAAAACCATTTTTAAACTTATATTTATTTTCTTGCAATTCAAAAAAAGAACTTGATTTCTTCAAATGGAAGACGAAAATTGTATGTGTTGCTTTGTCTACTTTATTAGTTCCCCATACATTATCCATCCCATCTTTGTCATCTTCATCTTTGTCATGTTGATCCCCTCTTTTTCTTTTTAACAAGTATTGCTTTATAATTTTTGTCTCTTATGTTTTCATTTGAGGTCCATTTATCACAATTATTTAGGCTAGCATTTCCCAATCTGTGACTCCCCCCATACACTCTATTTTATAATACATTAATAAGTGTTGTTTTTTTTTTTCTTTTTTTTTGAGATGGAATCTCGCTCTGTCCCCCAGGCTGGAGTGCAGTGGCGCGATCTCGGCTCACTGCAAGCTCCGCCTCCCGGGTTCACACCATTCTTCTGCCTCAGCCTCCGGAGTAGCTGGGACTACAGGCGCCCGCCATCACGCCCGGCTAATTTTTTGTATTTTTTAGTAGAGACGGGGTTTCACCGTGTTAGCCAGGATGGTCTCGATCTGCTGACCTTGTGATCCGCTCGCCTCGGCCTCCCAAAGTGCTGGGATTACAGGCTTGAGCCACCGTACCCGGCCTAATAAGTGTTTTGAAAAAAGAAAATCTTTAATGGTAAGGGAAACCTGGCAATGAGGCTTGCCTGAGGTAAGCACAATTATATTGACATCTTTATTTTAAGAGAGATTAATATAATCATAAATATTGTGGCTTGTCTTCAGGAAGTTGCATTATGCAAACTTTCTCAAAATTGTTTGACTATGGAGTCAATTTGTCCTAGAATATTTTTTAACATTCCATGAATTTGATGTTTTCGTAACGGAACGACATTGCTTTGGGTTTATCTCTAGATTTTTAACTAATATCTATACTCACTGCCAGTCGAATCTCCAATTTCTTTCTTATTATTCAGTTTTTAGTTTCGATTTATCTCCTGGTAACATGGAGCAAATTTTTATTTTTCTGCGTGTGAAAAAGTACAAAATGGTATATTCTCTGATACATTGATAGTCTTAAAACGGCATTCACATAATAACAATAACTTGCTTGGGTATAAAAATCCTAGAGTCATAACTGTTTTCTTTCAAGGTACTACAAATGTTTATTTTCTTCTAGCATTCTGAGATCAGTTTAGTTGTTGCTCCTCTGATACGAGTCTAGCCTTACACTAAAGAATCAAGCATTTCACTGGAATATGTTTTGATAAGTATCTATTTTTTTTCCTAAGTCACAGTGAGCCTCCTCCATGTCTAGATTCAACATTTTCTTGGATGAGAGATGCTTTTTTCTGCACCTTGATTACTTAACTTTGGATTTCCTCTTATTCTTATTATTTATAGTTCATATGTTTATTCTTTTTCTGTAGTTTTCTTTCTTTAGTGATTTACATTACTTTATCTTTTTCTTCAGCATACTAAAGGTACTTTTTGTATGTTTATTCCACACACTGATAATTTAATTTTTTTGCAGTTTCAGGTTGGCTCTTCTGGTGCTTCTGAGATTTAGCTACTGCAGTTTTATTTTGGGGCAATTGCTTCCTATAATATTTTTTCTCATCTTGTTTTAATCTTTGTTTATTATTTAATTTTATCTCATGTATAATTTATCTCGGTATGGCAGGCCCTACTTGTATAGAGATAATGTTCTTTTACATACTAGGGCACTTTTTGCCTTCTTTTCTGTTAATTTTAAGTTTCGTATTTGTTGTTTTCTGGCTCAGCCTTGAATGAAGAAATGTGTTGCTCCCTGTGGTGAAACAATCAGAATAGGTAGATTTTTTTCTAATTCCCTTTTAATCTATTCCTGGTCAAATTCTTAGTCCTGATCCTTCAAATATTTTTATTTGTTTAATAAAAAGCTTATCATAGAATTTTAGAGCAGAAAATAACTATAGAAATCATCTAGTCCATGTCTCCTTCTTCTCTAGATAAGTTCCTGAGGTCCAGCAAGGATAATTGCTTAAGTGCTCTAACCTTAGCATTGGTAGAGTAATACACTAGAATGTAGGTCAGTTACCTTTGTACTATATCAACTGCCTCATGCAAGATTTTTGTTTTCTTATATTTTTATTTTCTTGATTTATTGAAAAGCTTTAGAAGCTGAGATTGAGAAAGAAAAATAGCTTTTCCCCCCCCAAGGGTGATTAAATTAGTACTGAATATTAAAAACCACCCATGTAAATTCTTGGCTTAACCTTCTGATGTGTAAAAAAAAAAAAAACACAAGATTATCTATCTTTTTATTATTATTATTATACTTTAAGTTCTGGGGTACATGTGCAGAATGTGCATGTTTGTTACATAGGTATGCATGTACCATGGTGATTTGCTGCTCCCATCAACCCGTCATCTACATTAGTTATTTCTCCTAATGCTATCCCTTCGCTAGCCCCGCACCCGCCGGCAGGCCCCAGTGTGTGATGTTCCCCTCTCTGTGTCCATGGGTTCTCATTGTTTAATTCCCGCTTACGAGCGAGAACATGCGGTGTTTCGTTTTCTGTTCTTGCGTTAGTTTGATAATACATTTATATCAGTGAACAAATTGAGGACATAACTTATTTATCTAGGATGAATATGTAAAAATTTCCGCATATAGTCTCTGAATTCTAAATATAGACACCTAAATAATTCCTCTCAAATCCAACGTTTCTACTAGACTCTCTCCTGCTGATCATGCTGATCCTTTTCCCTAAACCTTCACTACTATCTGGTTCACTACTAACCATTCTACTGGGATAAGTAAAAGGTTCGTGAATGAATCTTTTGGGTCACTTTTTATTAGTCAGTATACATTTAGTATTTCCATAGTTTCTTGGAAGATTTTTGTCCCTGAAAAACTTCCATAAACTAGTAACTCTCTTAAAAATAATTCTAGAGGATTCATAACTGTTATTCTTATTTTAATATTTTGTATCTGTTTTTCTTTGTTAAGTTTCCAGAATTATTCAACCTTCATTTATTTGCCTTATTTTTTTCTGAAAAGCTTTTGTACATATATTTAATACTTTCTGTAATTATTTGATTAGATAATGGAGTAAGCAACTTCTAAAATTGCTTGTGAGTTGTCACCATGAAAGAACCATAGATAATAATATTGTTTATAGGATAAAATTTTTATTTTGGAACTGGACATATGCTAAGTGAACCAAACTGGAAGGCAGTCCTTAGGGGTTGTAAACTCAAAAACAAAAACATAACAGCTTATTACCTATATACTTACTTCCCTTTTACCTGTCTCATGATACTGGACAAATTATGTAGCTGGTCATGTAGGGAAGCTAAGTTGGTTAAAGTGACCACAATGTGACTACTAGCTTGTTTGCTGCTTGCCCTTGATCCTGTGTTCCTCAGCTGCAACCCAACCCACTGTGTGCAAATCATCCATTTGGCTCATTGCAATACCCATGGGCCTTGGGAGGCAAGGGGAACCTGTACAAGGCAGTACAATGATGACACACTTTCTGTTTGCTGAGTGTGAGTAATAAACTGTCTTGCTCTGCTGTAGTAAGTCTTGTTGTCTACTTCTGACGTCTATGGAGTGGTAGCAGGTTCACTCCTTGCCATCCTCTGTGAGGCTGGAGTTGTTCACTGATAAAGATGTTAAAGCTTCTGAATGTATGTCTGTTATTTTAACTTGAGATAACTTGAAAATACTTAAAAGGGAATGAAAGATTGCAGGCCTTGGTGAGGTATAAAGGATTGTATAACAATAATACATACATCTAAATGTACTTTTAATCAATGAAATTAATTAATCCATTCATATATGCTATATAAGGATATGGCCAATGAAGTCTGGCTGGTCACAATGCTGACAGGGCATCTATATTGGACCACCTCAGTCCGGGGTCTGGGCTCAGCGTCGGAATCTCACGAAATGAATGTTGTCATATGCTGAACGTGAGGTAGCCTCTCATGGATGAAGTTAGTCTAATAAAGGTCATGTCTAAATCAGAAATACAGTTTATTAATTTTTAATGAGAGATACTCTTTCTAGATAAAATAATGGAAGTATTTGCTAAGTAGGGAAAGCTCCCTCTTCCTTATCAAGAAACCTGAGAAGCAAATTCATAATCAAAAGACTGCTTTGTATGATCAGAATCAGAGTTGAGACTGATGGTAATAAGTGAGGCTTGATGAAGCAGCCTTGTCTTACTTCTCCAGTGCTGCAGTTACTCTGGTTCCTACACATTATTGACTGGCACATTGCCAACTTTCAAATTTCTGGTTCCTATTCTACACTTCTACTGTCTTCTATTCCTGTTTACCTGATACATTGTTTTTCTTTAATGTGTCATTATAACAGATTTAGCTATTTTCCCATGAAAGTATTTTTTGAAAGAGCCTGACCAGAAAAATATCTCCAGGTCTTACCCTTAGCTGTGGAGGTCTTCAGGCTTTTTAAGATGACTTTGTAAATACCCAATCTAATATTTGTTTGTTTATTTCATTGTATGATGATGATCAGTTTTCAAGGTATCCTAATGTTAAATAATACAGTATATACCTATGATTGAGTGTATGCATAATGCCCCAACTTAATGTTAGGTGCATCTGTTTACAATCACATATAAATGGTCCAAAGTTTATTTATGTATTCAACAAATATGTGTTTTGCATCTACTATGTGATTATGTGATTAATGCTTTTGTAAGTGCTGGTGATATAGTGATTAGACAGTCAAGCTTTTACCTTTATGTAACACCTCACATTATATTGACAGTTTTTTTTTTTTTTTTTTTTTTTTTTTTTGAGAAGGAGTCTCATTCTGTCACCCAGGCTGGAGTGCAGTGGTGTGATATTGACTCCCTGCAACCTTCACCTCTCAAGTGATCCTTCTGCCTCAGCCTCTCAAGTAGCTGGGACTGCAGGTGTGTGCCACCACAACAGGCTAATTTTTGTATTTTTAATAGAGACTGGGTTTCACCATATTGGCCAGGCTGGTCTCCCAACTCCTGACCTCAGGTGATCCGCCCACCTCGGCATTCCACAGTGCTGGGGTTTATAGGTGTGAGCCATCACGCCTGGCCTATAGTGGCAGTTAACGAGTATGAACATACATTTGGCTCTTGAATGACACAGTTTTGCAGTGCATGAGTCCATTTATACATGGATTTTTTTCAATACAAATTTCTGAGTGTGCCTGCATTTCCTGTCTCCCTTCTACCTCCTCCATCCCTTCCACCTCCACCACTCTTGAGACGGCAAGACCAGCCCCTCCTCTTCCTACTCCTCTTCAGTCTACTCAACCTGAAGATGATGAGGATGAAGACATTTATGATCATCCATGTTCACTTAACGAATAGTAAATATATTTTCTCTACCTTATGATTTTCTTAATAATATTTTTCTTTTCTCTAGCTTACTTTAATATAAGAATACAGTCTATAATACATACAACATATGAAATCTATTTTAGTTGACTGCTTATGTTATCAGTTAGGCTTCCAGTCAACAGTAGGCTATTAGTTTCTAAGTTTTGGAGGAATCAAAAGTTATATGTGGATTTTCAACTGTTTGGGGGTGGGTGGGAGGGGGCTAGCTCCCTAACCCTCATCTTTGTTTGAGGCTCAATCATATATTTATAGCGAAATTTCAGATAGTAATAAGCTTAGGAAGAAAAATGAAGCCAAGTAAAAGCTGAAGAAAGAAAGAGGTGGCTATTTTAGATGGTATCATGACAGTTTAAATGGTTCCTAGAGCACTAAAGACTACACTGGGAATGTCATTAAACAAACAGATATATTTGCAAATCCTCTTATATCCAATTTGATCATAAAAACATTGCAATAACTGTAATGTAAATATGCAACATCAGTCAACAAATCTTGTATTCACTTATCTTTGTGATGCAGACATTACTATTGATTGGTTATAAAAAGAAAATATAAAAATGTTTACTCAAAGGCAGTCAATGTGTAAATACTTTGAAGACATTGTTACTGGGACCGATACGTGAATGTGTGATTAAATGGAGTGGATGCTATAGAAATTCAGATGATGTTCAGAAATTCTCAAACTTCAGTTAGTATATTAGTCTTTTGTTCTTTCATAATCCACAAAAAGCATGCAGCATACGGTAATGTGTCAAGAATTTTTTTTAAAATCCTATTTATGTGTATAAGTTCACATAAGACGTATCTTCCTTTGCGTATTATATAATAATGCTAAAATATGAGGTCATTTAAGGATTTGCCAAACATGGTAAAAGAAATATATTTGCAGTTTTTACATTAGGATACAATTATGCTTTGGAAAAGTACTATTGCCTAAATACATCTTGAAAATATGCTTTTGAGAGGGAATGAATAGCACACAAATTCTGATTTCTTTTAAGTCATCTTGAAAAACAGACTACAGACACATGAGCTGAGCTTTAATAAAATGCTAATTAGGAGTGCATGCTACAATTTGAATGGTGGCTATATAAAATGTACAGAAATAACAGTAGAGGACTGGTATCTAGCTTTGGGGAACTAGCTGTGACATCTAGGTGCTACTCTTTTGATGGCATGACTCTAAAACCTCTAGTGCTGCCTGGGACTTTGAGATTATCTATTCAAACTCTCAATTTGCAGAAGAGGAACTAAGGTTTAGCATGGGTAGGTGACTTGTTCAAATCCCTTGGCAAGCTGGCCATTACTGGTGAGTTGGTGCCACACCTTTTGTCCCATGCTGCCTCTCATCCCTCATCCCCTCCCAATCGATTTTCCACCGTTTTGTTGAACTTCACAGCACAAGGGCTTAGAAATAAAGTGCAATTTACAGGTGTAAATTATCCTCTTGTTTGCTAGCTCCTCCAGTGAAATACTTTGAAGAAGAAAAGGATGACAGTAAAATGAAAAATGAGGTTTAGGAACTTTATTTATCCATCTTTTTCTTACATTTCTGCCATAAGAAATTTTAAAAATTCATAAACGTGAATAAGATGATATCAGACATAGAGACTGGAAATACCACATGTCCTCATTTATAGATTGGAGCGAAACACTGAGTACACATGGACTCAAAGAAGGAAACAAGAGACACAGGGGCTACTTGAGGATGGAGGGAGGGTGGAGGGAGAGGATCGAAAAACTACCTATCAAATACTATGCTTATTACCTAGGTGACTAATTAATCTCTACACCAAACTTCTGTGATGTACAGTTTACCTATATAACAAACTTGCACATGTACTCCGAACCTGAAATAAGAGTTAAAAAACAAAAAAAAGAAATAGAGGTTGGGAGGAGAGGATTGGGGCAGAGTTGGTCAGAAAAAGAAGAAGAGGTAAAAAGGGGTCTGCTGGACCCTGAGGTTGATCATAGTTCCTAGCTCACTAATTGTCTCTCTGGGAGTTTATTTTTCTTTTCTGAATTTGAAAAGGAAAATATTAACCATTCTGGGTCTCCTTTCCTTATCTGTAGGATGAAGAGGGTTGACTAATTAACCTCTGAAATCCTTTCTACTTCACTAATCAAGGACTGGATATGTACTCAGCCTTTTGGAAATGTTATTGGAAGACACACAAAATACTGTTTTTGTTTGTTTGTTTGTTTTAGAGACAAGTTTCACTCTGTTGCCCAGGTTGGAGTGCAGTGGTGCAATCACGGCTTAGTATAGCCTCAACTTCTTGGGCTCAAACAATCCTCCCACTTCAGCCTCTCAAGTAGCTGGGACTACAGGCATTTGCCACCATGGCCAGCTAATTTTTGTCTATTTTGTAGAGACAGGGTTTCACCATGTTGCCAGGCTGTGTCTCCAACTTCTGGGCTCAAGCAATCCTCCTGTCTCAGCCTCCCAAACTGCTGGGATTAGAGGCGTGAGCCACTGCCCCCGGCCCACACATAATTCTTGACTGAGCCTCTGTCAGTGCTGTCTATGTACAACTGGAAAGTATTGATGTCTGTGTCCAAGTAGATACAAAGCTATCCTTGCTGGTCAGTTAATAAGTCAGTTAATTTGGGATTACAGTCAACTATTGATTAATCAGAGTAATAAGTGGGGGGGGGGTACAGTGGGAGACAGCATAGATGACCACAAATCCTATGTGAAACAAGCCCTTGTTTTCAAGGATCAGTACAGCATGGTGGTTAGTAGCATGCAGTTAGGCTTGTGTTTAAAACCCAAATCTACACTTCCTAGCTGTGTGACTTGTCAATGCCTATAAGGGCTTACATTATATATATTTTTTCTTACCATATCTGTGACTTAATGTCTTGCCTCATCATCCTGTTCTCACTTTTTCAACCACAAAGTTCTCTTGCTCTCCTGTGGTCAGGTCAAGCATGCTCTCATCTCAGGGAGTTTGCATAGGCTGCTTCTGCCTGGACAACTCTTCCTCCTTCCCTGGACAGATAACTGCATGAAGCATCACTCTTCTCTTTCCGATTTTCTTCATATGTCACCTTTTTAGAGAAACCATCCTGGCTATGCTAATGATAATGATAGAAAT
Source organism: Nomascus leucogenys (assembly GCF_006542625.1). Taxonomy (NCBI): domain Eukaryota; kingdom Metazoa; phylum Chordata; class Mammalia; order Primates; family Hylobatidae; genus Nomascus; species Nomascus leucogenys. Next base: position 22,450,854 of record NC_044394.1, on the reverse strand, counting down.
CCAACTGTTTGTATTCTTACCTTACTTAATGTTTCTTTATAGTTACTTCCTGAGATATTATTAATACATATGTATTTTTGTTTGTTTGTCTTTTGTCTATTCACATAAGGAAGTAAACTCTTTGATGACGTCCTTGTGTCTATTTTTACCATTTTCATATCACCAGGGTCTAAAACAATTCCTAGCACACAGTAACTGTTCAGTGCATATTTGTTGAATAAATGCATGCTACCCAGTGGAAGAGCTGGTAACAGAAATGGTTACATGTTGCTCCTCTGGGAAGAGAGACTGGTGATAATGGAGTAAGGCAGGGCCCTTCCCATCTGTTATGTTTGTTTTTACCCTGTTACACTTGTTATAAATTATTTTGAAGAGATTATGGCTGGATCCTAGTCTAAAATACGCCACCATACTTTGCACATTTAATCTGTATTTAATTTCATTTCTTCCGCTTTAATCTACTTTGCTTCTGATCATAAATGGAAATGAGCCAGCAGAAAGGAGATGGCATCTATCCACCCAGTATGTGTGTGGGAGTTCACTCTTCTGGAACCTGAACGCCATGAACCCTCACTAATGACCATAGATATGAACCTAGGAAAATACTTGTAAATGAATTAATTGAAATGATACACATTAAAAATGTTGCTAATGTGAATGTGAAGGCAAATACAAGTAGATAAAATCAATTTAAGTGAATGCACCAGACCATTCATGTGGCCACAATTTTTCAAGCCCCACTAACTTCAAATATTTTCTGTATCTGGCTAGCTTTATTTATGTCTCTTCAGCAGTTTGCCTTAGTGTGGAAGAACTGTATTAGAAGAAAAGACTGATGACGTGGTGAGCAACACTGGAGGTGAGGGTTGGAGTATAACATGTGACAAATTAACTTCTCCCTGATTGTTATCTCTGGCAGGTGTTTTGTCTTCCAACATGAAGTATGTAAAAAAATATTCAGATCTGCCCTCTTTTTGGTTGTATGATATTAGAGACATGAAAAACAGACAACCAATTAAAGAACACCTTTACACAAGGGTACGGAAGCATTTATATCAGCGAAAAAGAGAAAAATGCCTTTGCTTTTCTCCCCCCAGCCCCTGTCACACCCACCCCACACACACACCTCTCCCTCACACATCTAATTCACACACACACACACCCATGCACAAACATCCCAATTTCTCACCCCAGGGCTCGGATGATCAATGCTCAGTCTCGGCCTTGCTCCCGCTGAAGTCACAAGTGAGTTCTAACAAACCCCCCTCTAAGGCTACCTCCTATTGCCTGCTCTTCAGGACATGAGGAACATATCCACCGAAAACCATGTTTTCTTTGCATCCTAACTGAAACAGCATTAAAGGGGGAAATGGGAATTCAGCGCTGCCAGCTACAGTATCTCTCCTATCAGTTCACCAATAAGGCCTGGTAGGGACCTGCCGAGCCTCTGGATAAATTGTATTTTCCAAGGGTTAATTAAGCTGTCTTGAGCTTCTGCATGAAGAGGAACAAACTGGCACTTGCAGCGCTTTCTGAAACCTGCTGTCGACATTACAGTCCCTGCTGCTTTTAGCTGTATCGATCCGATGCCTGACCTGTGAAATCCTTGATGGCTGCTAACACTAGAAGCTTACTGGAGCTTTCCAAGGGAGCTTCGGGACAGCTTGTGTAGTCAGGTACAATTACCTATCCCTCCAGGAGAGCCAATTAGTTCACAAAGTGCTGGAGCAGAACAAATGTTTTGTATGTGATTTAGAATCCTAAAAAAGAAAAGGAAAAAAAGAGAAAAAAAGGCTTTGTTCTGTCTGATTCTTTTGTTCCTAATTTTATGATTATTGTTCGATTCACAGTGGTCCTCACATTTCCTCACATGTTTCTGAAAGAATGATAAGAACATGATAAACCAGATTTACAGTCTTCTCTCTTTAAACTATGAAAATTGCCTTGTGCTATTTAAGATCCAGTTTCTGGACTAATTGTACGAACTCAAAGATAGAAAACCCAAGTTTGTTCTACTTTCTGCATTTCAGAAACTTTTTCTCTAAATGATACAATAAATTGTAGTCATAGTGAATTGCTCCTAAAAAATAGGATGAATGGCAACGACCCCTGCCTCTTAGTTTTGCAGGTAGAATGTAAGAATAAGAGATTCCTAGATAGAAATATGCTACATGTATCCAGGCCTATATTAACTTTAGCAACATTGGTTTTTAAGTACAGCTAAACTTTACAGACTGTCAGCTAATACTATGGTGGCCTTTGAATACAAGCAATGACACAACTCATCTACATCTGTATGCCCTGAGTCCAAGACTGTTTCCCAAGTAATAAATATCAGTGTACTGAGATATTTACATTCCGTTGACCATTTTCCTTTGTGACCAATGATATTAATTTATGAGCTAGCTATAGGATGTGGTCTGTTCATTGAATACATTAAAAATTTTTATTCTGAATACTGTCTAAATCATGCAGGAATCAATAATTAGCCCTTAAAACATAATGTAGCAGTAGAATTAACTGCACATGAAATTTAATGTACTCAAATATCAAATAAACATCAAAATGAGGGAAAAATAAAAATCGGTTATTATTTTTAATAATAGAAAACAAAAAACATCGTTTCGAGTCTTCTAGTAAATACAATCACATATATGTGATATATATCATATGACACATATAACTGTGTGGTAGCTGTCAAATTAACTGGGACCAGATGCCTTCGTTCCAGCTTAGAAGAAGCTCATGTAGACATTCGATTTCTTTTTCTGGAAGGAAGTACAATGAAGCTGATAAAAAGGTTTCATTATATTTTAAGTAATTTAAGTAAAAGTAGTTTCTTGACCTAAATTAGAGTCACAAATTCAAAGACATTAAAAACAAAACATAGCAAAAATATTGGTCAGTTGTGTTTTACTTTAGCTCCTCTTAGTAAAATCTGATTTTATTGATGTATAGTACATGGGGGTAGAGGGCAGGAACCCAGATGTGTGTCAATGCCTGAGAGCCTGAGATCCTCCTGTGTCCTGAGAAGGCCTGATGTTTGTCTCATGGATACAGTCAGGGTCAGTGAAAGTAGATTTGCATTGCCTCAACTTCGCTATATGAGGGAATAACTACACAGCCTCAATCTTTTGTTCTATTTGTAAAATGGATGGGGAATTTGGCAGCAATGATAGTCTATGGTTTCAGATGCTTTCCTCTCTCCCTTATTAATGTCAGATAGTGTTGAGAAGACTCCAGTTAGGGTGTTGGAAAGGAATTGGTAACAGTTTTCAATACTGGAGAGTCTTGGCATACACAATTTGGAACTGGAAAAAAAAATGACCCTGCATGATTTGGAGCTAAATTCACTATTTCAATTGGTAAGAGGCAAACAGTGCATTCCATTTGTGGTCAAATATCTATGTCTATATCTATATGGATATATATATATAAATATATATATAATATAGTATATCTATCTACATATACTTTTAAATGTATATAAGTATATATATATCTACATATACTTTTGTTGGTTAGAAAATAAATGTTTTGAAAATGAGATAAAAAACATAAGATTTTAATTCCTCTAGAGTCCTCACTTCATTGCATAATCACTGATCATAGCCTTATCCAATCTAGGTGATTTTTACATGTTACAAGTTATGCTCTGAGAAAGCATGGGGTAGGTAATGCAAATCCTTCACTATCACTGGAAACACAATCTAACGTTGGTTTCAGTGTATGACCCTGAAATATGAGCTACGTGGTACTTATTTATTTTTCAAAATGTATCTTTTTACAAGAGAAAATTAGTTTAAAATACCAGTGAGAATTATTTGAAAGACGTAGTAAAAATTTAGTAAACTCTTCCTCAATGTATATATAGGCCTTCTGAATAGACTATAGCTTTTGTTCTACTTCAATTATAAAAGACTATCATCAAAAGTGAGCCTGGAACCCGCACATATGAATTAAAGACCATCAATAAAGCTTCCTTTTTTTTTTCTCACCTCCTCTATTGAGTCTTGTAGTAAGAGGGAGAATAATTTCCTAAGGAATCAAGTTGAAAGCTTTCAATCTATTTAACAGTATAAAGTACATGATCATCTGATTTTTGTAAATTATAAGAGGACTTAGAGCTACATGCTGAAGATACACAGTACAAATGAGATCCCAAACTACATTTGCATGTTTGAAATATCAATGTCCATGATATTTAATACAATGGCAGACATTTTAAAACTGTGTTTTAATAAGGAAGTAGCAAGTTAGTGAAACCTGGAGACTCTTCTGAAAGCTTCATTTCTAAAATATCAAGAATATTCTTATTGAAAAATTGCTGCTGATATTCATACAATGCCTACTTTCTTCTCCAAATAAGGCATAAATAATCCATGCTTTTGCCCTCTGAGACATGCCTGTAATTAGAACTAAGTATGGTTCTTCATACGAAGACCTAAAGAAGAGAAAGAATGGATTCCCTAAACTTAATATATGTAGTGTTCAAATGAAAAAGTGAATAAAGCATCAAATTCAAACATAGAAAAAGATAAGAGAATTAAAGAACCAGACAGAGGGGAGAGTGCTTGTGCAAGTCTAAATGTTTACTGCTTCACAGTCCATTAGGACATCCTGGAAGAAGGCTTAGTGCAAAACGAATGAATACTATTATTTTACTTTATATTTTATAGTATTTTACAGATAGGGTCTCACTCTGTTACTCAGGCTGGAATGCAGTCTCATGATCACAGGTAGCTGCAGTCTCTAACTTCTGGGCTCAAGCAATCCTCCTGCCTCAGCCTCCCGAGTAACTAGTACTACAGGCATGCATCACCATGCCCAGCAGATTTTTTATTTTTTCTTTTGTAGAGGTGGAACCTTTCCATGTTGCTCAGGCTGGTTTTGAATTCCTGGCCTCAAGCAATCCTCCGTCCTTTGCCTCCCAAAGCAGCATTAGCCACCTCACCTGGCCTGAATACTATTTTTAATGCTGCAGGGTGCTCATTTCTTTTATAAATCTTTTGTTATATGTTGAACATATTTGAATGTATTTATTATTAACAGTGAAAATAGGACACTTTTAGTTTCAAGTTTATTTCTACATTAATCCAAATTCATCTCTCTATAAAACTTTCTTTGTTTGTTAACCCTTATGTATAACATCTAATGTAATCTTCCCAATGGTGAAAAACTCACCAAAAGGATATCTGTCCTTGTACCCAAAATAAAATTTTTACTTTTTGCTAAATTATGATCATAATATTTCTAATGTGCAAAAATTTTCATTGCTAATCTCTCACAGTAAACTTTTATTTAAAAAATGTAATTCTATTTTAAGTTCTGGGATACATGTGCAGGATGTGTAGGTTTTTTCCATAGGTAAACGTGTGTGGTGGTGGTTTGCTGCACCTATCAACCTATCACCTGGGTATTAAGCCCCGCATTTTTTTAAATAGAGAAGATATTTTTTGATAATTTGTAGTTTAGTATTCCGTGGGAAAATTTACTGTTTTATTCTGTTGTACCTCCGGTTCTTCAGCACTTTCAGATTTTGCTGTCAATTATATTCCATATGCATTATATCTTCAAAAATTCAGCAAATCTGATGATAATACTTTTTAATGTTTTCTAATGTAACTCCTGATCTACTCTCATTTTTATATTTTGCTATCATTATCAGTGGGATTTAGGGAGTTGGTAGAGATATATTTATGTGTTTGCATATATTTAGATATATGTGTTTGCATATATTTACAGAAATTTCACATTTGCCACAACTTTATATTCTGAAATTATTTGGATATAAAGACCTCTTATAATATACATCATTATTTTTCATGGTGTCAAAGATTGCATTATGTGGTATTTAAGACTCTATGATGGTATTAAATTAATCTTGTTCAAATAATATTAATTGAGGTTTACTCTGTTCAGGAGACAATGTTGAGACAATGCTCTTCATTTCTTTCCTCATATCTTCTATCCTATTCTAGGCCATAAGATTTTCTTCGCCAATTCTTATAGGCTGTCTCTCTTACCCCACGTCCTAGTTTTGGTAAATATATCATAAACATTTTTTAATAGTCCACCATATCTATGCTTTATACTTAATTGGGGGAAAATATCAAGTTAATTTAACATCTCCAATAATCCACATAATTACCTTTTCTCCCCGAGTAGTGATGATAAATTCACCCTTAAATATTGAGATACATTTCAAGTTCCATCAGGCTCATGATTTTAAAATGTATAGGGGGGCCTGGGTGTATGCAGACTATGATTAGGAAATTGACCCTATAATCTAGTATCATCATCGACATCATCATACAGCAACACTCTGAACTTAGTAACACTAAGTGCAAAGACGAGATAAACCCTATACTTTTAGTGTATTTAGTTTTAGGAACTTTTTTATTTCCTAAAAGATGTAACTTAGCTTAAGAAAAAAACTTACTACATATTGAAGATTCAGCTTTTTCAGAATGGAAAAAGAAAACATTAGATTGGTAGGAGTCAAGAAACAGCGTGTTGAATTGAGTCTGGTGCTAACTGAATGGTTTTGAGGAGGGCAGTTAGCCTATCTGGACCTTTGTTTCCTCATATTTAAACTGAAGGGGTTGGATGAGGTGATATTTACTTCTCCTTGCATACAATTTCCGCTGTATAGAACTCACTGTGAATAGAATCAAATCCATAACGAGGTCATATGGTTTACTTTCTTCAGTGGCTTAAGATTTCTAGATGATTTGGGTAAAACTACGTATTGCATAATATTTCCGGTCTGGTGTTGAAAAGCCCACTAAATGCAATTTTATGAAAATTAACTTTTCATAAACCCTCAAATTAGTAAGAAGTAAATAAAAGATGGCAGAAATATAAATATGTAGAGTCAAATAGTAAATTTACCAAGGCTACAGTGTTCTAAACACTGAAACAAGTGCTGAAATGTTGGGAGGACATGGTGGTGAGATGGGATATGCATAGGAGAATATGACATGGGAAAAGAAGTTTTGCCAGGGAAAGACCGAATTCAAGCTGTTATCTTTTTTTTTTTTTTTTTGAGACGGAGTCTTGCTCTGTCACCCAGGCTGGAGTGCAGTGGCGCAGTCTCAGCTCACTGCAAGCTCCGCCTCCCGGGTTCACGCCATTCTCCTGTAGCTGGGACTACAGGCGCCCGCCACCACGCCCGGCTAATTTTTTGTATTTTTAGTAGAGACGGGGTTTCACCGTGATCTCGATCTCCTGACCTCATGATCCGCCCACCTCGGCCTCCCAAAGTGCTGGGATTACAAGCGAGAGCCGCCACGCCCAGCCTCAAGCTGTTTTCTTAAGTAATATCATCTATTATTAACTTTTTTGTGATACTATTTTATTCAGTTTTTTTGAAGAAGCTTTTTACTTATAAAAATTCAGATTAATATAATAATATCGGTTCATTTTAATTTTTTTATAATGCACAAAGGATGGAATATAGAGTCAGAAGGATGTTTTTTTTTCCCTCTCTTCATTCTGGGCCTCTTAGTGGAAATGTCTTCCTCTGATAGCATGGCCATCAACATGTTACTCTTCATAGCTCACTGTAAAAAAAATCTATTAACGAGAATTATATTTAACCTTCCTACATCACAGAAATAGTGTGAAAACAAGTAAATGACTGTATGTAAAAGATGAATACAGGAACTATAATAACTACCTTAATATGTAGAAAAGTGTTTAAGTGTATAACTGCAGTTCTATTATTTTTTCATAATTTAATAACAATTGCCATATTTTATGGGATACATGCAAAGTGATTTCCCTTTTTTAATTACTGGAACTACCTAGTTCATTCCTAGGCTAATGAATCAAAAGAAAAATGCCCTATCAATAGTTAGAATCTGTATTATAGATATGGAACAATGAGGAAAGTAGTGACAAATCCATCATAAAGATATGTTATGACAGATGCTCAAAATGAGCCTAGATGCAGAAAAAGTGCATTACAATCAAGACAAAAGTAATCAGCATCAATTCCAACAAATCAGATAAGAGCAAAAGTGATCTCTGTCTCTCCTCTATAAGCAGGTCAAAGCTGGCAACAGAGATGGGAAAGTAAATATGTAGTACTATCACATATTTCTGGATCATCATCTTCTGAAGTTTTGAAAAAAGGAATATTCTGCTCCCTCTTCTCTTCCTCACCTTTTTGTCTTTAAGGTTTCTCAACTTTGAGCTGTTTGGATATAATTTGCATAAAGTTATCATGGCCACACATCACTCTGTCCTTGGGGAATGTAACAGATATGCATCATCCCACAACATCTGATGAGAAGCTCAGAAAATGAAGTTGGTGAAGGTATCGTTGTCTTCTAAGTCAAGGTCCAAGTTGTCAGAAAAAGTGAGGGGGGCACATCCACAGTCAAATCCATGGCAGACTTTAGGCTTCAGTGGAGATGGCCCTGGCTTTCACCCAGAAGTCTTGGGTTGGGTTTCAATTAACAATGCAATATTTGACATCGCTCTGTTTTCTTTTTTTTCATTTTCAGTTTCCTCATCTGTAGTAAAGATAACACCTGCTCTCTCCATCTCCTTAGGTTATTTTGAGAGGCAAATGAGATCATGAATCTGAGAATACTTACATAAATGTTACTTTAATTCACTTTTATGTGTGTGTCCTTGCTTTATGAATAATGCTTCTTCCAGGTAAGGATATGTATATTCAGGTTACATACCTAGTAAAATTCCTGGCACAGAGTATTTGTTAAATGTTTGTTGAATCTGAGTGAACCTGAAGCAACTTGGAAAAACCAGAGTTTGGAAGAAATAACCATGAAGTGAACCAAAATGTTAATTCCCTCTTTCGTTTTTGTTATCTCCTTTCTTTCTTCTCTTTAATCTCTATTAAGATCTCTAAAAATGTGGAAGATTTTACTTTTTAAAGGAGAAGACATTGCATTTCCCTTCCCTTAAAGGTATTATCAATTTCTCTCTGCCTTTATACAGGCATGCCTTGGAGGTGTTGTGGGTTTTTTTCCAGACCACCAAAATAAAGTGAGTCACACTAGTTTTTGGTTTCCCAGTGCATATAGAAGTTATTTTTACATTATACTGTGTCTACTAAGTGTGCAGTAGAATTCTGTCTCTCTCGCTCTCTCTCTATACATATGTATATATATATATAAATTAAGGTATAAATATATATATATGTCTTAATTTTAAAATACTTGCTGAGTGTAGTGGTTCACATCAGTAATCTCAGCTACTCAGGAGGCTGTGGCGGGAGGATATTTTGAGGCTAGTAGTGCAACACCAGCTTGAGCAATAGTAAGACCTCATCTCTAAAAAAAAAAAAAAAGAAAGGAAAGAAAAAAATTACCTGGGCATGGTGGAATGCTTCTCTAGTTTTAACTACTCGGGAGCCTGATGTGGGAGGATCACTTGAGCCCAGGAGTCTGAGGCTGCCATGAGCTATGATTGCCCCACTGCACTCCATCCTGGGCAACAGAGACCACAACTCAGAAAAAAAATGCTTTATTGCTTAAAAATGCTAACAATCATCTGAGCCTTCAGCAAGTCATAATTGTTTTGCTGGTAGAGGGTCTTGCCTCAATGTACATGACTGCTGATGATGACAGTGATAGTGCTGAAGATTAGGGTGGCTGTGGCAATTTCTTCAAATAAGACAAAGTTTGCAGCATCAATTGACTCTTCTTTTCATGAAAGATTTCTCTGTGTCTTGTGAAGCAGTGTGATAGCATTTTACCTCCAGTAGAACTTCTTTAAAAATTGGAGTCAATCCTCTCAAACCCTGCTGCTGCTTTATAAACTAAGTTTATGTGATATTCTAAATCTTTTGTTGTCATTTCAACAATATTCACAGTATCTTCACTAGGAGTAGATACTATCTCAGGAAACCACTTTCTTTGCTCATCTGCATGAAGCAACTCTTCATCTGTTCAAGTTTTATCATAAGATTGCAGCAATTCAGTCACATCTTCAGGCTCCATTTTTTTTTTTTTTTTTTTTTTTTTTTTTTGAGACGGAGTGTCTTGCTCTGTTGCCCAGGCTGGAGTGCAGTGGCGCAATCTCGGCTCACTGCAAGCTCCACCTCCCTGGTTCACGCCATTCTCCTGCTTCAGCCTCTCCGAGTAGCTGGGACTACAGGCGCCCGCCACCACGCCCGGCTAATTTTTTGTATTTTTAGTAGAGACGGGGTTTCACCGTGGTCTCGATCTCCTGACCTCGTGATCCACCTGCCTCGGCCTCCCAAAGTGCTGGGATTACAAGCGTGAGCCACCGCGCCCGGCCCCAGGCTCCACTTTTAATTCCAGTTCTTTTGCTATTTCCACCACATCTGCCGTTACTTCCTCCACTGAAGTCTTAACCACCTCAAAGTCACTAATGAGGATTGGATCAACTTTTTCTAAAACTCATGCTAATATTGATATTTATTTTGACCTCCTCCCATGAATCACCAATGTTTGTTTATTTATTTATTCATTATTTTTTTTGAGATGGAGTCTTGCTCTGTCACCAGGCTGGAGTGCAGTGGTGCAATCTTGGCTCACTGCAACCTTCACCTCCCGGGTTCAAGTAATTTCCCTGCCTCAGCCTCCCGAGTAGCTGGGACTACAGGCACACGCCACCATGCCTGACTAATTTTTGTATTTTAGTAGAGATAGAGTTTCACCGTGTTGGCCAGGATGGTCTTGATCTCCTGACCTCGTGATCCACCCGCCTCAGCCTCCCAAAGTGCTGGGATTACAGGCATGAGCCACCATGCCCAGCCAGACCACCAATGTTCTTAATGGCATCTAGAATGGTGAATCCTTTACAGATATTTTAAATTTATTTTCCCTGGATTCATCAGAAGAATCACCATCTATGACAGCTGTAGCCTTACAAAATGTATTTCTTAAATAATGACTTGAAATTTGAAATTACTCCTAGATCCATGAGCAGCAGAATGAATGTTGTGTTAGCAGGCATGAAGACAACATTAATCTCCTTATACATCTCCATTGAGTTCTTGGGTGACAAGGTGGATAGTCAACGAGCAGTAATATTTTGAAAGGAATCTTTTTCTCTAAGCAGTGGGTCTCAATAGTGGGCTTAAAATGTTCAGTGAACCACGCTGTAAAGAGTTGAGCTGACATCCAGACTGTTGTTCCATTTATAGAGCACAGACGAAATATATTCAGCATGATTCATAAGGGCCCCAAGATTTGCTGAATGGTAAGTGAGCATTGGCTCTGACTTAAAATCACCAACTGCGTTAGTCCATAACAAGAATCATCTTGTAGTTTGAAGTTTTGAAGCCAGGAGTTGACCCCTTCTCTTCAGCTATGGAAGTCCTAGATGGCATCGTTTTTCAATAGAAGGCGGTTTTATCTACATGGAAAATGTATTGTTTATTGTAGCATCCTGTATCAATGATGTTAGCTTTATCTGGATAATTTGCTATAGCTTCCACATCAGCACTTGCTACTTCATCTTGCACTTTTATGTTATAGAGATGGCTTCTTTCCTTAAATCTCATGAACTAACCTTTTCTAGGTTCAGATGTTTCTTCTACAGCTTCTTCACCTCTCTCAACGTTCATAGAATTGAAGAGAGTTCAGGTATTGCTTTTGATTAGGCTTTGGTAAGGGAATGTTGTTGTTGGTTTGATTTTCTATCCAGACCACTCAAACTTTCTTCTTATCAGCAATAAGGCTGTTTCACATTCTTATCATTTGTGTGTTCACTGGAGTAGCACTTTTTAAATTTATTTCAAGAACTTTTCCTTTGCATTCACATCTTGGCTAACTGGTGCAAAAGGCCTAGCTTTCAATCTATCTGGGCTTTTGACATGCCTTCCTCTTTAAGCTTAATCATTTCTAGCTTTCGATTTAAAGTGACAGACATATAACTCTTCCTTTCACTTGAATGCTTAGAGGCCATTGTAGGGTTATTAATTGGCATAATTTCAATATTATTGTGTCTCAAGGAACAGAGAAGTCCAAGGAGGGGGAGAGAAATAGGAGAATGGCCAGTTTGTGGAGCAGTAAAAACACACACAACATTTATCAATTAAGTTTGCCATTTTATATAGGCATGGTCCATGGCGTCCCAAAACAATTACAATAATGACATCAAAGATCACTGATCACAGATCACCATAACAGACATAATGATAATAAAAAAGTTTGAAGTATTGTGACAGTTACCAAAATGTGATACAGAGACAAGTGAGCACATGCTGTTGGAAAAATGGCCCTGATAGACTTACTCGATGCAGGGTTGCCATAAAGCTTCAATTCATAAAAAACATAATATCTGCAAAGTACAATAAAATGAAGTGCAATAAAACAGGATATGCCTGAATATAACTTTTTTTTTTTTTTTTTGAGATGGAGTCTTGCTCTGTCTCCCAGGCTGGAGTGCAGTGGCGCAATCTCGGCTCACTGCAAGCTCCGCCTCCCGGGTTCATGCCATTCTCCTGCCTCAGCCTCTCCGAGTAGCTGGGACTACAGGCGCCCGCCACCACGCCCGGCTAATTTTTTGTATTTTTTAGTAGAGATGGGGTTTCACCGTGGTCTCAATCTCCCGACCTCGTGATCCGCCCGCCTCGGCCTTCCAAATTGCTGGGATTACAAGCGTGAGCCACCGCGCCCGGCCTGAATATAACTTTTAATCATTATCAGAGCCCTTTTATTTTTGCAGAAAATTTTTCTTGATGCTACAATTTTTCCAGCTGTTTTCAAATCCTTTTTTCTTCCTATGAAATCTCAATTTGTTGATTGTCTAGTTAGAACAACTACTTCTATTCCCGCCACCACCCCCACCACCACTCCCAACTTAATGTTTTGCAATTTTACTTTCATAATTTTACTCTACCACAACTATTCTCAATAGGGTCACCAATGAATTCCTTCTATATAAATTCACAGCCCCTTTTCTAGCTTTACCTTAGTGTTACTTTCTACCGCATTTTACCTCTTCAGCTTTCCTTTCTTCCTTGCTACCCTTTTCCACTTAACTTCAATGACACCATAATTTCTTGCTTCTCAGACCTTTCAAAATACTCATTTTGTGTCTCTTTTTCAGGTTTTTTCTGCCCTCTTTTCCCATTAATGGCTATTTTTGGGGTGCTCAACTGTGCTTTCTCCTACTTCTCTTTGATCCTCACCTTACCAAGTAAGCTTATGTGGGCTTTATTATTACCAGTACACAGATGGTATCCAAATCTTTCTTCTCTCTAAGAATGTTTCTTATTCTGATCAATGTGTCACTTAAAATTTTTTTTACCAGCACTTAAAACCCACAAGTTAAGATATTTTATTCTTTGGAGAGGCATAACTAGAGGCCATCTAAGGACCAGAAACAAGAAAACCTTCTTTGCATTAACTGTCATATTATCAGGAACTAAATGTGCATGCCTGCAGAACTGGATACAGCTGAAAATTTTCTTGAAGGCCACTGTTTAGCTTTGAAGATAAACAGAAATGGAAATTTAAATGCACTTGCCTTTCTTTCCTTCCCCCAAATGGCTTATAAATGGTATTATGCATAGTAGACACTGATGTGGTCAACTAAATAAATATGGCAGCAGTTAATGAGGACAGAAAGAAAATGTTAATTAGAAGTACTATATAGTGAAAAGCAGACTTTCCTAATGCCGGATCTCTACTTACATAATATTTCAGTGGTGGAGATTTGACCAAGTAGTAACAAGATTAAGTAAGACAAAATCAGCTTGGTCAGTTTAAAAAGAGTTTGATCATAGGGCTTTGAATATAAAATATCCTTGCATAAATGACATTGTTTTAAGTCTAGTTCTGTGAACTTAAATCCTATGACCTCATTTGAGCATGGCTTTGGACCTAGAATTATGAGTTTGTGATGGGTCAGAATTTCTCTGAGAATACATTTTTCAGGAGAGAGTACTTAGAGGCTCAGCAATGCTTATTTATAAATCTGGTTTAACAGAATAGGAAAATACACCAAATGTGGAGAAATCACTGAAGAGAAAGAGAGAGAAAAGGAAAAGTGTATAGGAATGTTACAAGAATGATATAATTTGAGCCGATCTCATTTCAATAATATAGAAGGGCCTGACTTGACTCTCAATGCCAGTGAAAAGTTTTGTTAGACTAACAACATACAGGGCTATACAGAAAAAAAGTGTGAGTCAGGCAACAGGTACACAACTCGTGATAGATATGTTTGCATCCTGAGATATATTTGCTGCCTGCTCTGGTAGGAGCTGTGTTGAACTAAGAGTTACTAAACGATTTATATGTAGGAAGAAATTGAAAACTGTTTACAGTACCCTCTGGGTGGCTCTGTAACCCAGGAGATGAGTAATTAATAAATGAAAGCATTTTCCACTGCCAGTGGTCTGCCATGTGTCAAGCTGGGCTGTTGGAAAGACCAGGGCAGGAAATTACCCATAAGTTTGTGAGGTTAAGATGATTTCATGAAACGTGTTCCTAGAGTATCTGTGTTATTGATTTTATATACACATTGTGTTTGCATGTGCATGTGTAAATTTAAAAAAATATTTGGTGCCCAAAAACATATTACATACTAATATTAATCCAGGAATACTAACGTATTCCTGAAGGGAATCATTCTATAGAGTTGCATTTTTAAAATTTCTAGACCCGTTTCTACTTGGGTCTTCAGAAAATCATGACCTCTTTAACTCTGGTGGTAGTTACTTACATATTAGACCATCTGTTTTTGTTTACTTAATAAATGCCAGTTCTCTGGCATTGATGAAGTAACGAGTTTTGGAAAGCTGCTGATACACGTTAAATTTTCAAAGAATTTACTTTAACTGAGATGCTTTACTATGGGAACTTTTCCTCATCATTTTGTAGATTGGTGCTCATCAGTGAAGTATAATTAAGATGGACAAAAAAATTTTTTTGGCATATCTTCTGCTCTTCATGAAGACTTCTTCATGAAGATCAGACACTGTTATTTGCAAATTTCCTCTGGCTTATAGATCAGTATAGCCAGGCTATAGTAAACTGGAGTTGATTAAATCTCTCATGCATCCTCATTTCTGTCACACACATATGAATCTCGCCTTTGATATCATTACTGTAGTAAGCTAGCAAACATCCAGAAGCCTCATAAATTTGATTGAACAGAAAGTATTGATGTTAGATTTCAGAATATAATTTAGAATTATCTGGTTTTTATCAAGTCTATAATAATTTTAATTGTTTGATGTCTTCTTGAATATTATAAAATACTGAATCTCAAAATTTGACCTATGAAATACCAGTTGATTCATAATCAGGATTCTTTTAATGGGGGAAGCCAAATCAATAAGTGTAATTTCTTTCTCTTATTCTGGTAGTAAACGACAATGCCGTGTAATCTTAAAGACTCTTTAAACGTACTAACTCCCATCTTTTATTTACTAAACTGTAAAGTTACTAAAATTTGTACTTTAATAGTACTTATTAAGGGTTTGCATCAGAATTGTACTAAGAAATCTTTTTTGCTGCATAATATGTGCAGTTGTTACAAATGCTTGTGGCATGTAAACACTCATAAAAAGTTGAAATTTCCAGAAAAAAACAGAGGAGACAGTTGTCCTGAGTTGTTCATGGCTTCTCATAGCTGATTTTTTATTTTTAAATTAATAATAAAACATAGTTTTATTATAATCACTGTGTTTGGTGAAAGTTTTCTGGTTAACTCTAGATTTTGTAGTGATACATATTGTAATCAGTATTTCAGAACTATATGTAGACTTTAAGACATATATGTGTTAGATTTTGGATATAAATAAATTATTCCTCTCCTACTAATGCAAATTTATGTAAAAGCTTGCAAAATATATAGATAATACTTGCTTGTAGAATGATACTTCTTTGTTAATACCAAATCCTTTTCATCTGGATATTCAGTAGTGGACCTTCGGGTCTTTTGCTCCTGTTAAGTTGGTCTAAATATATTAAGAACTACTATTTTAAATCATTCATTATAATAACTTGTATCACTTTGTCAAATCACTATTTACATGTCTTACTTAAGTTGTGTCTTTCTATTTTATACTAATCTTTCTCCTCCTGTGATATTGATGGATAGTTATAGCTATGGATGCAACCGGTATGGAATAATTTTGGTGCTAATAAGCTTACATATTGCTGAGTTTTCATTTAACATACATTAAGGCAAAATTTCTATAATTGGTAGTGCAGGAGCAACAATATGTACCTTGGCTACATTGGTGCTATTCCATCTTACATTAAACAATATTCCAAGTTTGGCCGAGTAAGGGGGCCATGTGAAGATCTGAGTGTATCTTAGATCAGACATTCTGGCTAAACATAACCTCCATGTGGCCAAGATATTTGACAGTAAAAAACATTGCTTGTAAGTGGGGCATAATGTAAATTCCTTTGTTGTTTGGTTGCCGAATTATCCTGAAATTATTCTTTGTCATATCCTATTGTGTTGTAAGTACACCATATTATGTCCTTTAGTTTATAAATATCTTCAACATTATTTTTAATTCATATGATTGCATTAAAGTGATAGCACTAAGAAGGACCTCAAAGACCATCTAATTGTTTATTTCTCTAACTTGGCTTTGTCTTCCTATCTGGTACAGGGGGTGCTTAGGTTACTCAAAGCTAAAGTATTTTTGAAACATTATATTCTAAGACATAGCATTGAATAATTTTTTAATAAGACATTTAAAACATTATTTTGAAGTCAAACAACAGTTTTATGTTATGTTTCATGTAAAATTCATATTATCTTTTTAGATCACACATGATATTTCAAAAACATTCCTATGTGTGGTAGATTGCTTTTGAAGATCCTATTAGTTTCCTGTTGCTATCATAACAAATATCCATAAATATGGTGACTTAAAACAACGCTCATTTCTTCCTCACAATTCTGTAGGTTGGATGTCTGGAGTGGCTATTATAATTTCTCTGTCCTGAGTTTCATGAGCAGGGTGCCATCCAGGTGTTGACTGTTTGATCTCTTACCAGGAGGCCACTAGAAGAATCTGTTTCCAGGTCACTTAGGTTGTTGGTAGAATTTACTTCTTTTCAGTCGTAGAAGTCTTTGCTTGTATAGGCTGCCTGTATTCCTTCTTGTGCTTAGCCATAAACCCTGCTTGGTCCTGACTCTTTCAGCAATGGTGAGTCAATTTTTTTTTTTTTTTTAAAGCTGGAATCTTTTTTGACTTCTCCTTTTGCTATATCTCACCTGCTTCTTCTCTAGCTGGAGAACGTCCAAGAACTTCTAAGGGCACATATGATTGATTTGGCTCACTTAGATAATTCAGGATACTCACCTTATCTTAAGGTTCCTAAACATAAATACATCTGCAAAGTCTGTTTTGACATATCAAGTGACATGATAAGTTCCAGGGATTAGGACATAGACATCTTTGGGGGACCATTATTCAGCCTGCCACAGGAATCACTCTCAGACCCTTTGCGGGAAAGCTTGTGAGGCACTGATATTTTAATGTTAAAGATAAGGGAAGTCAGGACCAGAGAAAGTGAAGTAACATGCTGGAGTGCTAGAGTTTATAGTTTATACAACTTTTTTTTTTTTTTTTTTTTTTTTTTAAAAAAAAAACAAGGTCTCACTTTGTCATCCAGGCTGGAGTGCAATGGTGCAATCATGGCTGACTGCAGTTTTGACTTCCCGGGCTTCAGTGATCCTCCCACTTCAGCCTCCTGAGTTGTTGGGACTATAGGCATGCACCATCACACCTGGTTAATGTATTCTTTTTTTTTTTTTTTTTTGTAGAGATGGGGTCTCCGTATGTTGCCTAAGCTAGCCTCAAACTCCTGAGTTCAAGCAACTCTCCTGCCTAGGCCTCTCAAACTGCAGAGATTACAAATGCGAGCCATCATGCCCAGCCTATACTCCCATTTAATGATAGTTCTGCACTTAGAACTTTGTGATTCTGAATTGAAGTATAATAATCTTTTCTATCAAAAGCATGCTGTCATTCAATTTAATAAAATATTTGTAGTCTGTGAAGCAATAGCGTTTAGACTTTGTCCATACTATGCTAAATGAAAAATCAAAAAAGTAAAATAACTGCAATTATAAATATCTAAATATTTACATTCAGTTGTTTAATGAGAAAAATATTATGATATTCATTAATTTTCTCCCCTTGGTCCTCTAGATTATTTAGATTCAATCTGCTGAACCTGAGAATTTACTAAAGTGTGTCATACTCTGAAAAGGAGAGGTTTAGTTGGTGCTATCCAAACAGAAGTGTCCAAATGTTAAACACCTTATCATTTGTTGAATGTCCAAATATTAAACCCCTTATGATTTGTTGAAAGTTCAGTGTTGATACTTATCATAACTGTGTTTAAATTAAAAAAATCTCCGTGGCAGTTATTTATATTATCTTATAAATGCTATTGTATAGCTGTGGCATGCAATCTCATACTTCACAAGTATAGCAGTACACTTAGGTGAATCTATAAAACTTTATACTGGTACATCAAATTAACCTTATATCACTGTGCTCAAGTGAAGCATGTCTTGAATTTTTCAATAATTCTTCAGTGCATGGAGGGAAACTAAGTAACTCTAGGAACTATTTGGGAGACAGAGATGTTCAATCCCTGAAGGAAAAAAAATTGCCTCAGATGGGCTTTAACAAAATACAAATAAGCTGATCCTCTGCCTTTTCTTGTTTTTCCCTCTTCCCTTAGGCTTTCCTCCTTTTTCTCCTATTTGTACCTTGGTTCTGCTCTGTTTGCTTCTCAGTTCTTTTTCCTAAAACCCTTGCTTTTTCCTCCTAATTCTTACAAGGAATCAACAATGAGACTGGTTAACTATAAAAGTATATACAGTAGGCTGGGCGTGGTGGTTCACACCTGTAATCCCAGCACTTTGGGAGGCTGAGGTGGGCAGATCACAAGGTCAGGAGATCGAGACCCTCCTGGACAAGATGGTGAAACCCTGTCTCTACTAAGAATACAAAAATTAGCTGGGTTTGGTGGTGCCTGCCTCTAATCCCAGCTACTCAGGAGGCTGAGGCAGGAGAATTTCTTGAACCAGGGAGTCAGAGGTTGCAGTGAGCCAAGTTCAGGCCACTGCACTCCAGCCTGGTGACAGAGCAAGACTCTCGGAAAACAAACAAACAAAACAAACAAACAAACAAAAAGTATATACAGCATGTATGTTTAAGCACTCCTAGAGCAGAGACTGTGACACCAAATATTCCAGTTGGTCTCCTACTTCCCTGTCTCCCTTCTCCTTAGATTGGAGTCATGTGACTAGATCTATCCAATGGGCTATGAGCGGAAGTGATGTGTGTCACTTCTAGGTCATGGCAGTTAAATCCAATGTGCCTCTTGCGTCTCTCTTTTTTCCTACTGTACCGTGATGGTTCTGATGTTCATGAGCAATTCAGAAATTGAATAGAAGTTGGCAGAAGTGGTATAATGCCATCACAAAAATGTAAAATATGTCCTATTGACTTGCAGCTTGACAAACAGACAATGAGAAAACAGATATTGTAGGCTGGAAAAAATGGCAATTCTTGATCTACAGTGACCAACAAATTTTTTGATAAAACAGTCATCAGCAGTAATTTGGGAAGCAGACCCTGGCTAAGCAGGCAGCTCCAAGTGAAGGGATCTGAAAAGAAAACATCGGTAGTGTATCTTAGTTACTATTTACTGTGTGTGGTAAGTTATTATAAACATTAGATTAGCTGAGGAAAAATCTGTGTAGTTTGTAACAGGAATAAAAGACAATACAGGGTTTGGAAATGTGGGGTTTTGCTGAGTTAGAAAAGCCTATTGCTTCTAGAACCCAATCAGAAAGAAACAGTGTTAATAAAGGTTATGAGGATCAAATAAAAGCTACCAGCTAGGGGCAAAAATAAAAATAACTTTGAGCCTTCCCTTTCAGCTATAAAAGTCTCAAAAAAGCTGTCATTTTATTTAAAGAGAGTATATTGGTTTTTTTGTTGCTGTGCAATTAATTACCACAAACTTATTGGCTTAAACTACACACATAACTTTATGGTATATAAATTACATCTCAATAAAGCTGCTAAAATAAAAATATCTATTTATTTTTCTGATAGTTTCTATGAGTCAGGATCTGGCCACGACTTAGCTGGGTCCTTTGCTCAAAGCTGCTGTCAAGATGTCAGCTGGGGCTGTGGTCTCATCTGATGCTTCGAGTTCTTTTCCATGCTCACGTAGTGTTGGTATAATTCATTTCTTTGCATCTGTTGAATTCATGGCAACTTGCTTCTTCAGGACCAGCAGTAAAGAGACATTCTATGCTGCTCCAAGTGTCTGATCTATAGACTTTCTTTTAAAGGGCTCATCTGATTTGGTCAGATTATCCTAACCAGGATAATCTCCCTTTTAATTAACTCAAATTCAACTGATTAGGCATCTTAATTACATTTACAAAAATTTGTTCACCTTTCATGTGTAACATAACTTTATGTCAGTAATGACATCTATGGCATTCACTCACTATCAAGGACATGTACACCAGGAGTTGGTAATCTTTGGGGCCATCTTAGAATTCTATCACAGAGAGAGAAGGTGGGGTGGAGAGAAAGAGAAAGCTAGGATGACAAAGTACATCAGAGAACAGTATTTTGAAATTAAGATTGGATGTAAAAACTGACAGGCACATGTAACTGGATGTAAATAGATTACATGTCTAGTAAATTCTTAAGGAAAATGTATTGGCAATAAAATAATGACTTCAAATATATATTTTTAAATTATTTTAAATTTAAAACAACCATGGGCCCATATCTTTCAGAAGCAAAAGGTGGACTGTACAATTGTGCAGCCACCAAGAAGGGCCTCTTGGCCCTGATTCAATGAAAAATGAAGAACTTTCTCAGGGGCCATGGAGAACAAGGGGCAAAGGATCTCCTTTTAGAGTAGAATTAGAGTTTAATTAAGGAAACTCCTCACTACCAGGGTAGAAGGCTTTTGGACCAGTGACTACTGTACTTTTTCCATTTGTTACAGACAGAATGGTGTCCTCTTAAAATTCATATATTCAAGCCCTAATCTCCAGTACTCAGAATGTGACAGTGTTTGAATATAGGGCCTTTTAAAGGGTGATTAAGTTAAAATGAGGCTGTTAGGGAGGGCCCTAATCCAATCTGACAAGTGTCCTTATAAGAACAGAAAAATTAGGACACACAGGAAGAAACTAGGCATTAGTGAGCAGAGAAAACTACGAAAACAGTGAAAGGTAGTCCCCTGCAAGCTAAGGATAGAGGCCATCCAAAGAAACCAAACTGCTGACACACTGATCTTGGACTTCTAGCCTCTACAACTTAAAGAAAGAAAATACATTTCTGTTATTTAAGCCACTCAGTCTGTGGCATTTTGTCATGTCAGCCCTCACAAATTCATACACCATTCTTCCATTTTTTTATTAAAAAATAACTTCAAATTTTATTTTAGATTCAGAGAATGCATATGCAGGTTTGTTATTAATACTTGGGTATATTACATGATGCTGAGGTTTGGGATAAGGATCCCATCATCCAGGTAGTGAGCATAGTACTCAATAGGTAATTTTTCAACTCACACTCCCCTCTGTCCCTCACCCATCTAGTAGTCTCCATTGTCTGTTGTTCCAATCTTTATGTCTATGTATATTTAATATATTCAATGTTTAGCTCCCATAAGTAAGAACACACAGTATTTGGTTTTCTTTTCCTGAGATAATTCACTTAGGATGATGGCCTCCAGTTACATCTGTGTTGCTGCATAGGACACGATTTCATTCTTTTCCACAGCTACGTATATTCAACGGTGTAAATGTACCACATTTTCTTCATCCAATCCATGGATGATGGGCACCCAGGCTGATTCCATGTCTTTGCTACTATGAATAGTGCTGCAATGAACACATGAGTGCATGTGTCTTTTTGGTAAAACAATTTCTTTTCCTTTGGGTATACACATGGTAATAAGATTGCTGGGTTGAATGGTAGCCGTTTTAGTTATTTGAGACATCTTCATACTGCTTTCTGCAGTGGCTGAACTGACTTACATTCCCACCAACAGTGCATAAGGATTTCCTTTTCTCCATAGCCCTGCTGGCGTATGTTATTTTTTGACTTTTTAGTAATAACCATTCTGACTGGCGTGAGATGGTATCTCATTGTGATTTTGATTTGTATTTCACTAACGACTAGTGATGTTAAGCATTTTTTCATGTTTGTTGGCCACTTGTATATCTTCCTTTGAAAAGTGTTTCTTTATGTTTTTTGCCCATTTTTAAAATGGAGTAACTTGGTTTTTCCTTGTTGATTTGTTTAACTTCCTTATAGATTCTGCGTATTAGGCTTTTTTTTAGATGCATGGTTTGCGAATATTTTCTCCCACTCTGAAGGTTGTCTGGTTACTCTGTTGACAGTTCTTTTGCTGTGCAGAACCTCTCTAATTTAATTAGGTCCTACTTTTGAATTTTTGTTTTTGTTGCAATTGCTTTTGGGGACTTAGCCAAAAATTTGTTGCCAAGGCCAGTGTCAAGAAGGAAATATCCTAGGTTTTCTTCCAGGACATTTATAGTTTGAGGTCTTACGTAAAAATCTTTAATCCATCTTGAGTTGATTTTTGTGTATGGTGAAAGGAAGGGGTCCAGTTTCATTGTTCTGCATATGACTAGTCAATTATGCCAGCACCACTTATTGAATAGAAGGTCCTTTTTCCATTGCTTGCTTTTGTCAGCTTTGTTGAAGATCAGATAGTGGTAGATGTGCAGCTTTATTTCTAGGTTTTATATTTTGTTCCTTGGTCTATGTGTCTGTTTCTATACCAGTACTATGCTGTTTTAGTTACTGTAGCCTTATAGTACAGTTTGAAGTGCGGCAGTGTGATGCCTCTGGCTTTGTTTTTTTGCTTAGGCTTGCATTGGCTATTTGGGCTCTTTTTTGGTTTCATTTGAATTTTAGAATATTTTTCTCTAATTCTGTGAAAAACGTCATTGGTAGTTTAATATGAATAACATTGAATCTATAAATTGCTTTGGGCAGTGTGGTCATTTTAATGATATTGATTATTCCAATTTATGAGCATGAATTTTTTCTTCCTTTATTTAGGTAATCCATGATATTTTTCAGCAGTGTTTTGTAGTTCTCCTCATAGAGATCTTTTACTTCCTTGGTTGGCTGTATTCCTAGATATTTTATTTTCTTTGTGGCTATTGTAAATGGGATTGTTTTTGATTTGGCTCTCAGCTTAAACATTACTGGTTTATAGAAATGTTAGAGTTTTGTACATTGATTGTATATCCTAGAACTTTACTGAAGTTGCTTATCAGTTCTAGGAGCCTTTTGGCTGACTCTGTGGATTTTTCTAGGTATAGAATCATATCATAAGGGTCAAGAGAGATAGTCTGACTTCTTCTTTTCCTTTTTGGATGTCCCCTTTTTTTTTCTTGCCTGATTGCTCTCTCTATAACTTCTTAATTATTACTATGTTGAATAGGAGTGATGAGATTGGTGACACCCTGATCTTGGACTTCTAGTCTCTTCTGGCATCCTTGTCTTATTATCCTGTTCCTATTTCTGTTCTTGTGTGTGATGTGGGTATTAGGTTTGAATGATAAAGATTTTTATTTTCTTCCATTACATGTGTCTCCCAATGAAGAAAAACCACATCTGGACCAGATGCAGAGATTATTACATAACAGTGGAACTCCTGGACTTTGAGGTAGATGAAGGATTTCATGAAATGCCTCCTTTGAAGAGGCATTGAGTATATTCTATGTGTAGGAAAAAGAAAGAAAGTGCATATTGAAGACAAGAAGTGTGGATTGTGACAGTGATTTAAAAAGAAGAGCCAGTTTTCTATGTTCTCTACATTTCCTAACCAAAATCTTGTTGCTCTGATAGGTCTTTTTATTTATTATCTCTTCCCATATGAGCGAATTAGACATTCCTGCCCATTGCCAAGAGCTTGCAGTCCTTTCTTGCTGAGGAGTATACATCCATGTCCCTGTGGCTAGCTTTTAACAATGAAGTATAAGCAGAAATGATGGGGTCAATTTTGAGCAGAAACTTAAAAAGCCATTTTTAAAAATATTCATTTATTTTGAATCCATGAAGAGGACTAGGTTGTAGGAAACATATTTCAAGTAGAGTGAATAGCATGATGAGAATTTGAAATATATTTCTCAGCAAGCTTTACAGGTATGGTGAACAGAACTGATTGGCAGGAAAGAGTAATTATGCTCTGCTTTATATTTTCTCAGAAAAGTAGCTATTATGTGCCAGACCTTATACTGGTAGATATGGTGACAGTTGATAGACTCGATCTAGGCAAGAGTCATTTACATAAGAGATTTCAAAAGGGGTAACCCATGGTGCTATCATTGGGAAATCTTGATGATGGAAATTTAAGGAGGCACATGCATACTTATATTCTTATTATAAATATAACTAAGGATCTAGAGCATATCAAAGATAAATTATAGCCAACTTAATACAAGATTTTTTCAAGTTAAAAATTATGGGTCTTTTATTGACCCACTTGATTTTCTTTATTTGAAATTTTATATGTGAATTGGTGAATTCACATTGTGCTTGTTTTCCATGTATGTAGATACTGATCTGTTATTTCCAGAGTATTCCCATTCTGTCACTTGCTTGTTTGACCTTGAGCAAGTTTCTGAACCCATGCTGAGTCTCTGTTTCCTCATATGTAAATTGGCTGTAACAACAGAGTCTAATTCACAAGATTCTTTCTAGAAATAAATTGCTAGAATAAATGCATGAAAAACGCTTTGCACTGCACCTGGTACACTGTAGGGATTATTACTGCTCCACGTTTTTCTTCTTTTTCCTCTTTCTTCATCTTCTTGAAAAAAAAGGGGACAAGGGGGATGACTTTTTTTTGCCATTTCACTTGTTTACCTGATGCATGAATTAACGAATTAATATTTTTCTTTTCTTTTCTTTTTTCTTTTTCTTTTTTTTTTTTTTTTTTTTTTTTTTTGAGACGGAGTCTTGCTCTGTTGCCTAGGCTGCAGTGCAGTGGCAGGATCTTGGCTCACTGCAAGCTCCGCCTCCCAGGGTCACGCCATTCTCCTGCCTCAGCCTCCAGAGTAGCTGGGATTACAGGCGCCCGCCACCACACCTGGCTAATTTTTTGTATTTTTAGTAGAGACGGGGTTTCACCATATTAGCCAGGATGGTCTCCATCTCCTGACCTCGTGATCCGCCCACCTCGGCCTCCCAAAGTGTTGGGATTACAGGCGTGAGCCACCGCACCCGGCCATGTTTTTCCTTTTAAAAAATTATTTTCTATCCTAATACTTCTAAGAATTTCATGGGTTTCTTTGTTTTCCATTCTTTGGCCATCCATAGCTAAAGTGCTCTCTTAAATGGCCCCTCAGGCTCCCAATGTACAACCCCCACCCAACACACAAAATTAATTGTTGTTTATCTGTTGGTAACAATTGGAATAAGGGATAATGCTAAGAAATAAAGAAAGAGAAACCTTGAGTTCATAACCTCACACATGGCTGTAGCTGTACACACCTCCAAAAGATGGATGTCATGAAGCAGGAAGATGTGAGCATTAACATTGGCAAAGATTCCCTCTTCCCCTTGTAACATTGATTTTGTCTAAGCTCATAAAGGTTTTCTTTTTTTTTTTGGTCTGTTTGTTTGTTTTTCATTTAGATCAGCTGTCAGCAAACTACACTCTACGAGCCAAATCTGGCCCACTGCCTGTCATTGTAAATAAGATTTTCTTGAACACAGATACACCCATTTCATTTACGAATTGTCTATGGCTGCTGTTTTGCTACAATGGCAGAATTGAATTGTTGCAACAGACACCATATGGCCTGCCAGGCATAAAATGTTTGCTGTCTGACCCTTTACAGAAAGACTTTGCTGACCTCTGTTTCAGAGAAATGACCCTGTACATGTAGAACATTATTATTTCTTTAACCTCTAGGGCAAACTATGCCTTACCCTTTCCTCTGCCAAAAGACTAAGTCTAGTTGGAAAAAGGAAAAAAGTCTGCTCCTTATGCTTCCTTCCATTTTGTTGTCTGGTGATCATCATCATCATCATATATGCGATAAATCATCAAGTTTATCATACCCTTGACCTTTAAATAGCTGACTTTAAGTCCAGTCTTATGTCCATCTTACTCACTATACCTAGTAAATGACAATGTATCAGTGGCAAACTTTGTCCTTAGGGAAGTGCCAGAAGTTCCATTATCATTAGGTAATCATGTGACAACTTCTAGGTCCCCTTTCTAGAGCCTCAAGAGAGAAGCAAGACATTCCATTCCCTGATTTTGAAACAGCCTCACTTGTAAATCTAAAATCTACTCATGACCATAAACTTTTCTCATACAGTTGCCTGGAATAAAAATAAACAAATATAGTATGCTATTTGCCATAAAATTGGCAAGTAATGAAGTTCAATTGCATACTTTTGCTTGAAATTTTGCTCCTTAGACATGTGCCTAGTGGTGTGGTCTGCTGGATTGATCACGTCTTGTATACCTTCTTGGATATTTAATGATAAATAATAGGCCAGTAAGCAGTATTCAAGCATTCAGTTTGATAGCTTCAGAATGACTAGCTACTATATGCAGTGGGATTATAAAAATGGATTCAGGGGCTTGCTTCAGTTTATTGAAAAGCTGTGAAGTGTCCTTGAAACACTGGATTTTAATTGCTTATAATGCCTATATAAAATGATCCTATGAAAAGTGAATTTGGTATTTTCCCTTTTCTATGCAAGTAACAATTAAAAAATATATATGGAGGGAAAAAATCCTAAGGCATTGTCAGAAGTGCTGCATTCCACTTTATGAACCCTGAAGTAATGGATCTACAAGAGGTATATGCAGGAGCCTGTTATTGACTGTGAAGACATTCTGCATCGTTTGACTGTAAACTGAAGTATCATTTTCCCTCTCATCCTGGCACCTGGATAATATTAAATTTGAACCTTTGATTTGATTGATACATCTCAGCATAGGACATTTAGACATTTATGCCATAAAACCAAAATGAAATATTTTATATCATTGATCATGGCCCTGCAAGGTACAGTAGTTAAAACCAAATAAAGTTAGCATCAATTTTACAGTTATTTAAAAAGCATACACACAGGCACACACGTGCCCACATACACATAAACCCACCATAGAAATGCCCCCTTTTTTTGTTTTGGAATGACATTTAGTAAAACACAAAGTTTACCTAAAGAAGCTGAGGTAGCAGCTTTAAATGCAATAAACACGGACCTACTTACATATGCAAAACAGGGACTCACAGGTGCAAGAAAGGTAATTGCTGGTACAAAATATGCCATTATCTGTTTTACATGCACAACTGCCTGATTTGTAATGGCAAATGGCTGATTTTGTCTTCCTCTGCATAATTTTTATATACAAATTAGTTGCTTTGGAAAATTTGTCACGAATATTTCACTGTTCTTAAAATATATTATGTACAGAAGACAATAGAAGCATTAGAATCAGTCAGTAAAACACATTTTCTGTTTATTTTTATTTATTAAAAACTAGGAATCCCCTTCTGGAATCTTATTTTTCTTCCCCTGCTAAAAAGTTTTTGTCGTTGTTGTTTCGTACAGTGTGTTTCATTAGTGCTTTAAAATCTGCTGAAGCCAGGCAGCAACTTGCCTGCCTATTATTGTAACTGAAGGCCCATCACAGCAGTGCATTATGCATTGTCTTGGCAACAATTAAGACATGCCATCCCCACAAAGCAGTTTTTAAGTGGGCAAAATATATTTAATGGTAGGGTTTGTGGCACCCAGAATGGAAATACAATGCAAACTATAGGGAATATGTACTTGCCCTAACATTAAACAGGTTTCTTATAATTCACATATACTCTCTTGGGGATATGGTATCCTGTGTGTACATTTCAAGTGTCACTAATGAAATGTTTATTGTCTATGGCAGCCTATGCATAAGAGTGTAATCTGTGGCCAGCCAAAGGGCACTGTTAACAGCAGCAATAATGCAAATTTAATATGCACATAATGATTGATCTCTTTAGTAAAAAAGCTTATGAATAATATTCATATTTAGGACTAAGAGCTAAAGTACCCTGGGAATCAGGCATCAAGAGCCTAGCTATTGATGGATTTAGACAGGTTAGACAATGTCAGTCTAACAGTATTTGATTGATATAGACAAATGTGTCAGAAAAGTGATTTGAGAAATACCTTTATAATATATACAAACATCAGATTTAGTATCCTCTTTCTTTTCTTAATGTGATCCACACATGTTTCTAAAGCAAGGGTGTTTTGTATTATTTCTATTTCGGGTGCTCATGGTAGATCAAATTAAAACACAGTATGTGTCCAGTTCAGCCATCCTGCTCACAATATCATATGATATGTAAAAAACATAGTGTCAATATTCATGTGGAACTTATATGTCACTCTTAATATGTTTTTTGACACTGAAATTTGGGAGCTGACTTTAGTCGAGGTCACTGTGTGCTTCGTTTAATACAATTAACAGGTTTCTTAGTTTAGAGGACATATTTCTTGTGACCGAAAGGATTATCCACAGCTTTGTGGCATTTCAGTGTCCAGATTTCTTACAAAAGAGTGAGTTTAAAGTTTTTCTAGGAAACTGATGGAAGAAGTTTGGTACTAAAGTTGAATTTCTACTCTAGGAGTTATTATTCCAGAGAATCAGAATCAGTACTTGTTCTCAGGAGGCATTTAGATCCAGATGGCATTCTTGTGTTGCTCTCTAAGATCTGTAATAATAAATTGTGTAAAATGTTATTGATGACTTTCTTAGTGGTAATTTTTATTTGGGTTTTTTTTTTTTGGAGAGCAGGATGCAGATGAGTTCTAGTATATAAATTTAATATCTAAATTTATTTCATAATATTTCTATGTGAAGTAATGGTTTAGTTAGCATTATTTGTTTCATTGTCTCGTGAAACTGTGAGAACAGAAGTTGAGTTTTAATTGTTTCTTTAGCTGAAGTAAGTAGCAGTGATAATAATGTTCTTTCAAAAGAACTAACATACAAATAAACATATGTAAAATAATATAGGAAGGAAAGGAAAGAAGAAAGACTGAAAAATGTTTGACATTTTTTTCCCATTTGTATGAGAACATGTTATAGTGTGGACAATGCTCTTCTAAATAGACTGTATGATGGTTAATTCTGTGTCAACTTGACTGGGCCATGCAGTGCCCAGATTAAATATTATTTCTGGTTTTGTCTGTGAGGGTGTTTCCAGGTAAGATTAACACTTTAATCAGTGGACTGAGTAAAGCAGATTGTCCTCCTCAGCGTGGGTGGGCACCATCTAACCTGTTGAGGTCCTGAGTTGAACAAAAAAATGGAGGACAGGAGGACTTGAACTCATTCTCTTTTTGCCTGCTTGCTTGAGCTCGGACATGAGTCCTCTCTTGCCCTTGACTGGGATTTTTATTATCTATTCCCCTGGGTCTCAGGCCTTGAGACTCAGATTGGAATTACACCACAGTCTCTCCTGGGGTGTCATCCTGCAGATAGCAGATCATGGGACTTAGCCTCCATAATTATATGAGCCAATTCATCATAATAAATATATATATATATATAATCTCTGTACTATATCTAAACTATTAGTTCCGTTTCTCTGGAGAACCTTGACTAATACAATGACATTTATGAAAGTATAAGATATCTGAATGTACTGTGAGATTTCTATTTTGAGAACAATTAGTATTTTAAATATTAAAAAAAGGTACAATCTCAACATCTCATTGTCAATTGTGAGGGATGCAATGGGCATCTTTACTAATTAATGAAACTGCATGTAAAAAAATTTATCAATACCCAATAAAAGGCTATTTCTTGATACTTCAAATTAATTATGATATTTTCCAAGAGATGTTAAAGAATACATAAGAACTAAATGTTCTACCTAATTTCAAGCAAGTGTAAGCAGAAAAATATACCGTCAACTTCAATAGTTAACAATGGACAAAATAAAATGCAATATTATTGTTAACTGAGACACTTTTTGCTGAAATGTACATTTACTTTCACATAATTCTATTCTTAATCAAACTAACTTTTTGTATGGATGGGTAAATGTCATATAACTTTTATAGCACTAGATACTTTTTGTGGAAAAAGACATATAAACCAAAGAAAATGTGCTCTATGGAGCCATGTGTCCTCATTTTTTTATTTGAATACATGAACAATCTGTATATACCTTTCATACAAAAT
Organism: Nomascus leucogenys; assembly: GCF_006542625.1. NCBI lineage: Eukaryota > Metazoa > Chordata > Mammalia > Primates > Hylobatidae > Nomascus > Nomascus leucogenys. The sequence goes on along the minus strand of NC_044394.1, from coordinate 22,420,633 downwards.
ACACATCAGGTATGGAAAGTAATGTGTCTGTTTTATTATAGAAAAAAGTGGCTGGTAGCTGGAGATGACATAGGAATAATAATATCATTGAAGAAAAAAAATGAAACTGAAGCCCTTTACAAAACAAGAATTGATTTTGAGCGGGATCAATACATGTTTGCATATAAAAATTACACCAACTTTGGAAAATACAATGAAAGTGCTGAAATCTGGAAATCACTAATGGAAAATGAACACTTGAGAATAAAAGGCACAAAATGGAGACTTAAATAAAGTGGTGTAAAGTTGTTTCTGAAAATATTCATTATGATTCAATGAAACTAAGAGAATTGGCTCCAAGCATATATACATTCTGTTTGGACCTAGATTGCTTCCTCCTCTGCTCTTCCCTTTTCTACTCTTGTCTTTTCTTCCAGATCCCTCTTCAAGTATAGTTTCAGGCTTCACTATTGTCTGTTTCTCAGTTTGAACTGCCTGTGTTGCTCATACTCTGGAGTTTCTGTAATATTATGTCTCATTATTGCATCTCTGAATGAGGAATTGTTATTAGTGAGTAAAGTTAGCCTAACTAGGGAGCATTTTCCAAAAGAAGAGGAAAGCAAGTTCTTTTTTTGAAGTCATAAATAACTTTGAAAGCAAGAAGGAAGACAAGTCTTTTAAAAAAATGAGCTCAGAGATACATGATCTTCGGGTTTATATGCACACATCTCTCATCTTGTCTCCATTGACTAGATATATTTTGCTTGAATGTAGATATGTGACAATTTCTGTTTATGAGAGAAACAGACTTTCATAGAGGCCTTTTCCAGCTACTAGATGGGGATAACCTAAAAGAAGTATAATGAAAGCCATGAAAGTTAATAGTAAAAAGTAATATTTAGAGAAAGCAAGAATAAGTTGTTATTTCAATCAGCATCAATCTGATAATGCACTAAGTGGTATCCTGTTTTCTAGAAAGTACAATTTCAATTACAAAAATTACAGTGGATTCCCTCCTTTTAAATCTCCTATCACCTTGTACTTTTATTATGAACTTACTGTATTCCACTTTGTATAACTGCTTCCAGTACCCAATTTTCTTCCATTGGGTTATAAGTTCCTTGAAGGTTTCCAAGATGGTGTCTTGCCCATGGTCCTCTCCAAAGTATTTAGTTCAGCATCTCAGTAAATATTTGTTAAAATAAAATTAATATATATTATCGATAAACATTTATTGAACGTTATTATGTTATAGAGAAGGCAGTGTGTGCTAGGGTCTAGAGAAAGAAAAAGAATAAATTTTAAATGGTGTAAAGTGTAGTTGACTTGGTAAGTATAGTTTAAAGAATGAAAGATAAACAATAAGGCCAGGCGCGGTGGCTCACGCCTTTAATCCCAGCACTTTGGGAGGCCAAGGTGGGTGGATCATGAGGACAGGAGTTCAAAATCAGCCTAGTCAATATGGTGAAACCCCGTCTCTACCGAAAATACAAAAATTAGCTTGGCGTGGTTGCGGGCACCTGTAGTCCCAGCTACTTGGGAGGCTGAGGCAGGAGAATCGCTTGAACCCAGGAGGTGGAGGTTGCAGTGAGCTGAGATCATGCCATTGCACTCCAGCCTAGGAGACAGAGCAAGACTCTGCCTCAAAAAAAAAAAAAAAAAAAAAGAAAGAAAGAAAGATAAACAATAATGGCTGATAGCATCTTCTAAATGCCAGAAGCGATTGTTAAGAGCTGCAGAAGGTACCAAAAGTGATTTGACCCTCAGAGTTGGAAGGGTAAAGAAAGTATGGCTTTCTTACATGCTTCTGCTATTGCTTCTGAGGAGAACACTTCAACCCCTACACATTGCTGTGCAGATCTTTGAGTGGGATTCAAAACCACTGGGTCTGTTTACTTCCTGGCTTTCTAAATAGCAATGCTTAGTTCGAGGACAGACAGATTTATTTATATAATTACCATGTAAATAATGCACTTACACTATTCAAAATATGTAAAGTAGAATACAATTACAACAAGAATCCTACTTCTTTACAGTAAATCATTGATGCACTAAGAAAAGCTGTGATTTGTGTCCTCAGTGTCAGAGAAGCAGTGCCATTTTCTTGTTTCGTTCTGTTTGTTTTTCTGAAGGAAGGAAGGAAAAAAGAAAAGAAAGAAAGAAAAGTGGGATTATTGAAAATAATGTATTTCAAGAGCATGAGGGATGCTTAGTATTTTTCATATGAACCCCACAGTAAAGCCCCTGAACTCAAAAAATGGAGTATCCTAGGTCCCCAAAGCAATGAAGAAGTATTTATACTTTATGTCTTTGTAATTAAAATATTCCATAGCATGTATTCATTTCTATTGCTTCTGAATTGGTCTACAGTACTTCTCAGAATGCTAACCCAGAAGCCACCTTTACCTATGCTATGTCGAACTACAAGCCTGGTCTGTCAACCTCAGATGTTTCAATATTATCACAAAAGAACAACCTGCCTGGAAGAAAGAACTAGAATCTGGGAATCCTGCTGGGGAAAGAGCAGATATATTGTTTTAAACCGTGATCAGGTAAGGAAGAAGCTTGGTAAAATAGGATGTGGTATCTGGAGAGCAGAATAACCAGTAGCAGTATTCCAGAAGTGTTAGAGTTTTAGCAAGACCAAACTACACATAATTGAATGCAGAGCTGGATTATTAACAACTAAACTTTTAGAAATTTTTATTGAGAGTTTAATATTCATTAATTCAATCATTTATTTATCCAATCAATATTCAATGACTTCTCTGTAGGTATAAGGATAAGGAAGAGGTACAATAAAAAAATACATCATATTCTAATATAGAAATTAATAAATACAACAGGAAATATTTATTTATTATAGAAATTAATAAATACAACAGGCGGAGGTTGCAGTGAGCTGAGATCCCGCCACTGCACTCCAGCCTGTACAACAGAGGACGGAGTGAGACTCTATCTCAAAAAAAAACAAAACAAAAAAACAAAACAAAAGAAAACAAAACAAGAAAGCAAGGAGTAAATGTAAATTATTTAATTTTGCATCAGTAATGTGGAATTCTCTATTGCTTAAGCATTGTGTGGCTTAGTTGGGTTTTTGTAAGGCAAATGAAACGTGAATACATTATGGGTCATTTAGTGTTCTTAAACTTACCATTATTTGCTAGGTAAAATGCTTGAAAAATCAGCCTATAAGGTTCAGGAGAAATTATGTTGAAAAAATTAAATAAATGACTGATCTGGTTGAAAAAATATAATTGCACAAATAAATATAAAATTGCAAGTAAGCTGGACAGCTAAAGATTTAGTTTGGTCCTGTGGCTTGGCCTCAATCTAGCTTTTTGGGCAGATTTACCATTTCACATCGAGAAGGTCTTACAATGAGAACTTAATAAATATTTGATGAGGTAATGATTGGCAACATTAATAAAGATGATGGGAGCTACATAAGCAAGTTGGTGGAATAGGAGCTTTCTACCATCACTTCCTTCTCCCCTACAGATGCAGCAATTTTGAGAATGACCCATCTAAAAAAGTATCTTTGTAGGAGTCTTGGAGTCCAGAAAAGTCCCAGCACACCTTGGAGCAAAATATCAAAAAGCTTATGCATTGAAGAGTTAATAAAACCATTTCACCTTATCTGTTACCCTTCATCCAAGGCAGCACAGCTCAGTGTCCAGAGAGTCCCCTTTAGCCTGCAGTCTCTCTAATGGGAGAAAGTAAGAGCATAGTGAGGGAGCACCTTGTTCCTCCAGCCATGCAGGATATTTCCCAAAAGGTATACTTTTTTATTACCTCACCCAGATTACTAAGGTAATCAGCACAGTTGAAAGATTGGGAGAGAATGAGAGCAGAGAAGAGAGGTCACAGACCCTACTAACCACTTTGTGAACTCTGCCAGGAAGCTGGCCCATGAATTTTACCTCTGGACCCATAAGGGACACCCCCAGAACTCCATGTGTCTCACTCCTCTTCTCCCAGGCCAGCATCCAGAGCACATACCTAAGGATAAGAAAAGCAAACATCTCACACAGATGGTTTGACCCTACTGAATTGTAAAAAGGCCTAAAAGCTTCAGGATTTCAGAGCACTGCCCTAGAGAAATCAAATGGGAAGCTCTCAGCATGCAGCCTGGATTTTTGGGGTTGGAAGAAGGCACACAGTCTTAAGAATTCCCCGACACCCACCAAGAGGAATCAATAGGTGTAGAATGGCACAAACAGAAAAGATCTGAGACAGTTTAAGAATCTTTAGCTGGGCTGACTGATGAAGGCATTTTTTCTGCCAAAATTAGTCAGAAAAGACAGAAGAAGGTTGTTGTTTCCTCAAATGCAAAGACAGCAATGTAAGACCTCAAGAAACACAAAAATCAAGGCAATGTGAGACCCCCAAAGAAACCCCCAAATATTCTCACAACCAAGTCCAAAGAAATGGAGATCTACCAATTTTCTGATAAAGAATTCAAAATAATTGTTTTAAGAAACCTAAGCAAGGTACAAAAGCACAGATAGACAATTCAATGAAATCAGAAAAGCAATACATGAACAAAACAAGAAAGTCAATTAAAAAATAGAAATCATCAAAACAAGCCAAACAGAAATTCTGGAGATAAAGAATACAATAAATGAATGAAAAGTGCAATAGAGAGTATCAACAGTAGACTTAATCAAGCGGTAGAATCAGTGAACTGAAATACAGACTATTTGAAATTATAAATACAGTGGAGAAAAAAGAAAAAAAAGAATGAGAAGGAATAAAGAAAGGCTATGGGAGGTATGGGACACCATCAGAGGAACTAGGTTTTGAATATTGAAATTTTCAGTAGAAAAGAGAAAGAAAGAAGCAGAAATCTTATTTAAAGAAATGGTGGCTGAAAATGTCCCAAATCTGGGGGAACATATGAACACCTAGGTACATGAAGCTCAAAGATTTCCAAATGGCTTCAACCTGAAGAAGACTTACCAAGACAGAATAAAATCAGACAGTCTAAAATCAAACACAAAGAGAGAATTTTCAAAGAAACAAAAGAGGCTAGTTACACACTGGGGAAACTACCATAAGTCTATCTTTTGTCACAGGTGAGGAGAGAGTGGAATAATACATTCAACATGTTGGAAAAGAATACTTTCCCTGGCAAAGATGTCCTTCAGAAATAACAGACATCACCTGGAGGGAGTTCATCACCATTAGACATGCCTTACATGAAATGCTACAGAAATTTCTTCAAGCTGATTCGAGGGCCCTTATTAGTAACATAAAAACATATGAAAGTATAAAACTCACAATGGTTAGTATATAGTCAAATTCAGAATATTTTAGTACTGTAATAGTACTCTGTAAATTCCAACTCTAGTATAATGATTAAAAGACAAAGGTATTAAAAATAACTATAAGTTCAATAATTTGTTAACAGATACACAATATAAAAATATGTAAATTATGACATCAAAAACATGGAATGCAAAGTTTGGGGTTGCAAAAGTATGGAGTTTTAGTACATGATCAGAGACAAGCAGTTGTCAACCTAAAATAGACTGTTAGACTCTATAAAATGTTTTATTTAAACTTAATGGTCACAAAAAACAAACAAACACCACTCAAATCTACAGTAGATACACAAAAGATAAAGAGAATCCAAGGATTGCACTAAAGAAAATTATCAAATCACAAAGGAAGACAGCAAGAGGAAAAGAAAGAAACAAAGAATCTTCAAAACAGCAGCCAGAAAACATTGAACAAAATGGCAATTGTAAATCTCGATCTATCAATACCTTCAATCTAAATGGATTATATTTGCCAATCAAAAGACAGAATGTCTGAATGGATAAGAAAAAGAAAAACCCAAAAACTCAACTACAAGCTAAGACTCACTTAATCTTAAGAAAGAAATAGACAGCAGGTGGTGGCTCACGCCTGTAATCCCAGCACTTTGGGAGGCCGAGGTGGGTGGATCATGAAGTCGAGAAATTGAGACCATCCTGGCCAGGGTGAAACCCTGTCTCTACTAAAAATACAAAAATTAGCTGGACGTGGTGGCAGGTGCCTGTAATCCCAGCTACTCAGGAGGCTGAGGCAGAAGAATTGCTTGAACCTGGGAGGCAGAGGTTGCAGTGAGCCAAGATCGTGCCACTGTACTCCAGCCTGGCAACAGAGTGAGACACTGCCTCAAAAAAAAAAAAAAAAAAAAAGAAAGAAATAAGAAATAGACAGCAATACAATAATTGATGACTTCAACACCGAACTTTCAACAATAAATGGATCATATAGAAAGAAAATAACAAAACGTTGGACTTGAACTACCCTTTAGACCCAAAAGACATATACAGTTCATTTCATCCAAACACAGCAGAATACATATTCTTCTTAGGCACACACAGATCATTCTGCAGAATAGGTCATATCGTAGTCCACAAAATAAGTCATACAAAGTTTAAGAAGACTGAAACCATATCAAGGATCTTTTCCAAAAATAAAAATACAAAACTAGAAATCAATAACAGGAAGAAAATGGAAATATTCACAATATATGGAAATTAAACAACATGCTCCTGAAAACTAAAGGGTCAAAAAAGAAATAAGAAATTATCTTGAGACAAATGACAGTTGAAACTCAAAATACCAAAATTATGGAATGCAGCAAAAGCAGTACTAAGGGAGGTTTATAACATTAAATGTCTACATGAAGAACAAAGAAAAATATCAAATATAAACTTCAGTTTACACCACAAGGAACTAGATAAAGAAGAACAAACAATTTAAGCCCAAAGTTAGTAGAATAAAGGAAATAATAAAGATCAGAGCAGAAATAAATCACAGAGACTACAAAAATGATAGAAAAGATTAATTAAACAAAAGAATAATTTTTTTAAAAAGAGAAACAACGAAACAAACCTTTAGCTGGACTAAGTAAAAAAAGAAAAGGTTAATAAAATATAAAGTCAGAAATGAAAGAGGAGATATTACAGCTGATTCCACAGAAATTCAAAGAGTCATAAGAAACTCCTTTGAATGATTATATGGTAATAAAATTGGATAACCTAGAATAAGTTGATAAATTCCTTTAAAAAGATACTCAATAAGACTGACTTATATATTTAAAAAGGTGAAATCTGAACAGATGAATAACGAGTAAGGATTTTGAATAGGTAATCAAAAATCTCCGGACAAATGAGAGCTCAGAACTTGATGGCTTCACTGGTAAATTCCATCAGACATCTAAAGAGAAATACCAGTCTTCCTCAAACTCTTCCAAAACATTGAAGAGGAGGGAACACTTCTAGTTTATCTTACAAGGCTAGCATTACCTTCAAAACAAAGCCAGACAAGGACACAACAAGGAAAAAAACGCTATATATAGAATAGAAAAATCCTGAAATTTGTATGAAAATACAAAAGATCATAAATAGCTATAGCAATCTTACAGAGTAAGAAAAACAAAGAAGTAGCCATCACACTTCTTGATTTCAAATTATTTACAAATCCATAGTAATCAAAGCAGCATGATACTGCCATAAAAACAGACGTATAGATCAATGCAACAGGATAGAAAGGTCAGAAACAAACCTATGTACGTACATTCAACTAATTTTTGACAAAGGCGCCAAAAATACACAATAAGTAAAAGATAGTCTTTTCCATAAATGATGTTGAGAAAACTGAATATACATATACCAAAAAAAGAGAAAGTTGATCCCTATGTTACACCACACACAAAAATCAACTCAAAATGGATAGAGAACTGAAGCACAAGATTGGAAGCTGTAAATCTCTTAGATGAAAATGAGAAAATGTCCATGACATCGATCTTGGTAATAATTTTTTGGATATGATACCAAAAGCACAGGTGACAAAAGCAAGAACAAAGTGGGATTATATTGAACTAATACACTTCTGCACAGCAAAATAACAGTCAACAAAAGGCAAAGGCAAACTATGGAATGAGATAATATATTTGCAAACCATATACCTGATATGGGGTTAATATTCAGAATATCTAGAGAACTCATACAACTCAGTAGCAAAAAATCAAGTAAACATTAAAAATTTGGCAAAGTATCTGAATAGATATTTCTCAGTTGAAGAATACAAATAGCCAATAGGTATATTAAAAGGGGCTCAACATCACTAATCATCAGGGAAATTGAAATCAAAACCATAATGAAATCTTGTAGAACGGTTGTAATAAAAAATTTAAAAGAAAACAGCCAAGGATGTCAAGAAAAGGGAACTCTTGTACACTTTTGATGGGAATGTAAATTGGTACAGCCATTATGAAAAACAATATATATCCTCAAAAAATCAAAAATAAAACTACCATATGGTCCAGCCATCTTACTACTGGGTATATATACAAAACAAATCACTATCCTGAAAAGATATCCACACTCCCATGTTCATTGCAGCATTATTCACCATAGTCAAGATATGGAAACAACTTAATTGTCCCTTGATGGATGAGTGGACATGAATATATAATATATGAATGCATAATATATAATATGTATGAATGTATAATAAAAATACTCAGTACATGTATATGTAATAAAAATTATTCAGCTTTAAAAGAGAAGAACATCCTCTCATTTGCAAAAACATGGATAAACCGGGAGGAGATTATGTTAAGTGAAATAAGCCAGACACAGAACGACAAATACTGCATGATATCTCTTATATGTGGTATTTTAAAAAATTGAACTCATAGAAACAAGAATAGACAGGGTGGTTGCTAGTGTTTGGGTGTGGGCTGGGGTAGAAATGAGGAAATACTGGTCCATGGCTATAAGCTTTCAATTGTAAGATGAATACATTCCGAAGAACTAAAGTACAGCATGGTGACCATAGTTAATAATAATATATTGGGCTTGAAAATGGAGCAAAATTGCTAAATAGAAGCCTTCACAGATTGTTCTCCCTGCAGGAACACCAAATAGAATCAAATGTCTACACGAAAATGCACCTTTATAACCACTAAAAACCAGGTGAGCAATCATAGTACCAGGTTTTAACTTCATATCACAGAAAGAAGCACTAAAGAAGATAGAAAAGATGGTCTTGAATTGCTGATGCCACCCCTCCCCAATCCCCTGGCAGTGGCTGCATGGCCCAGAAAGAGAATCTATGTGTTTGGGGAGGGAGCGCACAGTGATTGTGGGATTTTGCATTGGAACTCAAGAGTTGTACTGTCACAGTGGAAAGCAACATGGGGCAGAAATCAGCTGGCACACATAGAGGAACATTTAGACAAGCCCTAGCCAGAGGGGAATTGCCCATCACAATAGTTAGAGCCTGAGTTCTGATAAGCATTGCCATAGCAGGCTAAAGTACTCTGGAGTACCAAAGAAACTTGAAAGGCCGTGTAGGCCACAAGGTCTGCAATTCTTGGGCAAGTCCTGGTGCTGTGCTGGGCTTAGGGCCAGGAGATCTACAGGGCCCACAACTTAGTGAGACACCAGACAGGGTGGACAAGGAAGTGCGTTTGCCACTCTTCCCCAACCCCAGGTGGTGCAGCTCACAGCTCTGGGAGAAACTCCTGTCTTCTGCTTGAGGAGAGGAGAGGGAAGAATAAAGAAGACTTTGCCTTGCAAGCTGGATACTAGCTCAGCTGCAGTAGGATAGGGCACCAGGCAGAGTCCTACAGCCCCCATTTTAGGCCCTAGCTTCTGGACAACATTTCTAGATACTCCCTGGGCCAAAAGGGAACCCATTGCCTTGAAGGGAAGGACCTAGTTCTAGAAGGATTCATCACCTGCTGGCTAAAGAGCCCTTGGAGCCTGAATAATCAGCAGTGACACCCAGGCAGTACTTTCTGTGGGCCTTGAGTAGGACTCAGAGATGTGCTAGCTTCAGGTGAGATCCAGCACATTCCCAGCTTTGGTGGCCACAGGGAGAGACTCCTTCTGTTTGGGAAAAGGAGAGAGAAGAGTAAAGCGGATTTTGTCTTCCACCTTAGGTACCAGCTCAGCCACAGTATGGTAGAGGACCAAGCAGGCTCTTGCGGTCCCTGATTCCAGGCCTTGGCTCTTGGACAGCATTTCCAGAACTGTCCTAGGCCAGAGGGAAGCCCACTTTCCTGAAGGGAGGGTCCTAGGCCTGGAGGCAATCACCAAAAGCTGACTGAAGAACACATGGGCCTTGAGTGAACACTGGTGGTAGTTAGGCAGTACTCACCATAGGCCTAAGGCAGTGGTGGCCTTGGGGAGATACTTCTTTGTTTATGGAAAGGGGAAAGAAAAGTCAGAAGGACTTTGTCATGTGGCTTGGGTGCCAACTCAGCCACAGTAGAATAAAGCACCAGGTATATTCCTGAGATTTTTGACTCCAAGTCCTGGCTCCTGGACAGCATCTCTGGATCTAGCTGGGGCCAGGGAGAATGCACTGCCCTAAAGGGAAGGAGACAAGCTTGGCTGGCTTTGCTACCTGCTGATTGTAGAGCTCTTGGGGTTTGAGCAAACATAGGTGGTAGCCAGGCAGTGGTTATTGTGAGCCTTGAGCAAGACACAGACCATGGTGGCTTTAGGTCTGACCCAGCACAGTCCCAGTGTTGGTGGCCACTAGGGTGCTTGTGTCATCCCTCCCCCAGCTCGAGGAAGCTTAGCATGGAGAAAGAGACTCCACTTGTTTGGGAGAAAGTAAGGGAAGAGAACAAAAATCTCTGTCTGGTAATCTGGAGAATTCTTCTGGATCTTATCCAAGACCACCAAGGTAGTACTTCTATGAGTCTACAAGAACCATAGCATTTCTGGGCTTTGGATGCCACCTGATGCAGATATGGCTGCAGAGACTAAAAACATAGATTATAACACTTAAATTTCTTTGAATACTGAATACTGAGAAAGCCTTCCAAAGAAGGATGGGTACAAACAGGTCCAGACTGTGAAGACTACAATAAATATTTAACTCTTGAGTGCTGAGAAACTGACAAATATCCACAAGCATCAAGACCTTCCAGGAAAGCCTGACCTCACCAAATGAACTAAATAAGGCAGCAAGGACCAATCCTGGAGAGACAGAGATATATGACCTTTCCAACAGAATTCAAAATAGTTGTTTTGAGGAAACTCAATTAAATTCAAGATAACACAAAGAAAGAATTCAGAATCCTATCATATAAATTTAACAAAGAGATTGAATAGTTAAAAAATCAAGCAGAAATTCTGGAGTTGAAAACGCAATGGACATACTAAAGAACGCATCAGAGTCTTTTACCAGCAGGATTAATCAAGCAGTAGAAGAATTAGTGAGCTTGAAGACAGGCTATTTGAAAATTCAGTCAGAAGACAAAAGAAAAAATAATTAAAAAAAATGAAGATCTACAAGATCTATTTATAAGGTTTACTAGATAGCCTCAGAAGGGCAAATCTAAATTATTAGCCTTAAACAGAAAGTAGAGAGATAGGAGTAGAAAGTTTATTGAAAGGGATAATAACTGAGAACTTCCCAAGCCTAGAGAAAGACATCAAAAGTCAAGTACAAGAAGGTTATATAACACCAAGGAGATTTAACCCAAAGAAGACGTTTAATAATTAAACTCCCAAAGATCAATGATAAAGAAAGTATCCTAAAAGCAAGAGAAAATAAACAAATAACATAGGATGGAACTTCAATACATCTGGCAGCAGACTTTTAGTGGAAACCTTACAGGCCAGGAAACACTGACATGACATATTTAAAGTGCTAAAGGAAAAAAAACCCCTCTTTTATCCTAGAATTACAGATCCAGTGAAAATATCCTTCAAATATAAAGAAGAAATAAAGATGTTCCCAGACCAAAAAAGCTGAGGGATTTCATCAACACCAGACCTGTCCTACAAAAAATGCTAAAGGGAGTTTTTTAATCTGAAAAATTGAAGACATTAATGAGCAATAAGAAATCATCTGAAGGTGTAAAACTCAGTGGTAATAGTTACACAGAATATTATAACTGTAACTGTGGTTCATAAACTACTTATATCCTGAGTAGAAAGACTAAAATATGCCCAGCACTTTGGGAGGCCAAGGGAGGTGGATCATGAGGTCAGGAGTTCAAGAACAGCCTGATCAACATGTTGACACCCCGTCTCTACTAAAAATACAAAAATTAACCCAGCATGGTGGCATGCACCTGTAATGCCAGCTACTCAGGAGGCTGAGGCAGGAGAATCTCTTCAACCCGAGAGGCAAAGGTTGCAGTGAGTCAAGAGCATGCCACTGGACTCCAGCCTGGGCGACAGAGCGAGACTACATCTCAAAAAAAAAACAAAAGACCAAAATATGAAAAGAAAAAACATAATAGCTACAACAACTTTTCAAGACATAGGCAATACAATAAAATATAAATAGAAACAACAAAAAGTTCAAAAGTGGGGATATGAATTTAAAGTGTAGAGTTTTATTAGTTTTCTCTTTGCTTGTTTGTTTATGCAATCAGTCTTTAGTTGTCATCCATTTAAAATAATGGGTTATAAGATATTATTCAGAAGCCTCCTGGGAACCTAAAAAAATATACAACAGATACACACACACACACAAGGAAGAAATTAAAATATATTACCAGAGAAAACTACCTTCACTAAAAGGAAGACAGGAAGAAAGGAAAGAAAGAAGTCCACAAAACAACTGGAAAACAAACAACAAAATGGTAGGATTAAGTCTTTACTTATAAATAAGAACATTGACTGTAAATAAACTAAACACTAATCAAAAAACACAGAGTAGCTGAATGGATAGAAAAACAAGACCCAGTGATCTGTTGCCTACAATAAATACACTTCACCTATAAAGACTGAAAAAAAAAGATGAAAAAAAAGACTAAAAAAAGGGGTGGAAAAGATATTCCATGCAGTGGAAACCAAAACAGAGCAGGAGTAGCTATACTTTATCAGACAAAATAGATTTCAAACAAAAACTATAAAAAGAGGCTAACAATAAGGTCATTATATCATGATAAAGGGGTAAGTTCAGCAAGAGGATAAAACAATTATATATATATATATATACACTATATATATACACTATATATACTATATATATACACGATATATACTATATATAATACACTATATGTATACACACTATTTATGTATATATATATAATTGTATATATATACACTATATATACACTATATATATATATACACACACATATATATACACTATATATATATATACACACACACACATATATATATGTGACACTGGAGGACACTGGAGGACCCAGATATATAAAGCAAATATTATTAGAGCTAAAGAGAGACCCCAATACAGTAGTAGCTGGAGACTTCGATACCCCACTTTCAGCACAGGACAGATCATCCAGACAGAAAATCAACAAAAAAGCATTAGACTTAATCTGCACTATAGAACAAGTGGACCTAGTAGATATATACAGAACAATTTATTCAGTGGCTGTGGGATATACATTTTTTCCTCAGCACATGGATTATTCTCAAAGATACACCATATGTTAGCTCAGAAAAAAGTCTTAAAAAATAAAAAAAAAATTTATCAGGTATTTTCTCTAGCCACAATGGAATAAAACTAAAAATCAATATCAAGAGAAATTGTATTAACTATACAAACACATGGAAATTAAACAGTATGCTCCTGAATGACCAATGGGTCAATGAAAAAATTCAGAAGGAAATTAAAACATTTTTTTCAAACAAATGATAATGGAAACAGAGCATACCAAAATTTATGGGATATAGTGAAAGCAGCGCTAAGAGGAAAGTTTATAGCTATACACATCTATATCAAGAAAGCCAAAAACCTCAAATGAACAACCTAACAATACATCTTAAAAAACTAGAAAATCAAGAGAGCAAACCAAACTGAAAATTAGAAGAAAAGAAAAAATAAAGATTAGAGGAGAAATAAATAAAACTGAAATGAAAAATAATAAATCAGAGCAGAAATAAATGAAACTGAAATGAAAAAAATTCAAAAGATCAACAAAATGAAAAGTTGATTTGTTAAAAAGATAAAGTAGACAAACCTTGAGCCAGACTATTAAAAAAAGAGAGAAGACCCAAATAAATAAAAGCAGAAATGAAAAAGAAAAAATTTCAACCGATAGCACAGACATTTGCAGGATCATTAGAAGCTACTATAAGCAACTATATGCTAATAAATTGGAAAATCCAGAAGAAATGGATAAATGCCTAGACACATACAATGTGCCAAGATTGAATCATGAGGAAATCCAAAACCTGAACAGACCAAGAACAAGTAGTTAAATTGAAGCCATAATAAAATGTGCGAAGAAAATCCCACAACCCAATGGCAGCACTGCCAAATTTTACCAAACATTTGAAGAACTAATATCAATCCTACTCAAACTATTTTGAAAAAATAGAGCAAGAGGTAATACTTTCAAACACATCTACAAAGCCAGTATTACCCAGATACCAAAACCAGACAAAGATATATCAAAAAAAGAACATTACAGGCCAATATTTCTGACGAATATTGATGCAAAAATCCTCAACAAAATATTAAACCAAATTCAACAACACATTAAAAAGATCATTAATCATCACCAAGTGGGACTGATCCCAGGGATGCAAAGATGGAGCAACATATGCAAATCAATGAATGTGATACATCATATTAACAGAATGAAGAACAAAAATCTATATGATCATTTCAATCGATGCTGAAAGTGCATTTGATAATATTCATCATCCCTTCATGATTAAAAAAAACCCTCAAAAAACTGGAGGTAGAAGCAACATACCTGAACATAATAAAGGCCATATATGACAGACCCACAGTTAGTATCACATAGAATGGGGAAAAACTAAAAGCCTTTCCTCTAAGATTTGGAACATGACAAGAATGGTCACTGGCACCACTGTTATTCAACGTATTACTGGAAAGGCTAGCTAGAGCAATCAGCAAGAGAAAGAAGTAAAGGGCATCCAAATGGGATAGAAAGAAATCAAATTATCCTTACTTGCAGATGATATGATCTTATATTTGAAAAAACCTAAAGGAAAACTATTAGAACTAATAAATTCAGTAAAGTTTCAGAATACAAAATCAACATACAAAAATCAGTAGCATTTCTATATGCCAAAAGTGAACAATATGAAAAAGGAGTCAAGAAATTAATCTCATTTACAATAGCTACAAATAAAATATCTAGGAATTACCTTAACCAAAGGAGTGAAAGATCTCTGCAATGAAAACTATAAAACACTGATGTAAGAAATT
Source organism: Nomascus leucogenys (assembly GCF_006542625.1). Classification (NCBI taxonomy): domain Eukaryota; kingdom Metazoa; phylum Chordata; class Mammalia; order Primates; family Hylobatidae; genus Nomascus; species Nomascus leucogenys. The sequence continues at coordinate 22,405,462 of NC_044394.1, read as the reverse complement.
GAAGACACACAAAAAAATGGAAAGGCATTCCAAGTTCTTGGATTGGAAGAATCAATATTGTTAAAATGTCCATTCTAGTGGGAACAATCTACAGATTCAATGCAATCCCTATCAAAATACCAATGACTTTCTTCACAAAATAGAAAAAGTAATTCTAAAATTTACATGGAATCACAAAAGACCTAGAATAGCCAAAGCTATCCTAAGCAAAAAGAACACTACTGGAGGAATCACATTACCTGACTTCAAAGTATACAGCAGAGGTGTAGTAACTGAAATGGCATGGTACTGACATAAAAACAGGCACAGAGATCAGAACGGAAGAGAGAACACAGAAATAAATTCACACATCTAGAATAGACTAATTTTTGACAAAGGTGCCAAGAACATACATTATGGAAAGGAAAGTCTGTTCAATAAATGTTGCTGGATATCCATGTGCATAAGAATGAAACTAGACCCCTAACTCTCACCATACAAAAATCAAATAAAAATGAATTAAAGACTTAAATCTAAGAACTAAAACTGAAACTACTAAAGGGAAACCTTGGAGAAATTCTCTAGACATTGGAACGGGCAAAAATTTCTTGAGTAATATCCACAAGCAAAGGCAACCAAAGCAAAAGGGGATAAACGGGATCACAACTAACTAAAAAAGCTTCAGCACAGCAAAGGAAACAAAAAAAGGTGAAGAGACAACCCACAGAATGGAAGAAAATATTTGCAAACTATGCATCTGACAAGGGATTAATAATCAGAAAATATAAGAAGTTCAAACAACTTTAAGGAAAAAAATCTAATCATCTGATTTAAAAACAGACAAAAGATCTGAATAGACATTTCTCAAAAAAAACATACAAATGGCAAACAGGCATATGAAAAGGTACTCAACATCATTGGTCATCAGGAAAATGCAAATCAAAGCTACAAAGAGTTATCATCTCAGTTCAGTTAAAATGGCTTTTATCTAAAAAACAGGAAATGACAAATACTGGTGAGGATGTGGAGAAAAGAGAACCCTCATACAGTATTGTTGGGAATGTAAACTAGTACAACCACTATGGAGAACAGTTTGGAAGTTCCTTAGAAAAAATGGAGCTAAAACTAGAGCTACCATATATGATCCAGCAATCTCACAGCTAGGTATATATCCCAAAGAATAGAAATCAGTATATAGGAGAGATATCTGCACTTCTATATTTATTGCAGCACCATTCACTCTAGTCAATATTTGGAAGCAACTTAAGTGTCCATCAGCAGATGAATGGATAACAAAAATGTGGTACACATACACAATGGAGTGCTATTCAGCCATAAAAGAGAATGAGATCCTGTCATTTGCAACAACATGGATGGAACTGGAGGACATTAAGTGAAATAAGCCAGGCACAGAAAGACAAACTTCTCATATTCTCACTTATTTGTGAAAACTAAAAATTAAAACAATTGAACTCATGGAGATATAGATAGAATTATGGTTACTAGAAGCTGGGAAGAGGAGTGGGAATGATTAGTGGGTACAAAAATAGATAGAATGAATAAAATTTAGTATCTGATAGCATAACAGGGTACCTATAATTGACAATAATTTATTATGTATTAAAAATAACTAAAAGTATAATTGGATTGTTTGTATCGCAAAGAGAGAATAAGTTCTTGAGGTCATGACTGCCCCATTTACCCTGATGTTATTATTACATATTGTCTGCTTATATCAAAATATCTCATGTAACCCATAGATATATACACCTACGTACCCACAAAAATTAAAATCTAAAAAAAATTGTATACTAATTGTGATAAGAATATTCAAAATCTACTCTCTTAGCATGATGAGGATATTCAAAATCTACTCTCTTAGCTTACAACCGTATTTGAATATTCTCATCACACACCCACACACACACACACAAGAAGTTAACTATGTGAGGTGATGGTTATATTAATTAGAGTGATTGTGGTAATCATTTCATAACATATACATATATTTAAACATCACATTATACACTTTAAACATATACAATTTTTCTCAATTAAACCCCACCAAAGCTGAAAAAAGATGACGATGTTGACGACAATATATTGGTCTTCTGTATATATAGCAGAATTTTAGAATGCGTATCTTTCCTGTTTTTTTTATTCCTTTCAATTTAAAGGCAATAGTTCAATTTTTGATGGATCAGCTGTCCTTAGAAGAGTGAAGTGTCAGGACTTTGTTAGGATCCAAATCCACTCAACTTATCTAAATCCCCTCAAACACAAGTAGCCTTAGGAAAACCTAAAGTTTGAGCTAATTGGGTTGTATTGTATATAAGAAATTCAGATGAGGTATTGAAAACAAGATTTTAGAGTTTACAGAGGATACTAAAACTAGAGGCTGAGCAAATAATGAGAAACAAAACAATCAGACTCAAAAGGATTTGGATTGTATAAGTAATTGGATCAGCAGATGGCAAATGCAGTTCAGTACAGGAAAATGTAAAATAGACTTGAAGCGAAAGAAACAAACTAGAGAATATGTGCTAAATGAAATAATCATCCAGAATGCTGACCAGGAAATGGAAAGGAGGGGCTATTATAAAACATAAATCGTAGCAACTCCTAGCTTATGGCTAATTCTGTTGTTTTAGAATCCTAACAAAAAAAATATGCACACATATCATCTATACTGGGAACTTACTGTTCCCTATGGGAACTAGCAGTTGCTTCAAATTGCAATCATTTCACTCAGTTTTGTAGAGGCACCTTTCAAAAATTTTTTAAGGTGTTACTTTTTTGAGTGCAGATTTTTCTCCTCTTTGTTTAAGCTATGCTCATTACTATATAATTACCCTTTTCAGACATTGCTGGGAAAATTCAGAGCAATGTTTTCAGGATATTTTACTAATTACCCTATAATTCACCTTGTCAGACAATCCCCAGGAGGATCCACACAAGGCTATCACTCCCCATTTGTCCTATTCTCTGAAGATATAGTATACATTTTGCAAGGGTGGGAGATCAACTGTTTGGTGAGGCAAAGTTATAGGCAGTGGATTAAAAATGTGTGTGTGTGTGAGTGTGTGTGTGTGTGTTTAAGAATTACCTGAGCAGCTACTTTTAAAATGGAATTACTTAGATGCCTTCTCCAGAGGTTGACACAGTACAACTGAGAAGGGGCCTCGCAAGTGGCATCCCTAATAAGCACCCTTGATGATTCTGATGTAGGCCATCTTTGGGAGACATTTTGAAAAATACCAAGTAGCTAGCAAGAAAAAAGCAGAAAGAACACCAAGTCCTAGTCCCTGCTCATCTAACTGGCTGATTAATTTGTTAACAGTCACACCACTCAGGCCTATGTTCTTCATCTGGAAAATGAGTTCAGTCTCTGTCCATCATACCTGACAGAGGAGCAAATGAAATATCATCTAGAATCTTCTTGCATACAAATATAAACGAAGGTAAAATGCTTGCCAAAATATAACATGTTCTATTCTGATCCCACAATAAAATGCTTTTAAGTGGATGATTGAGGCAGCCACCTACACCCAGCCGGAGTCAGATTTTCCTTTTCATCTATTGCCACAGGAATTCTCACCCATAGTTGATCTCTGCAACCAAATAGGTACTGAAAGTAGTAGGTGTTTTCCTTTGTGTATTTTTAAAAAGTGCTAAGAGAAGGTCACTAACTGTGTCCCCATGGTTTTGTTACTCTCAGGGAGCAACGTTTTGAATAGCAGTCTTCAGTGTTTAGATCCAGTTGCATACCCTATGGTCACCGATACTCAACTCCAGCTTTTGTTGTTGAGAATGAAAATGACTTCCACTGGCCTGACAAGCACATAATAATCACCCTTTCATCACCTACTACTGAGGTCTCTTTCTCATCTGCAGAAAGTAAAACTGAAGTCTGTTTACAAATCATAACAGAGCCCATTGAGTAAAATATCCTGTGAAATCAATTGTTCGTGAGGATATGTGAAAATTTCCATAGTTTGCCTCTTATTGAAATTCTGTATTGGCCAGGCAGTCTTATCTGGAGTGTGACAGTTAGTTCCATTAAAGAATAATAAGTCCAAAAATGCTGTGAGTCAACTAAACAAAGGCATCCAGGCATTGTGCTCTGGGCTGAGATTTACTATAAACATGGGAAGAGTGTATGCACTGCACAGCTTTTTTAGCACTGATCTTATTCGGTAAGCTTCTCTTTGGAACAGTCTGTGAACATGGCTACCATGTAATTAGCTAAGCAATAAGTTAGGTGTTTAAAAATATTTTTTCAGGTGCTTTTTTGTATTCATGATAGATTCTCAACACCAAAAATCAATCTCAATCAAAGCGGCAACTGAGTTTATCATAAATTATCATGAAAAGGTTTTCTACTGAGTAGATGGTTAATTACTATCTAATTTGAATAATTTTGCATATTAATGAGGAATGAATGAAAATCATTTTTAGATTTTTAACTTCAGCTGAGAAACCCATGGAGATAATGGCTCCTTTTTAAGAGGTATGTGATCTCTGTTACCAAAGAAGATACTTTTTAAAAAAAATTTACTGACTTTGGTTGATTAATGGATTAGTGTTTTCCCATTAATAAACTATATCCAAATGAAAGACAACTTCATTATTTGACTCTGTAGCCCCTAGCTGCCTGCCAGGTAAGAAAAATGGAAAATAGATGAAGAATGTGCTAAGGAAAAATATAACCTTGCTCAGTCCTTCAAAATTTCTGGATACAGACATTTGTATGTTACTGATTGTGAATGAATTTTTATAACCTGTATATTTTTGTCACGTGAAGTTCTACATATACTTGTTTACACATGATATTTAGATTTAGAATGTACATACTGAGCTGAAAATAAGGGTATACTCTTAAAACTATTACTGTATCCTTCAATTTAAAAAAGTGACTGACAATTGCCTCAGGACTCAGAAATTATTGCCAGCCAGAAATCGAAAGTCTTTTTATAAAGTATCATGAAATCTTTCTTAGCATTGAAAACAAAGAATAACACTTTTTATACTTTTTAAGAGAAATATTATTTATATATCTTATAAAACATTATAAAATATATTTCCATTTAGGAAAAATAAGGAACAAACTACTTATCTCCCTCCAGTTTTCTTTTACCTTTACCTTTTATTTCATACTCAAAACTTCCCTATTGGATACTTACTTTTAGGCTATCTTTTTTTCCCTCTTTGGGCATAGTCTGCCATTATCCAATGATTCCATGCATTCAGTGGACTCTATACAGGATTTATTGCAGAATAATGCAGAACAGTCTTGATGAATTAAATTGGACAAGTATTTTTACACTTCGCAAACCAAAAACTTTAACCAAGATGGTCAATAGAACAAGATATTAATTCTTACAGCCCATATTCAACTTTTAAAATTGGATATTTTAGTCATGCCGATACCAGACCAGACCAGCACTGAGTTTAAAAATCTTCAGATATATAGAAATGTTCTTAAGATCAGCATTAATCAGCATTGTAGTTTATCAAGAAGGATCAGGATTAGATTGGACTCATGGAATTTCAATTGAGCACACAGATTTCAGAGCATGATTATAGAGTTCAATAGATGCCTTTGGATTACTTAACTCAATAGAAGAGTAAAAAGTAGAAATGAGTTTTCTTTGTGGGTCTAGAGGACGTATCTTTTATATTACTAAATACTCCAACCACACAAGCTCAATAATATCTGAAAAAGGAACTGCTTAGATGGGTGATTTCACAATGAGTCCCAGACTTGTCCCACTCACTATTCATTTACCATCATGGTCAGTACCTTCCTGGCCAGAAAGTGAAGAAGATTTTACCAATATAAGGGTGATAGACTCTAAAAGTGGCATTGACAATACATCTGAAGAAAAGTCTGGAAAAGAGGCAAGCCATTTTAAAAAGAACTAAAAACCTTGATGTTTCCAATTGAGCCATATGCCAGGGTAACTCTCAGGATAAGAAATGAACTATATTTTATATGCACAAAGTAGGATTTTTCAAAAAAAAAAATGAAATGAAAAGTGGCATTAGCATGAGCTGTCCACTCCCCCTCTCCTCCTTCTGGTCTCTTCCAGTCTCTTTTGCCAAAGAACTGAGAATGAATTTTTGAGAGCCAAGGATATGGAAAGGAAGACAAAATAAAGCTGGGAGAATTTTGGCGGAATTACATGCTTAACATACTGCACCATTTCTTTAATATATTTAAATAGTCCTGTGTCATCAGTTGGTGGCTTTTCTTTTCAACAATTTGCGATGTATTTTGTTTTTCCTTAATTAAGCTTCACATGCTGGAATTAATTACTGCTGGGTAGTTGAAATCTGGTGGTCTAATTTTCAACTTTAGTTAATAAAGCTCAAAGTCTACATTCACCTCTGAAATGATCAACCTTACCAAATTATATTTGTCCACTTTTATCTTCTAGATAATGAATATAGAGGGCAGCTGCAAACTGTGATTGTAAAATAACAAGATTATTTTTCATGTGTGACTTGTAAATCCTCTCTCTTTATAAAAAAAACTTTATCATATGAAAGATCTTTATATTATAGGGATTGCATGTAAAACATACAGGTTGCACATGTGCCTCCAAAGTATTCAAAGCCATCCCCTCTCTTAACCATTAAAGTAAAGCTACATCAACGTTTCATTTGTCAAAAAAAGTGAAAATTTTCTATATCATAAGCAGTTCAGTATGCTACCCTGGAAAAGTTTTAAAATATCTAGATACCATTACCCCAAACTAAATATTTTAAAGACTCTAAAAACTTTAGTCATAAATTGGTTGAAAGCAGGAAACCAGTCTACATCTAGATCTAGTATGCCCAATTTTAGATAATAAAATACACATATACAGTAAACTGCTCTCACATGCATAATGAGGTATATTAGCAGGCATTATCATCTTTATTTTGCAGATGAATATATTAGGGCTCAGAGATATTGAGATCTCAGGTTACTCTGTGAAAGACTGGTCTTCAATTTGGGTCATCTGAATTTATAGCCTGACCTCCTTTTATTTATTCCACAAGCACCCATTATAAAAGCAGAAAAGGAAGAACTGGAGGCAAGGGAGTAAAAGCTGATCAAGTGAGAGAGTGAGTAGGACTAGTGCTAATTTCTTTACCTTTCTCTTTTCCTACATGTCTTTTCTTGTATTTCAACAAATTATCTCCCAGGTTGTTGGTATTCTTTCTCCAAGCCATCTAGATACAAGGATTATTAATCAACATTAAGGCATAAATGACTTCCTGACCAAATTTTAGCAAATTTTAGGGGATAATATCTGTATCCCTAATTAGAACCTAATGATTCATCAGCTAGTAATCTAGAGATTGTACATTTGAAAATTTACATTGTGTATACTTGTTTCATGTACTCCTCACTTATTTAGGCTTCTAAAATAGTACTTTACATACACTAGTTTATTTGATTCCCACAACAGCCTTATGAAGCAGATACTGCTATGATCCTTATTCTACAAATAAGAAAACAGAAGGTGGAAGAACTTAAGTGACTTTCCAAAGAGTTGAAGCTGGAATTTGAAATTGCATCTGTCCAACTTCAGAGCCAGACAGTCACTCCACACTTCTGTAAATGGCTTTTCTCTACTCTGACTTAGTAAAACACATGGTCTAAGCTTTCTTATTTATGAGCTGCATCACTTTGGGTAAGATACTTAATTAGCTAAGCATTAGTTTCCTCCTCATTTGTCAAATAGGGCTAGTGATTACCAGAGGTTTTTTAAAATTAAAAAAATTGACAACCAATGTCATACATGAAAAAAATTGTAGTGCCATTATTATTATTATTATTATCATTGGGCTTAAGGAGGGTGGGTTGATATAGTGAATATTCAAAACTTATAGGCTAACATGAAGTTAAATGCAGTTGTTTATAGTTGAACCATAGTTGACTATGGTTCTTTAGGGGGTAGTCTTTTTTTTTTTTTTTTCTGAGACGGAATTTTGCTCTTGTTGCCAGGCTGGAGTGCAATGGCACAATCTCAGCTCACTGCAACCTGAGCCTCCCAGGTTCAAGCGATTCTCCTGCCTCAACCTCCTGAGTAGCTGGGATTACAGGCATGTACCACCATGCTTGGCTAATTCTGTATTTTTAGTAGAGATGGGGTTTCTCCATGTTGGTCAGACTGGTCTCGAACTCCTGACCTCAGGTGATCTGCCGGCCTCGACCTCCCAAAGTGCTGGGATTACAGGTTTGAGCCACTGCGCCCGCCCTTGGGGAATATTCTTAAGATTGAAACATTTGTGGAGGTATTTATTTCTCCATCTAAGGGGAGGCTTGTGCAGCAGTCCCCAGCCTTTTGGCACCAGGGACCAATTTCATGGAAGACAATTCCACGAAATTGGCATGGGGAGTGGTGGTTTCGGGATGAAACTGTTTCACCTCATCAGGCATTAGATTGTCATAAGGAGTGTGCAACCTAGATCCCACACATGCACAGTTCACAGCAGGGTTTGTGGTCCTATGACAATCTAATGTCTCCGCTGAGCTGACTGGAGGTGGAGCTCAGGCTGTAATGCTGGCTTGCCCACCACTCAGTTCTTGCTGTGCTTCCTGGTTCCTAACAGGCCACAAACTGGTACTGGTCTGCAGCCCAGCGGGTTGGGGACCCCTGATGTAAGATCTATCAATGCAGCTTGAGCCTTTTATGACAAATACAGCTTATCACAGATAACTGTTTATAGTAAGGTTTCAGTTAGAAACTGGAATTTCCTCTTGTTCATGAAGATTTCTAGTCATCTTTGTTCCATCTTCTGCTTTGGTAGGGAAGTGGAGTTGGGTATAGTGGAAATCTTTCAGCTGCATTTTTCCCCATATTATTTTACCATCCTAGGCAGCACATGTGTATATAATTCTTGTATCTTTATTTTTTTAATCCATTTGCCTGATTTCTTTAAATATGTGACGGTAGAACATGCTGATAAAACTTGCCACTTTGAAGTCAAATCTCATTATATAATTCTGGGCCTGATCTTCAAAAATAAAATAATAGAATTATTACTTTATAGTTGTTAGGCTATAAATGTTTTCATGTTTGCAAAATGTTTTTAGATTTATGTAGAATCATGTGTAGTTCATTATTGTAAAGTTTTATGATAACCAGAACTCACATTAATGTCTTTTGCTTAGTTTTTAATACATTTTCAACTAGAACATGTATTTAGTCTTTTTGGTTTTGAGGTAACTATTCCTATTCGGAGATAGAACTTTTATTTTGCTATTTCTAATTTTGTCCTTTTTATGTAAATATATATTATGTACATTTCATTTTACAGTGCAGTTATTTAATATAAATAGATCTTTAAACTTGTATTTTTTGTGTGAGGATCTTGAAATCAAAATAATCAACAGTAAACATCAAAACTACAGCTGCAGCTTTAAATATTTTATAATCCAATCAAATTGTTTGAGTAGTAATGTATTTAAATGTTGTTATGGAATCCCCTCCAGACTTTTTAAAATGGTTACTGTGTTCCTGGGTTTGCTATTTATGAAATTCATAAAGGATGACATTTTTTAATAATAGAGAATTTGACTTAGAGAACAATGTTTCTTTTTATGTCTCAATAAAATCTAAAATTTTCTGGCTTAACTTTCAGAAGGACACAACCACAAATTATTCTTTTATTAATGAACGTATATACATCTGTTGTTGCTGCTGTAATTAGAGTGACCTTAAATGAGAAGTCTTACCTGAGTTGTTTAATACCTTTTCGGATATTTGGATGAAGAAGTTTTACCTAAGGAGATAAGGCACCAGCGTGACACTAGGTGTGAAAAATACCTTTACAAAAGACTCATAGCAGAGGTCATCTATAATTAAGTATAATGTAATATTTTCGGCCTTACCTAAGCCCTGATGTAGTTTAAATTATTTTTAAATTGTATAGGTTAAAAAAGTAAATTGGGATAGAGTTATATTATTAGTCCTACAGAGCTGATATTAACTAAGCTTTTACTGTGTGCTATCTCCTAGGCTAAAACACTTTATACAATTCATGTAGTCATTTTATGAGATAATTTCCATTTTTTCTGATAAGGAACCTAAGTAAAAAAAAAAAAAAAAGTAAGGTTAAGTGCCACAAATAGTAAACATTGGGATCTTGGCTATCTGACCTCAGAGCCTCATGTTTATTAGAAATTAATACAGATATATTTAATTGTGCACATATATTTAATTGACTAATAGACACAGGATCCTAATTTCAGAAGTAAATATTCTTGAACTTTCAAAACATTAATATTCTATAAAATAAATTTTTTGTTTTAAAAGCTGACGTTTTTTCTCTTTAATGTATTAAGCAGTGTTTGACTTAAGAATTAGACAAGTAAATTGGCATTATTTTTGTTGGTGTTTATATAGGCAAGCTAATAACTTATTGTGGTTACATTTTAACATGACTTATTCAATTAAGGCTTTATTAAATACTTACATATAAATATTATTAAGCCTCATTAAAAAGTACTTTAAACTGAAATATGGTATAGAAACAGTATTTTTTAAAATGCTACAGTTTGGCATGAAAAAAATCCAGTTTGGTATCCTAATATTCTATATGTCTCTGCAGTATTAAAACATGCAAATAATAGGTATAATTGGTGAAAATATCCTAATATTGTAATAAACATATATTGAACAAAACAATGAAGATCATAGTAAAGTTGCAGTGCATCTAAAGTTTTAGAAATATTTGGTGCAATATAATATCACATATAAGAGCAAAATTTAAAGTCAGGGAGATATCTAGCTAGGCCACCAAACTGCCCTCCTTATTCAACTTTATTCCTCTGTAATTTAGTTGGCAGATAAATTTCTCCTGAAAACAGAAAAAGGAGATTTAGATACATTGGCCCATTCCTATCAAATAAAAAAATTGCTAATAATCTTTTGATGAGGAAATATTTGGAAAATTACTTTTTTATCACTTATTATGTAGGAAAATAATTTAAAAAGCACTTTTATAGACAGTCATTTAACCTTTACATAATCTCTATAAAATACCTATTACAAACTAGGTAAGTCTTTAAAACTCATGAGTTTCCACGACTTGCCTAATGTAAAATAATTAGAAATAAATTGGTAGGGCCAAGATTGAATCCCAGGCCTCATTCTCTAAATCCAGTGTATTCTGGCCTTTCATGATCTTAGAATGTCCATGTTTCAGTCTGTTCAGGCTGCTATAACAAAAATATCATAGACCGTATGGTTTAAACAACAAGCATTTGTTTTTCACAGTTCTGCTGGCTGAGAATCTCAGATGGAGTTTCCAGCAGATTCAGTGTCTGAGGAGACCCACTTCCTGGTTCATAGACAGCTGTCTTCTTGCTGTGTCCTCACATGGTGGAAGGAGTGAGGGATCTTTCTGGGATCTGTTTAATGAGAGCACTAATTCCATTCATGAGGGCTTCACCGTCATGTCCCAAAGTCCCCACCTTCTAATACCATCACATTAGGGGTTAGGGTTTTAATATATGAATCTTGGGATACAAATATTTAGTCCATAACAGCCCATAAGGGTAAATGCATTCCCTTCCTGTTCTAAGCAATTTGTGTGAGTTAATTCTTTCTTTGCTTTGAATTTCCCAGCATACCAGAAGCTATTTGGCTGCCAGAAAATAGTCTTGTAACAAAAGCCGTTGTTCTTTAGTCAAATTACAAATATCCAACTAAACCATAAGAAACTCTTTATACAAAATTTCTTGGTGTCATCAAATATGTCCTTCCCAGCTCTTTTCTGATTTTCTCTCTGTTTCTGAGCTGGGTTTTGCCTCTGAGCTTATGAGCTGCTCTTCTCCCTTATATTTGTGCTCCTCCCTGTTTTGGTTAATTACTTCACTCTATCCTCAAGTTTTAGTCTTTCCTATGAAAAAAAAAATTTCTTCCTGAAAGCTGGACTTGCTTATCCCTCTGATGAACTCCATCCCAAACTTTGAGTGTTTTCATGCAGTAATGTGTCCCTTGGACACTCTTGGACTCCACCAGCCATGTCATCACTCAAAGTATGAACCCAGATGTCTGAATTATTTAGATAAGACACATGGCTTGTTCACTTGTAGATCTATACCAAAATTGCAAAACCTAAACTAGCTCTTTTGCTAATCTCATCCATAATTCTTTATACAACTGAGAAGTTAGAATCTAACTGAAAATTTGAAACTATTTGGTGTGCATTTATATCAGTTAATACTAGGCATTAATAAAAAATACCTGCATTGTCTTCTTTTCATTTTGTAATGTTAATCCAGCCCTTTTATGGGGCCTAGTAAGATTTGTGTTTTAATGTGCTCCTATATTTAGCAAATATTTACTAAAGGCCTATTATGTGCTAAGCACTCTTCTAGGAGAGCAGGTTATCTCTTATAACTCATTATATTCCCAGTGAATAGCATTAAGTCTTATACATAATGTATCAATTGACAAACCCTGCTGTTTTGCTAGGTTCTAAAAAGTACAACAGTAACATTCCTGATTTTTTTCTTGGAAATCAGATTTCAGTCTGGTTTGGTCTGATTTTCACATTTCAGTCCATTTGTCGATAATTAAATGTTCATGGAATCCCCAATTATATCCATAAATGTATGTGATTATCACTGTAAACTATCCAGGCTCCATTGATGCACGTGAGTTATGCTAATGCATTCAAGTTTATCTAGTTCTTTTATATGTCATTTTTCCTCTTTCCAGTACTTACCTCTTTGAATGAATCAGGGCAACCTTAAGAGAGAAAAACAAAAGTGGAAGTCCACTTAATAGTTACAAAGTAGATTCCCCTTGTGGGGCCAAGCAACTCCTGACAATGGATGTGGGTCGGTCAGAGCTGGTTTCTGCGACCATCAGAACGCATGAGCACTGTCTGTGTTGTCTATATTGGGATTTCTCAAGGCTTTCAATATGCCAATATTAACTGTGACTCTCCAAAAAGGGTGTAGTGTTTCCCAAATGTATTTAACCATGGAACTTAACTCTTTTATTTTCTTTTGTCAGAGCATCTCTCAGAACAAGTCTCTAGGGATATATAGCTTGGGAAACTCTGAAACACAGAGTCACAAAAAGCATAATGTTTATAATCTAGAATATCTCTGAGGATCTTAATGCAAACGATGTTGCTAATATTACCATGAAGTAACTGGTGAGAGTAATGAGATGTAATTATTTTCATATTTTGCCGATGAGGAAACTGAGATGTAGAAAATTCAAGCAGATTTCCCATGGTTGCTCTGTTGAGAAATGTTAAAAAAAAAAAAAAAAAAAAAGACCAAAAAACCCTAGAGAACTCAAGTCTGTCTGACCCAATCTTAAAATCGTTCCCCAATACTGTCTGTTGCTCACTGATTCTAACTGGGCATTTGGGCCTAGTCTGCACCCTCTGTGTTCCTGGGCCATAGCAGACTTAAAACCAAATCTCTGAGTTTTAATCTCAACATTGGTTAGTCCTTGAGGTGTAAGAGGATGACATCTATTGAGAGCTTTTCTAAGGGATTAGTTCACAGTATTAAATCCTTTTCTGTAGTATTGGCTTTGGAACTTACGTTGGGGGCGGGGATCAACCATCACCACTACCATAGCCACCAGTTTTTATTAAGCAGTAATTATGTGTTGGGTTGGGTAACAAACTTTTGAAAATGTATACTTTATCTCCTTTAATCTTTCCCCCAGTCCTATAAGGTTGGCAACATTATAAAGAAACCCACTCAGATAAACAAATGATAAAAAGTCAAATATTTAGTAAATAGAGAAGCCAGGGATTAAATTCAGATCTGATTGATGGCAAATATTACAGGCTTGTCATGATCCATTTTGTCTTCAAAATCTACAGAGATAAACCGTGTATAAATTTCTCCCGGGGTCATGAAGAGACTGGGGTATGAAAGTGCCACACATTTCCTGTCTCCACAAGTTTACTTATTTTCAAAGCTGAGCGTTGTGTTTTATTGTCATAATCCAGGGAAGAGTACAATAGGGGAGTCAGCATCTCAGCCATTCTGATAGAATGCACCTTGACTTTGCTGAACTCCAGAGCTGACCTTCCTTGTGCTGAAAATCTGCATGGAGAAAGGGATTTATCTGGAGCTGTTACAGCTCTGGCATTTAGGCAGCCCTGTAGGAATAGCTAGCTACGTGTTTTGTAGAAAATAGATCAACGATGGGGCCCCCATGGGAATATATATTTTTTTCCTCTATCCTCATTCATGGTTTTAAGTAGTATGGGTTTATTTTACCTATCAGGCTAATTACAAATGATTTACCATTTTACTCTGGAATAAAAGACTTTATTTTTTATAAATTGACTATGTGGATGAAACATTTTTCTTCTTATTCCTAAAATACCTGTTATTATGGCTTATAGGATCAATAATTTTTACATTTCACAAAGCTTCTAAGAATATCTGAACATAGAAAACGGCAAGAAAAGGATAGAGGTTCAAATGAAACTGTTCAGCAGGTCAATAATTTAACACTTTCAGAAAGTATGCAATATCAATTCTTGCACAGATCTCTAAGACAGATTTCTTCATTAAAAATCTATTAAGAGTTAGAAGGAATTTATTAAACAAATTATTAATATTTCAGGGCATTGCTAAATAGCAAATTAAAGCAAAGCGAAAATAGCATAGGAAAAATATATTTCATGATTACAAATGAATTTCTACTTGACAGCGAGTTTTACCAAAGGATAATTATTTCTCAGATATTTCAGTTTGGAATTTTAATCTTTGTTTGTTTGTTTTTGCATCCTGAACTACCTAGTAGTCTGTGGTTTTATCCAGTACTATATCGGTTCATATGTTTTCTCCTTTTGAGAACTAAACACACACACACACACACATACACTCAGGCTGAATATTTCTTCTGGATCTTTTTCTTTACAAGTGTAAATAATCACATATTATAGTGAAAGGGTGCAGTACTTAATCCTCATAGTGATGCTATGACCCTGATGGTCTTCAGTTTATTCTTGGTATTTCAGTTTATAATAATAGGTGGGTGGTTTATATTTGTAACTAATAAAATGCTTCCTAAAATACTGGACTGGTGATAGTTTTAAGGTTTACGAAATTTTTACTTTATACAAAGTCAAATGAGTTGTTATGTTAGAAGGTAAACTGAGGCATAATAAAATGAGAGCTTATTTGAGCACTCAGTCGAGAATCAGGAAGCTCCAAACCAAAAGCAGTTCATGAGCTCCACTGAGGGAATGCAAGGGGGAGGCTTTTACAGAACAGACACAGAAATAAAGCAAACACAATATTTGATTGGTTATAGTTATACAGTTGCCTTATTTGGTAGATCCTGTTGGAAAGTCCCTAATTATATTAATAATTTTCTAAGTTTTTGGCTACTTTTGATTGGTTGAGCTTAAGTTTTGTTTTCTTTCTAATATAGGCATTTACAAGAAATCACCACAAGTTGTTTCACTTCTGTTTGCAAGCCCGGCAACCCTTAGGTCACTAATGAGGTCTAGTTGTTTTAGCTGCTCGGGGATTCTTCAGGCCTGATCTTCATTTTAATTTAACAGGTAACAAACTTCAAGATATGTCCTCATCAAAAACTACTTTGAAAAACTATTCTTCAAATCTGGTCAAATATTTGGTTTAATTAACTAAAAACCTATCACACACAGTTTAGAAAACACTTGGTAATTAGTAAAATATGGTAGTGTGGATGCCTCAGGAAGGTTTATTAAGAGCCAGTCATTTAAATTCAGACATTTTGGAGGATTGGTTATACATTCAGAAATAATGGAGCTCAAGTTTTTTTTAATGTTTTCATCCATCTATATATGCATGCATACACTCATCAAATATTTCTTGATCATATTTTATGTTAGAACACTGCAAGATTCTTAGAGAGACACGGACAAAATTGTGACTATCTTTAAAAGACTTATAGATAAGTCCAGAGCATTAGTAGTCACAGCTACCAATTTCAGAATTTTGTCAGATGTATAATTATAATGCATCATAGAAAATAATGGGTGGCAAAAGCTGTGCAAATTGTAAGAGGCAAAGCAACATCTTTAAATCATATGTGATACGTGGTCATCCTAATGAAAACATGATAAAACCACATACAATGTACAACTCTGTGCTCTGTTCCTCTAAGTTCTTTAACTCCTGACTATGCTTTTTGGTTTCTGATTTTGGATTCTTCCTTAGATTTGCCTTCCAGAAGTTCCTTGAAAATCTCTTGATCCCCTCTTGTGAATCCTTTTGGCCTTCATTCTCATATTCTCATAAACAGTCTAGCAGTCACCCACTGCTAGACTGTTTCTTAGAGCCTGTATTGATGAAATGATCTTCTGTACTTGGATTATCATGTTCTGACTTTGTGAGATCATCCTTGGCCCTGACTCCCTGTCACACCAGGCATAGCACAGAGAAAGAAATCCAGACATTCTCCAGGAGATGGAGAGATTACATGTACCTGAGTGTAACAAGGAAGGCTTATTGGAAGAAGAGAGATTTGACTTGGCTCTTGAAGGATGAGAAGAATATGGATAGAGTCAGTGAGAAGCATATTGTAGGATGAAGGAAATAGCATACCTTCCCCATGAGGACAATCAGAGAAGTAGGATTCTGGATGGAAGTTGTGAACTGAAGCGTGTGAATAACCAGGGTTTGAGGGAGTTTAGGATGTTTGAACTGGTTGTAGTTGCTCTGTTTGGAAATGCTAGTTGTTTATTTGAGCTGAGCGGAGATTATGACAAAAAGCTTTTTGAAAACAATGAATCTGGCAGAGCATAGGGTGAGTTGGAGTTGAGAGATAGAAGACTATTGTGACAGTCATTGGAGATGTTCCAACATAGGCTAGTGACAACTTTGCAAATGTTAAGGGAGAATGAAGCATTAAAAATGGAGTAGATGAAATTTTAAAGTCCCTTCCAGCCATAAGTTACAGAAGTAGATGAGAATACTAGGCTTATGAAGTCACATTGTCTAATTTGCATGCTGGTTCCACCACTACTGACTATGACCTTGGGTGAATTACTTAGTTCTAAAAGTCCTCAGCTGGGTGCAGTGGCTCACGCCTATAATCTCAGCACTTTTGGAGGCAGAGGCGGGAGGATCACGAGGTCAGGAGTTCAAGACCAGCCTGGTCAACATAGTGAAATCCCATCTCTACTAAAAATACAAAAAAAAAAATTAGCCACACGTGGTGGTGGGCACCTGTAGTCCCAGCTACTTGGGAGGCTGAGGCAGGATAATCACTTGAACCTGGGAGGTGGAGGTTGCAGTGAGCCGAGATTGCACCACTGCACTCCAGCCTGGGTGACACAGCAAGACTTTGTCTCAAAAAAATAAAAAAAATAATAAAAAAAGTCCTCCATGGCTTTTCTCTTCTGTAAAGCAGGAATCATTTTAGAATTTATTTCATCATATTTGTGTGAGATTTAAACAGTGTACATATGTGAAGCCCTTAGTATAAGACATCACACAGATAAGACCTTAATACATGTTTGCCTGCACTGTGTAGTTTATAGACATTGAGGTTTTAAACTGTGTTAATACAAAGGGGAGAAAATGGGCTAGGTGGAAAAAATAGTGCTGAGGTAAAATTCACAGGATTTGTAACTCATTAAATGCAGATCAAAGTGGGGCAGAAGACCAGGAGAAATTAACAAAAACTCAACATTGTAAGTAAGAGTGCTTAACATTCCTTCTTTTCAAAATTAGAAAGGGAAGCCCCACCCCCATAATATTTTCCTTTTCTAATTGACATAGTTAAAACATATAACTTAAATTTATGAATTCAGAATACTTTTTTTGTGAACAGAATTGTTTATAAATTGTCTGCTTCTATTTTGAGGAAAAAATAAGGCATTTGACTTTTTCCCATCTGAGGAACAAATCTTAGACAAAAGTAATCTTCCCCACATTCCTATGGACACTGAACAAGCATTCAGTACTTAGTGCAACAGCATAGACTAGTGGTAGGAAGGAAGATTGTAACGAGGAGGCCCAGACACTACTTTTTATTTTATCCAGGGAACATTTTAGTTTTAAGCTACACTTAGAACAAAATTATCTATAGCTGTAGCAACAGACTATTTGACAAAATAAAACTGGTTTAAGGTAATTTTAAGTAACTTGTGGCTTGTTTACTAATTACTAGAATCTTTGAGAAGTACTTATTTCTTTCTCTTTTGACTCCTATAAGGAATAATCACATATTCAAATGTTTTTTTTTTTTGAGACGGAGTCTCGCTCTGTCGCCCAGGCTGGAGTGTAGTGGCGCAATCTCGGCTCACTGCAAGCTCCGCCTCCCGCGTTCACGCCATTCTCCCGCCTCAGCCTCTCCGAGTAGCTGGGACTACAGGCGCCCGCCACCACGCCCGGCTAATTTTTTGTATTTTTAGTAGAGACGGGGTTTCACCGTGGTCTCGATCTCCTGACCTCGGGATCCGCCCGCCTCGGCCTCCCAAAGTGCTGGGATTACAAGCGTGAGCCACCGCGCCCGGCCTCAAATGTTTTTTAAAAAGTATTTCCTTTCCTTCAGTTGAAGACTTCAGCTATTTTAAATAAATTATGTATCAAGAATAGTAGTTTAATTTGTATCATGGGGGATAATGGTATTAATTTTCCTGTATTAATTTTTTTTATCAAGATAGGTGCTACATATCAACACTTACATACACTAAGAACACTATAGAGGCAAATAAAATTAATTAAGAATCAGACCCTGAATTTAGAATTGTATAATCAAACATGTATACAACTTATACAATATGGAAAAATATGCTATATTACCAATATGGACCAAAGAATAAATGCTGTATTACCAATATGGACAAAATAAATAAATGCTATATTACCAATCTAAAGAGCCATGGACGCAGAGAGGATAGAGGGATTAAACTCCTTTGAGAAAAAAAAATCCTTGCAGGATTTTGTACTTAGGATATTGCTCAGCACAGAGTGGACATTCAGTAAACATTTGCTTAATAAATGAATGATCTATAAATGATCTCCCAAATCTTTGGGGTTATAAACACAACTGTTGTTTTATTACTTCTCATGGATTCCTGTGGGTTGGAATTTGGGAATGGTCTGAGCTGGGTGGTCTCTCATAGAGTTGTGGCCAGGTGTTTCCTATAGCTAGTGCTGGAGCTGGAGGATGGGAGGTCGAAGCAGCTGGGGGCTGCCATCATCTCTCACTCTTTGTGTGGCCTCATGGCCTCTCCAGGCAGCTTCTTCTTTTGGGTGGGTTTAGTTTGCCTTACAGCATGGTGGCCTCAGTGCAGTCAGACTTCTTGCAAGCTTTCAGGAACAAGTATTTTAGCCAACAAAGCAGAGCTTCTTGGCCATTAATGACTCAGACACAAAAAGTCAATAGCATCATTTCTGCCATACACTGTTAGTCAAAATAGTCACAAAGCCAGCCCATTTTTAAGGTAGGAAACATAGACCATTTCTTGATGGGAATAGTGTCCAAGTCACATTTAAGAAGGGTATATGGGAGGGAGGTATTGTTGTCACTGCCTGTGGAAAACAGAATCAGCAGAGTGATTTTAATGTTTATTTTAAGCCACGAAATGTGTGTTTCTTACACCTTTTTGTCTTTTTTTTTTTTAACAGAATATGTCATAAAATTCCAACAAAAATTTGGAAGTGGATTTGGAGTCAGAAGTCAGAATAGATTATTTATGAACTCTCTAATTTCTACCCAGTTTTGTGTAGTGTTTCTTTTAAATTTCTAATTTTTTAATATGTAAAGTCTTGATTTAGGCTGTGTCTATGTGATTGTGTGCTAAACACCTGCAAATAACACAACCCGTCTAATTAGGTCACTACCATGATAAAAAAAATTAATCTATCAAATTTACTGTTTGGCATGACATAATGAGAAAAACAACAAACCAGAGAAACAAACTGAAACAAAGAAAAACAAACACACATACACAATACCCCAAAGCAAATCAAGACAAACATTTATCTCATGTGTAATTTACTTAACTCTTCATTTGTCGACATGTTTCTTTGATATGGCATAGAAGACAAAATCTTACTTGACAAATAATATGTCTCAGATTTTATTTTAGCAAAATTTTTCATCAGAGTTACAACTCAGTGGATTTTGTTTTACTTTGCAGGCAAAGAATCTCTTAATTCCAAGAGCTTTATGACATACAGAAAAATATTTCAGGCCAATATGATACCAGTTGGTGCACCAGGCAGAGTAAGATAATTTATCACCTCTGTTCCACTTTGGATATACCTATACCAAGAGAGAGTAGAAACATCAAAAAGCCAAGTACTAGAAACTGTAATACCTCTAATGACTAAAAGCATGGTAGTAATTGTCTTTTGTCCATGTGATCATGGAAGTCATTCAATGGAAAATGTGAAATAACAGATGTTTCAGCAATGTCCCCTGATTTCTAGATTTTGCAGCTCACAAAGGGAAATGTCAAACACTACATGTATATTATTATTTTTTAATGAGAAAAGTGAACCCCATGATACTCTTTGGAAAATAAAAAAAATGATTATTGAAAAAAACTTACTTTTAATATTTCCTTTTTTTTTTTTTTTGAGACGGAGTCTCCCTCTGTTGCCCAGGCTGGAGTGCAGTGGTGCGATCTCACCTCACTGCTAGCTCCGCCTCCCGGGTTCACGCCATTCTCCTGCCTCAGCCTCCCAAGTAGCTGGGACTACAGGCGCCTGCCACCACGCCCGGCTAATTTTTTGTATTTTTAGTAGAGACGGGGTTTCACCGCGGTAGCCAGGATGGTCTCCACTCCTGACCTCGTGATCCGCCCACCTCGGCCTCCCAAAGTGCTGGGATTACAGGAGTGAGCCACTGCACCCGGCCAATGTTTCCTTTTTAAAAATTAAGTACCACACTTAAAACTTAAAGAGTTTTATATGCTATGATTTGATTCGAATTTTACGATGGAGACACAGACTGGAAAAATATTTTTCTCCAGGTTTACCTTTATTACTATAGATAAGGGTAAAGGAGCTTATTAAGAGAAATAATAGTCTGAAAGTAGCATCTGAATGTAGACGCAGCTTATAAATAACATATAAAATTTTACTTAAGTAATTAGTAACATCTGTAGGCTACACTAGTGTTTAAGGTAGTATACTGCTTGTGGAGTCTGAAGGTTGTTTGTTGCTGAGAAACTGGGTGCTGATTTTATTTTCAAGAGGGTCTTTTGTTGTTATAAATACCTCATAGCATCACAAGAAGTAACAGCTCAGCATCTATCTCTTCTACCGCAAATACCATTTCAGTTCATTCATCTTCTTCATGTGTTCTCAGCTGCTGGATTCAGACCTTGGGAAAAGTATTTTTCTCTTTTTCTGCCGTATTTCTTGCTTTGTTTTAGTTACCTCAATAACCCTCTCTTTTTGTTATACTTTGAAAGGTATAGCCATTAAATAAGTTCACAATTTTTATTTTCTGTCTGAGGCACAGAAAATTTTCTCAGTATTTTCTTAAAGGCACACAGGTAACCTTCTCGTTTATAAAATTCAGGCATAAAGCCTATAATGCTTAAAAATAGATATCTGGTTCCTTTCCCATGGTGGCTTCAAAAATATTACTGGATATATATATATAGATATATCTCCACACAATACTGGGTGGAAGGAATCATGTAATATAGAATTATAATTAACATATTTGCTCTGGCTCACCTTTGGGTGCTCTGTCTTAATGCTGAATGCACATGATGGGGGATAATTTTTCTAGCCCTTCACCATTCCATTCCTCAATACATGACTAAGAAGCCACGTCTGAATATGCTGAGCACTCAATGAGCAGTTCTGCATATTCCTTATTTGAAACAGAAGCTAGCTATGAAGAAAGCTGGATGAATCAGAGTATAAGTAAAGATTGGCTCCACTTGAGCAACTGTACTGAGAGATATCTCTTAGTTCATACCAACAATATGGTCATATTTACCAGTTGCAATTTCTAAGGCATTCTCTCATTAAATTAGTGGTTGAGCAGGTGTAGCTAAAAATGCCTTCAATCACTTCTGTGTTATTTTGAGAGAGGAGTTTTGCAAGCCATTGAAATTTAATTTTAGAATCCCATTCAGTAAGCTGGAAAATAAAAGGATGGCAAACTGGAGTTTCTGGTTTTGCTTTTACATATGGTAACACAATTAAGGCTTTTATAACCAAAGGAAAGTGATAACTGCAGAAGAAAATTGTGACAATACTAACATTTAGTAAAGTGTTTGTATACATTGTCAAACTCATTTCCATAATTCTGGAAAGAAGAGTGAGTAAACATTGCTGTTTGCATTTTATACATGTCAGTAGTATTAAGTTATTAAAGAATAAGGTTATACATATACACATATAATGAAAATATATATTTTGAATGAAAATGTATACAGTACGTATATGTATACACACAACTAGAATAGCTTAGCTTTTCCATTTTTTCAAACTTTCTCTTTCTCATTAATATCTTCTTTCAAGAATTTCTTGCATATAAGCTTTCTAGAGTGTTCTATGTCTGTTTCTATCTCATTTATCCTTCAGCTGTCATGTTTTATTCTTTGTTTTAATGGAATAATGTTAAGGGGCCAATGGTACAGTACATAAACTGATCAGAGGGGCAGAAGAAGGCATCATAAGCCTCACTATGAAACCCTTCTTAATGACATGTTCCTTATGAATCCGGCCTGCTAAAAAGTTGTTTTTCAGTCAAAAGTATGTCACCAAATGGTGGTTTAAAGTGGAACACCCCACACACCCCACAGGTGTACAAATCATGCGTAGAGCTCTGTTCTACTTATGTACCTAGACTTTGTCGCTAACCTCGCCATTGAGCAAGTAAAAGTATATCTGCTTTCCAAGAAAGCATCCAGTGAATTATAAATACTATCATATAATTTGTAGAGTAGTACAATAATGTATACACAGTATCATTTCTCCCAAACTATTCTGAGTATGTAAAATAAATCATGAGTCATAAAATATTTGCCTAAAGAGAAAACCATCCTTCAAAAATGATTCATGAGCAAGAGTGATGTTAATTTTTAGAAAGTTTTCTGCCCTTTGAGACTATTCTTTGGCATTAGGCATAGGTCCTAAAGTGAATTGAACAAAAAGCTTAAAGATGAACAAATGTAAATTAATAAACTTAAATTTACAATATACAAATATAAATACACCTGATTGTATTTTAAGTTAGTATACTAGAAAAGTATACCAAATGAAATTTCACATTAATTAATTTTCTGAGCTTGAATTTTTGCCTTTACGTGTATACAAATATGTATACACAGACAGACACACATACACAAGTACACTCATGCCTTGCCTTCACTGTAAATGAGCTGGCATTCTGGATTTAATGATTTTCAGAAGCCACGCTTAACTAAAACTTGATCAAAGAGGAATTTTTAAAGTATGTCTCTTAGGGTCTCCACTCATTCCTATTAGATTTCTTTCTGCTTAGGTTGCCTTTTGATGGTCAGGTTCAACATTAAAAAACATAGTACCTATCAGGTATCATAGATGACATCTATTTTAGTTTTATTTTTTAGCAGCAAAACAGTCCATATTTTCTAAAACATAGTACCTATCAGGTATCATAGATGACATCTATTTTAGTTTTATTTTTTAGCAGCAAAACAGTCCATATTTTCTTTGTAATTTATCTTTGGTATAAGTATCATTCAGTTTTCTCTATGACGCCCTTTTGAAGTACATTTAAATCTTCCTTAAAATATAGTGGGCACTCTTCTAGAGAATGTCTAACTTTATTTTAGTTCCTTAGATCTGTAATACATAGCTTTAGCAATACATCTCAGCATATTACTTGTGGTTTTTTTTTTTTTTGCTGAAGCTTGATGTTATAAAGAGATATTGGAAATTTGCTTTTTTGGATAACTCCCTAGACTATATCAGATTTCTACTTAGGACTCTTGTGTCTTCTGACTGGGATAATTGACATACAATTCATATTTTCTTCATTTTATTATATTAAGAAATGGCAAGAGATGATTTCAGGTTCTCACATTTTTATATACTTAATGCATTAAGAAAAAAGAAAAGTGTAATTTCTAACTAGAGGCTCAGGATGAAAAAAGGAGAGAATCAATGTTTGGCGTTAGCAGTGGTGGTGGGGGCCTCGGTGGGCAACACTGTCCAAGGACCTCTCATATCTGAAAGCAAGACTGCTAATAATTCTATAGTATTAAATTAGGATGCTGCCCTGTCTGCTTCTGCCTTCTTTCCCAATTATGTTTATATCAAGTCCAGTAGGGAAGGAGATGTTGATTTTTTTGGGAAGCCAATCCATCATTTCTCTGAGAGTGCCAGACAGGTGCCAAGTATGGTGGAATTTGGATTCTGCCACTGCAAGGATGACAGCACTTGGTGACCTCCTTCCAAGTAATCCGTTAGGTAACATGTCTTACAAATTTCATCTCCTATAAACAGGGGTGGTTTTAAAGAAAACAAAAAACAACAACTGTAGAGTAAATGTTCTGTCTTAATTGTCAGATGTTTTGACCACTAAACCACTTTTAAATTCTCAGGAGGTTGTATTTCTGTGTGTGTGTGTGTGTGTGTGTGTGTGTGTGTGTTCTACCAGTCCTGAGTACTGTGCTGCCTGCACTACAATCTTGGAAATGATTCCTTTCACTTCAAGATCCAAGTCATTACTGTGAATAATTAAAAAGCAGGGCTCTACCCTACTGGTAACCTCTTTCCACCTTGAAATAATCTCATTTACTGGCACTGTTGTGGTCATGTATCTCCCTTCACCCAATTTTCAGACTCGTTTGCCAGCTCTCTGCCTATTGTGGGTCTGCACTTTAAGCACTCACTTTCCTTACTGAAATGTTTCCTGACAAGGTAAGTGTAATATTAAATGTGCATGCAGTTCCTCATCATGTTTCTCCTTTGTGCCAATTATGTATCTTGACTTAGTCTTTTGTGGCACAGGGAACTATTGTATTCCTAACTCACACAGACCCTCTTCTCCAGCAAAACTGAATATCTGGAGCACCAGCCAGTGCCCTGCAAAAAATGGTCTCTCTTCTGTCTATTAAGGTGCAAATTTAGTTAGAGACTTTCCTTTTTTCATCTTGCTTAGAAATTCTATACCATCCAGTGTCTGTATTCTTTCCAGAAGATGCCCAATAAATACCTGCTGAATTTAAATATGTATTTCCTTCATCAAAATACTGCTTCATTATGCTAAGTGAAATAAGCCAGACACAGAAAGATACCGCGTGACCTCATTTTTATATGGAATCTGAAAAAAAAAAGTCAAGTACTATACATAGAGACAAAGTAGAAAAGTGGTTACCTGAGGTAAGGGTAGAGTAAGAAATGGGAAGATGTAGGTAAGAAGTGGCAGTAATGTAGGATGATTAAGTGTAGTGATCTAAGGTGCAGCATGAGGACTAGAGTTAACAATGTTCTATGGCATACTGGAAATTTGTTAAGAGGGAAGATTTTAGGTGCTCTTACACATACACACAAAGAAAGTAATAATGTGAGATGACAGATATGTTAATTTACTTGACTATAGTAATCATTTCACTAGGTATATGTATATCAAAACATCATGTTGAACACCTTAACTATATGCAATAAAAAATACGTAAGTTTCTTGGGGACAGGGACTGTGCATCTGAAATGTATGTATGGTATTAAATATTTTAAAAATACAGCTTTAATTGGCAAATTGGTTCAATACTTTTTTAGAAAGGTCAGATTTCTGGTTTGTTCAAAAATTCTTGCAAGTTTTCTGTTTCACATAGTAGTTCTTCAAACGGACTCAGCTATTTTTCTACTATGTAATGACACAATTTCTGGATTCTGTAGGTCTTGCTCTGTGTATTTTATGGGGAAAAAGCATTTGTCCAGCCTGCTTCTTTGTAGAAATAACTGAAAGGGCAATAGTATGAAACTTGTTAGTTTTTTAAAAATGGAAAGGGGGGGTTCTTTTAATTGTATGAGAAATTTAATTAGATTTAGGCTAATTAAATTCATTTTTTATATTAACATATTCACAAATATTATTGCATCTCGTTAGATTTCATTCTTCTAGCCTCACTGAACAATATTCAGTAGTAGTTTCAGATTACAATAAGTTCATTATGAAGATAAGGTGGAATTAGTGTAGGAAGCTCAGCTGGTTGAAGGGGTCTGTACTTTAATTACTGCAGAGGGTGTGCATATTAATTACAACACAAGTGATATTTACTGTACCTCAGGAACATATGACAGGGTAAAGATACTGACAGCACCAGCTAATAAACTCAGTATGATAATGAGGAGAAAAGACCATAAAAATAGAAGGAAATAAAATTATTCATAAAGTATATTGATCCCAAAGTAAAGACATTAAGCTCTGATGAAGGGCAACAAAAGGGAAGCTCCTCACTTTATCAAACAAATAACCAAAGTAGAGAAATGTTAGCAGGGAGACAGATTGTCATTATACTGGTCACATGATCACACTCCAGAGAGTACACAGGAGCCATAAAATGGGAGATTTTTAATAAATCAGCAGAAAGCCATACTGTCACCTGCAGGAACTGAGGTCGCAACGGCTAAGGACGGCTCCTTAGAGTAGAGAAGTCAGATCTGCTGCAGCATAAACTGGAAGGAACCACATGCATACAAAATTGGGTTTAAGAGCCACTGTCCTCTCTGGAAAAGCAAGGGGGGAACCTAGGAATGCTGCGAGAATTGCTCTCAGTAGCAACCTGGAGGCCATCACCTACTTTTCTCTGTGGTTTTAGATCACCAGCTATGATTTTGAGGTGGCCAAGGGGAGCGGTAGGGGTTGGTTGGGTAACTTTTCCCAGGAAATGCTCAATTCTGCTCTGATTCTGTCTAAATCCATATGGCTCAAAGGAAAGTTCAAATTTTGGCTGTAGTGACTAAATTTGAGGCTTGGCTTTGTTTTGTTTTTACATGGGCCTTTCAGAGGGATGGTCATTCTTTTTTTACGATTATTTAGTCAGCTACCTAACATTTATAAACAACCTCACTTTAGAAAACAAGCAGCTGAATTACTAATTTTTATTTTACATCAAATAATTAATATAGTCAGGTTTTTGCCAAGTACTTGTTATTTTGGAGGCTTATTCACCCAAATCTGCCACAGATAGTGCTCATAGTTGACTTAACATCGATAGAAAGTACAATAGTTACCAATTTAAAATAAATTATATCTTAATGCATGGGAATAATATTGACTAGACTCTTGAGATAAGTTAATTTTATGAGGAAAGTATTTTTGTGGGTATAGGTATAAATAATGATTTTAATATATATCTTATGTATGTGATAAATACTTTGTATGTATGAACTTAAATCGATGTAATAAGTGAAAATGCAGTTCTGGTTAAAACACCTCGAAAGCACAGTAGTGAACCTAGAGCAAATGGAGTAAAGGGCATACCCAGGACATTGTGGAATCTGGATATCCATCTTGGTAGCACCATTAGAGTTATTTGGAGACAGAACACAAAAGTGGAGATTCTTCATTTGGGTTGAAATTTATAAAATCGTGAATTGAAAGGATTAGATACTAAATTACAGCATGAAATGATGGAAAGTCTCACGTTGCAACTTGGGCAAGACAAATAAAAGGAAAAATTAACCAATTGATCTGAAATGTTTTATGTTTCCCGTGGCAGAAGAGAGGATAACCCTAAACACAGTCGTCCCTTGTTTTCTATTTCTCATTCTGATCTTTTCAGGGCCTTATTCCATTTATTCCTAATATTCCAATCTTTTCATGCTAGCCTTTTTATTTTTTTGATGGTGGGATCAAGAGGTTATTCGTTCACATTAAGGTGCAACATATCCAGAAATATTTTTATTTTGAGAGCAATGCTTCGTGAAAGCGCACATGTTGTAGTTTGACTATCAGTGAAATAGTTGTGCATAAGCAAAGGATCCAGCTGAAATTACTTAAATATATGAAATAGTTATAAACATGGCCCACATAAAAGGCCAGGCATAGCCAGAACATGGGGTAAAGAGGTGATGATATGGTTCATAATTGTTATTGTTTTGTACTGGGTTATTTTCACCAATATATGTGTGATATTATGATACTAAGACACCAAAGTTGTAGGACTATATAATACCTCAAACATGAACTTGGGGTGTTCAACAAATATTTAATGGATGAATGATGAAATGATTGAATGATTAAATGAATATACTTCAGTTGGTAGTTTCATCAATTCTTGAAAATTACCAGTAGTGCTTCTGTTGTACCTAGTGAACTAGCTTCTGTTTTTAACAATGGTGTTTGGCTTTTTGTGCTGGCATTTCCTAATCACAATATCTCTGTCATCACCTGAGATATAAATGCTGGCCAGAGTGGATTGCCGCTGTAGGGTGGCTAGGCCCTTTCTCCGTGTTTCAGTATAAAGGATATAGATGATAATGGGATGCACCTGTGTTGAAACCTGGGCCATGAAGCTGTCTGCAGCTCG
This sequence comes from Nomascus leucogenys, assembly GCF_006542625.1. Lineage (NCBI taxonomy): Eukaryota > Metazoa > Chordata > Mammalia > Primates > Hylobatidae > Nomascus > Nomascus leucogenys. The sequence continues at coordinate 22,377,001 of NC_044394.1, read as the reverse complement.
CCCTTTGGGAGTTTCAAACAGTTTTATGATCATATAAATAGCTTTAGCAGACTTTCAATTATCAAGATGTTAATATATATATATATATTTTGTCCAAAATATCCTGAAGCTTGAAACCAAAAGAATGGTTTAGGTGCACACCAATTATATGTATGAGATCCTCAGGAACAGATGGGAAATTCCAAATCTACATCCCTAATCAACTAGGATTTAGGCTAGGCTACTTAGTAGAATTCAAGAATCAGAACCTTTGGAAAAACAGGGGGAAGATTTATTTTAAATGATGTTGAGTCTAATTCTGATTTTCTCTTTGAGCTTTATTGGCTTCTGCTATAGGTTTACTTCTTTTTGTCAAAGTTTCTAGTTTTTATTATTATATTTCCTGGTCCCTCTTACTAAATTGTTGCCCTTGTGCCATCTCATTTGTCCTTAGTTTCTTCCTCTTCTTCCTGTACATTGCTTCAAGGATCTATAGTTCATCGTTCACCATTATTACTCATTCTCCTCCTATCAAATCTGGTTCTGATACTTATTTCAGCACATTATGCTTTCTCTTTTTCATGTTTCTACTTTAATGGCTAATTTTTTAACTTGACACTCTGGAACTGCTCTTTTCTAACACAGGAAGAGTTGAGTTTATTGAGAATTTTGTTTAGGGACATCTATTGATGTCTGAGAAAGGAGAGCAGTCCTTAGCTTCCCTCACTTATTTATTCTGTGAATAATGGGAAGATACAGAATGTTTGATGCAAATATCAAGTAGACATGAATTCTGATGTTCAAATGTGTTCATAGAGAGCAGGGAATTTAGGAATTAAAATACCAGTGAGACAAAATGGGTTGTATCACCTGAAGACTGGGGTAACAGCCTACATCAAGTTAAGAAAATCATTATCTTAAATTTGAAATACGTGTAAGGACAGTCTCATATTGGCTGAAATTAAATGTTTAAACAAAATAAGTGACATTTAAAACTATGTATATTATATATAGAATGTGCTTTGTAATCTCTACAATTATAGAGAGCCACAAAATCCTTATGTCTCAACTACACAGAAAGTCTTGTTAATTTTCATTGCAGTAAAGCAAAACTTGTGGAAAGTCCCCAAAGCATTTGAACCTTAGTGCAGTTAACTCCTCTCAGTGCTTCAAACTCTGAGTAATTTAATAGATTAAAGTTTTAGAAGGTTAAGTTTTAGTTATAAACAAATTTATGTTTTTGTATGTTGATAATTAGAAAAAAGTATTTTGTGAAAGTCTGAGGAAGCAAGATTAAATAGATAATTAAAAATCACAAAATTCTAACCAATAAGCGAGATAGATACGATTGTTCATGCCTATTCTGTTTCTTAGACTTTGTAAATCTTCATAAATCTCTTTCTTTTTTTTCCCCCAAGATCCTGTTGTCTATTTATTGCCACAAAGTAGGAGTCGTAGTCAAGGTTTCCTGTAAGTCTTAGCTGTACTGCTTCAAAGATTGTGTTAAAATAATAATTCATTGAGCAACCTCAAAGATGCTTCATACAATAGTGTTAATGAGCAATAAAGGAACAAAAAAGGCAACCTATGATGGAGAATTAGCAAATCTCTTAGAAATTGCCAAATTGACCAGCGTCACTCGGAACCACTGAGAAAAGTGAAGGTGTCGTGTTTGGTATGTGACTTTGCAATAACCAATATCAAAACAAAAAAATGTTTGATTTCATTTGGAAAGGATCATTTTTCCTGTTACCTTTTCTGAAACAATCCTCACCCTCTGTTCCCTCATTCCTGTTACAATTAGTCATTACCTACTGTTGCTTGTGATTTGTTGGCAGTCTATAGCTGCAATCTGTTGCTCTGTGACAGATCGATTCATTCAGCCCACAGACTCATTCCTGAATTCAGCCAAAATGAATATATATATATATATATATATAAAATGTATATGTGTACAGCATGTATATAGAAAAGAAAAAGTCCAAGATACATTGTTTTAGCTAATGTGACAAATTATTCTTCCAAAAGGATCTTCTTAAAGGACACTCTTAATGAACCCTACATGTATTTAAACATGTGTGAACAACACTAAGCAACCCCCTATGTGGAATGGGCTCAGAGTCCACATGTGTAGACTGTGGAATTTGAAGTATGTTTGTTTAGCATTATCACTTTTACAGGAGACAATTTCAATGCAATATTTTAGTTAGAGAAGAGTAGTTGCTGCTGAGCCTACTGAAGAGAATTTGTAGAAACCCTGTTGTTTATACCCACACACATGTAGATGTATATACACACCACTAAGTTTAAATAATCCCAGTAAGATTCATATTGCTCCGGTTTTTCAGCAAAAGAAATTATAGTTTAGTCGCAATCAATTTAACAGTCAGAGCTTTGGTGTAGCAAAATATGTGCTTCGTAGCCCTTCAAAATTTACGCAGTTTGTACATATAGATATATGCTGTATATATTTTGAAGTGATACGTATGTTGAAATTTTTTCTTCACTTAAAACCGTGCTGCATAATTGATTGGAAGAGTTACTCTCATTACAGTCTATTTTTGCAGCAAAGCAGAGGCTATTTGAGATGCTTGTGGGTTTTTTTTTTAAATGCTTTACTTTATTGCAAGGAAAGGAAAAACTCGTCATTATATAGCAAGATGCTATTCATTTTTGCTTTGTTCTGAACAATGCTGAATTAAGTAACATCACTGCATGGCAAGATAAATAAATAAAAAAGATTTTCTCTATTAGCTTTTAGTATCACTGTTGTCTGACTCAGTAAGACCTTCTTTGGTGAAGATCTATACACACACTCACATACTCATTGACATTTACAAAATATGTAGTCTCTTCAGTTTGCTATCTCATAAACCCCAGGAACAGCTTACTTCTGAACATTTCTGTATAATAGGGTTACCTCAATAGTAAGGCCTGGACCACAAGAGTTGCCAAATTAAGAAAACTGGTTGGCTCTTGGGGAAAGTACTGCTGAACAAAAAGGCAGATGTTTCACTGTATGCAATACATTGGTGAACACTCTCAGTCTGTCAGCATGCATTTTCTCAAAGTATAAACTATCCTCTGCTTTGGTTCCTGTTTTCATTTTGAGTTTTTGAAGAAGTCCCCTTGTCTGGCTCCAGGGAAACTGCAAACTTTCCTCACTCTAAAAATAAGACAAGGTAGTCATTCACGAGAAATTAACCACTCAAGAAATACTTATAAAGAAATTTTTTTTCAAGCACACTTTGGAAGGAGACTGTGAGTTTTATGGTCATTATACAACTTAATAAATAAATTCATGATAGCTGAAACAGAATTTAGACAACGTACAAAAGCCATAGGGGCTAGTAAACAGCACAGGCAGGATTACATTGCAAAATGCTTGCATTTTTAGTCTAATTACTCTTTCCACTAAATCTTTTTATGCAGGAAAGAAAAAGATTATTAAACATAAGTATTGTGAAAATTGAGTGAAAATGTTACTCCAAGTAACCAAAGGATATAGAAAGGGGCAGCTCTGTTATATTTTGTTTTATATTATTATTGCCTCTGTAATGATTTAAGATAATCTTTTATTAAAATAAAGTTTTTTTACAATTATATAATTTTCAGAATTAAGATTAGAAAAATTACTTAGGTGAATACAAGAATTCATTGAAACATTACATAAGATTAAGGTCTACTTTCGACACGATTTCACTGCACATGGACTCTGAAGACTTTATCAAATTATCTGGATTTTACTAGATCTGAATAAATAGCAGGAACACACAGAGAAACTAATTCAAACATATTCCTTTGTTCTGGTAAATTACTACATATGCCTCTAGCTCCCTTGTATCTGAGGTTCTATAAAAAAAGATTTTTTTTGCCCTTCCAGTGTGTTTTATCCACCATTTAAAAACACATTTAAAATATATTGCAATTGCGTGAGAAGTGACATAAATACATTTGGTGATTAATATTTATTTGATCAACTGTGAGTGCAACAATATGACTTCTAATTTGAAACCACACAAGCTTCCTTTTCAGCAATCCTGCCTTTCAAAGCCTTTCATTTGCTACATCACAGGCTGATCTTGGAAAGAGAACCTGTCGGATGTACTTTTTCCTACTTTTTTTCCAACTTGAACTGTTGAAATGGGGGAGTAAGCATTTAGCCCTATTTCCAGGTGTACAATATTGAAACTTATAAAGAAGTGTAAAGTGTGTGGGGGAATGGAGAATCTCTTGAACTGTAGGCCTGTGGGTGATTCTTGACATCTTGGCCTGTTGAAACATGTTGTAGAGCATGTATATTTGAAGGCCTGTATGTACATTATCTGCAATATACAAACACATCCACATACACGTTCTGCAAAAAAGGCAAGAGTGGATGTCAAGGAAACATCTCCCAATATTAAATAAAGATCCTGTTCTTTTTTATGTTATTATTCCTATTGTTTTACTTCTATCCCCTGTTCTAGCGGTGTCCTTTGTGGCACTTCAGCTATGATGAGATGGGCGGGCAAGCAGCTTCCTCCAGAATTGACGCCAGCTGGTTTGGAAGACTGGCAAACCCTCAGCTCTCCCTCTATCCACCACGTTAGAGATTGACTTTATTATCTGCCGTAGCTCCATGCCATGCCCAGTCTCTAAAGGCCCAGAATGCAGGCATGTAACACAGCCCTATTCACCATTGCATTTATTTTGATTTAGTCATAACTTCAGGAATTGCCTTTTAACAACTACAAAAAATGTGAGGGTCATCCACTTCTAATGCTGGAAACCCTGTGATAATCTGTTCCATGCATTCAAATGAAAATATGACTTCTTGGCAGAGAATAGCATTATAATGTAAAATCCCATATGCTGTTATACAGTATGTTGCAATCTGTTTTACGGCTGCCTCTATTCTAACGAGTGAATACTGCCAATAAAGCAATTGAAGATAACACTAATTGCTTATTTCTGTGATCCATAATTTTTATGGCTGCCTTATAGCTCTTTAGTCAAATAGATGCTTTTTGGCCTTTAAGATCTAGAACTCATGTACTGTAGCAATTGAAACTGGAAATGCACATGCTGGTCTGAGAGGCTTTTCTGTACTTGATTAATAGGATGCAGCAGAAAAATAATTGAAAGATGTGAAAGAAAATAGAAGTCTTAAATCAGCTCTAACAGGTAAACATTAGATTTGATCAATATTTAGATCACTTTAAATAAATAAATAAATAATTATATGGCTGTATGTAAAATGATATTAGGCTGTAAGGTCTTCTCTGGCTTTCATGCATTTGGGGGCTTGTTGAGCACAAACGTGACAGTGGAAATCATGGTTCTGTGTGAGCACAGCTAACTGAGATGAGGATCACATCTGACCCTGGGCTTTGCCACATATTGACTATTTGTGTGATCTTGAGCCAGTGATTCAACATTTTTGAGTTTAGGTTCCTCTCAGAAATGCTAGGATGACTCAATGGATGTGAAAGCACTTCACTAACTGTAAAGTACTAGACACTCTGTTAGTGATTATCTGTGCTTGATCCCTGTTTGGGGCCATTATGACATGCTTTCTCATGGATAACCTTATAGAAACCCCAAATAATACAGTAGTTGTCCAAGAACATGTGCAGTCCTTTGCTACTCAAAGTGCAGCCTGTGGACTGGTAGCATCAGCATCACCTGGGAGTGTGTTAGAAATGCACAATCCCGGGCCCCACCCTGGACCCACTAATCAGAATCTTCCTTTTATCAAAATCTCCTGGTGATTAGTATGCACATGAAAGAATTGAGAAGCCCTGATCTAGTCTAACTTATTTCATACAAAAGAAAGGTGAGATTCAGCAAAGTGAAGTGATTCACAAGAGGTCACATAGTATGCTCAGAACTAAGCCATGATGACAGCCCAGGTCCTCTGACCCTAAGTCTAATCCATGATGTCTCCACCACAAAATACAGAGGATTTCATTTTATCCTGTGACAGATTTCATATTGACTATGTAAGGCTCAAAAGTGGGTAATATATTTGTAGTCTAAAATAGGGTAAGTCTAAAAAGTCATAGGTTTCTGCTTTCTTTGGTCAAATAGTAAAATAAAAATCAAAGCAAATAATCAATAGGTTGTATTACTGAGCTTAAATCGTATGCAAAAAGTATCTAGAATACTCCTAGATTTCTATTTATAAAGTTCATTAGATACATTCTTACATTTCTCAGATTGAAGGATTTAACATATATGCTCTTAAATTCAGAAAAGATGCAACTGCAATGATCACAGGGACCTAGTATTCAATTTTTATATTTGTATCCAGCATTCTAGCTATTATGACCTTTTTGGTAGAAAAAAAGAGATGATGCTTATGTATAATAAATATATTTCTGCTATTCAAAGAGTAATAGACAAAGCACTGTGCCCAAAGAGAGGTGCCAAAGGGTCTTACAAGCAATAGCTTAAAAATGCTCACAATTCCCTGATCAGATATACACACTAGGTATGCAGTTTTGAAAAATACCACTAGATTGGTTTCATTATACATGCACAAACACACATGGTATATACTATGTTATTAGACACTCTTGTAATATTTCTTACATTTATTAAGAGTTGAATGGATGGAACGGGAAGGCATTATGTTAAGTGAAATAAGCCAGACACATAAAGACAAATATCATGTGTTCTCATTCATATGTGGGAGCTAAAAAAAAAAGAAAAATTGAACTCATGGAGATAGAGAACAGAACTGGTGCTTACGAGAGGGTGGGAAGAAAGCAGGGAAGCCCATATGCAGTGGGGATGGTTAATAGGTACAAAATACAGTTAGAATGAGTAAGATCTCATATTTAGTAGCACAATACGGTGACTATAGTTAACAATGATTATATAATTTAAAATTACTAAAAGGGTGAAATTGGAATGTTCCTAACACATAGAAATGGCAAATGCTTGAGGTCTGGATACCCCAATTACCTTGATACATTGTATGCCTGTATCAAAATATCCCATGTACCCTGTGAATATATATAACCATTATGTGTCCATAATAACTAAAAATAAAAAATTTAAAAAAGAAGAAAGTCACTAAAGTGTATTTTTTTTTTTTTAGAAAAAGTTGAATACTGTGAACCACATACACATTATTATCTCATTTAATCTTCACCAAAATTTGATGGGGTACTGTTATCCTCATTTTATAGATGTAATGAGGAACCTGGGGTTGAGGGAGGTCAAGAAAAGAACTTGTCCAAGGATACATAGCCAGCAAGATAAAACAAACAGAGAAACTTAATGTGAAGTTTAAGTGGACCTCCCAAATCAAAGTTGTGACTTGAAAGTAAGACTTTTGAGTTCTAACTTCTTAAATCCTGATTTAACGTGGTCCCTTTGGATGTGAACCTCTACCATGACTTCCTGCAGTCGTACTGAGGTGGTGGTGGCCTTTTCTTCCTTTTGTAGTAAGCACATAGATCTGTGAAACCGCTGGCGTCTCTTGTCTAAGGAGTCAAGGTCTAGAGGAGTCTGTAGCCGGGGAAGGAGCCTTCAGCTGCTCTGCTCTTCGCAGTCAGACATTGCCTCCCTGAAGATTCAGAGTCTAGGTTCTTGGTTCAACAGTTCTACTTCTCTAGTGCTGAGATTGATAATGAATAAGTGCTGCAATAAAAAATGCCAACATACATGAGAATATTCTTAATGAAATGAGTTGCACAGGCTTTTGTAGAGAAGTACTGAAGCTGGGGAGGGGAGACAGCTAGCCAAAATATTTCTAGGTAGAGCTGTGGGAGCTTTATATCCGAAGGTGCAGAACTGAAGAGAAATGATTGAGAGATAAAAAAGCAGGAAGAGAGAAACTTTACTAGTAATTGCAGACAGTCTAAATAAAGTAGCAATTAATAAGCTAAATGATAAAATGATTGATCTAGAGCTTTCTCTCTAGCTTTCTTTTTTTAAGGAAACACAAGCAAACTTCAAATGTTCACTCCCATTTTATATGACACATCCTGCTCCTTGCTGATAGTCTTACATGTGGAATCTCTAAAGCTGTACCTTGCCAAATGTTAACTAACAGTGTATTCTGAAACCTCATTATGAAAGGAGTATAATAAGAAAATAAGGAATATTGCAACCAGCTGTAACCTATAACATTCTAGTAACTATCTTGTTATAAGAGATAAACCCTGATCACTAAATTCCAACACTTTGTAACACCTCAGAGGAAAAAAATAAAAGATAGCAGTTTTTCTTGCACTTGTTTTTCTTTATATTAGATTACTAGATTCTATATTATCTTAGAGTTCTAGGTTTAACTATCTGATTTTTTAAAGTGCTGGAGAAAAGATCAATTTAATTATCTCCACCCCCTAACATATTACCTGAATATATAGCAGTATTTGTGATACTTCCTTACAAAGGAATTAATACTTCCCTATGTAAGTATTAATGAGATTTTTTAGAGAAAAGGAAAGAGTAGTAAGTCATCTCTTGGATCTAAAACAAATGTAAACCACCTCAAAGCTTTTTTCTTAGAAGAAACCTCATGTGATATGCACCATATCAGGATTATAGACACAGAATTATACCGCACTCTTTATTATTTAAATCCAGGTGTAATTTGTGAAACCTTTCTGCTTCATTTTAGAAATGAAACTCTAGCATTGCCTTCATGTTGGGCTCTGATCAGTTTGGTTTTTCAGATACACCAAGGGGCTTTTATTTCATATCTTTGTGAAATTGACTAGTTTCTAAAGTTATTCTTCTATTATAATTTAACACATTAAGAGAGTAGAAAAAAGAGAGATAGTGTGGTATTATTTTATTACTACATAAAACTCCACTGTCAGAATGGAAAACATAGGAAAAGCTTGGCACACAGATGGCTAAAAAGTTAAAGCTGAGTAAATGATCAGAGAGAGACAAACAGAACAGTATTGAGTCTATGTTCCTCCATATTATTTTGTATGCATATCTTTGAATTTGAAATTCAAATAAGGAATATATATATGTAATTGCAAACAATTTTTTGATAAACAAGTAGGCTAGATATCCAAACAAGAAGATGCCGTTCTGCCCTCTCATTCCATTTAATAACAGAAGTCCTTGTGTCACCTTATGTTATAGGAATGGAATTATAGGGATTAATATGAACAAAGTTAACCCCTTTTAACTTACTATCGCGTAACGTTTTCAGCTTCCATGCCATGAGGATTCTGGGCAGTGCAGGGTGGGGGAGATTGGAGGGGTGCAGAGGAAAGGAAGATGTGAGGGGAGAGGAATAATAGAAACCTTTTTAATATATTGATGTGAAATGAGAAGTAATTCAGAAATGCAATTTAGTGATGACCTCTCCTCTGGGTGGATATGAAAAACAGCCTTGTTTTCTTTTATAAAGAAATGCTGGCATGCTTGACTTTAGTGAATCAAGAGAATTGTTTGGCAAATAACAGTGATGGTGTGTGTCCTTGTCAGAACACCTGCTGTATTCTCCCAGCAAACGCTGGGGCCACGGCGTCTCTCCTCTAATGACACCTCATCAATCCGCTCCTATCAATGTCCCAGCCATGGAGGTGACTTCGAGTGCTCAGAAGCCCTAGAAAATGTCAACGTTTTGGGAGAAAAGGTCAGTCACAGCTTCCCCCCCACCTCCCCTGCCAAGCCACCGTGGGCCTGGCGTTCATTATCCTAATTAAATCCAGCAGCTGAACATCTTCTTATCTGTAGGGGAGGAGAGCAGGGGCATGATGCAATAGGATTGATTTGCATATCCAAAGTTAATTAGTGCGGAGGAGCAGGTGTACAGTAATAATAATTATCACACATGACAATCACCTGTGACCACTTCCCCGCGCCCCTTCCGGGATTCAGCACAGTGATTGCTGGCTGGTTTTTTCCTTGCTTGATACCCATCCTGAGCTGTTTATGTCCTTGTGCCTCTCTTCACAAACCTGCTGTGAGTAGATTGTCTGTTCCTTAACAGGCGCTGTATTTTTCTCTAAAGGTATATTTTCCCCTGTTTCATTTGGAGGGAGAGACTATTGTAAGGCAGCTATTTTCAATTTTGTTTGCTGAAGTTGTCACATCCTGTTGGAGCCTGGGTATTTATTTTTAGATTACATGTAAGTGGATAAGGAAAAAAAATGCTCAGGATCATAATTTGAAAATCCCACTTTGCATCATTTGAAGATTCTATCTTGAGCATATGCTGGGAAATCAGTCTGATCCAAAATAAACTTATTAGGCAACAGACACATGAAACCAAGTGACAATTTGATGTTTGCCACAAGATTATCCATGCCAGTTTGAAGAGGGCAGAGGGAGCTGAATACAGAACCTGAATCTTCCTAGTCTGTGGACAGTGCAGTAGAATGCAGGCTGCTGATGCTCACTGGACACAAACCTGATGAAACTGAAAAAGATTTGGGTGGGTTGTTTAGGATCTGAAAAATCCAGGGTAAACAAACAATCAAACGCTAGAATGATACTCCAGTAGGAAGACATCAAATTGTAGCCTTGAAGCAAATTCAGTGCAGCTTGCAGGATGGCTCTCATGATGCCTTCATCACAGAAAGCTTAGATAGATTACACTCTTTGGATTTAGTTTGCACATAAATGTGTAGGTTATGCATGTTGAAAAGTGTTTTCTCTGTCAAACGAGGGTAATTTTTTCAAATTAAGCCAAAAAGCATGCCCTGGAAATTGGATGTGCCTTTATAGAAATGAATTATTGCTGTATGTTATACAGGAATTTAATAGTCACAATGGTAGGTTAATAAGTAGGTAAGAACAGAATATTAAATACAAAGAAATTTTTGTGGGTAAAAGGGAGGCATTAATGTTAAATTAGCTATGAAACTGTGAGTGTTTTTAATTTTTTTTTCATTTTGACTTTTGTCTCTTTCACTTTTGTTTGTCAGGGTACACTTTTGCCAATCAAGTCAAGTATAACAGGTAGGCCTCCGTTTCACATAGCTTTAATGATAAGTGACAGAGACAGCGAAAGGCATTCAACTGCCTGCAGAATGCATTAAAAATTTAAAACTTTACTTATCAGTCTTTTATTAAAACTTTCTGTAATTGTACAAAATTATTTCCCCACTGGGTTACCTTTCAATATGGAGTACAATTATATTTCTGACACAAAATAATTATAGTTTAAAAAAGCTATAAGAAAAAAGTATAATTTTTTAAAGCAAAATCCATCCATTTTACATCCATGAAGAGGTATTGCAGTGAAAAGTTAAGCAATTGCTGAGTCAAAACTCCAGTTTTGAACATTTAACTTTCAGTACTAGACAGCTAGGTGGAAATCTAAAAATGTAAAAGATTTATGGCTTATGGTCAAAGACTTCCTAGTCCTTGTTTGTTTATTAAGATAATAACTTTTATGTAGTATACCTTTAATCTATCCATGTTAGTGTATGCTGCATCTAAATTCTTCCCAACAGGATAAAAACCATTAGTAACTGGGTTTCGGGGAATTATCTGTGTTTTTTCTACATGCCTGACATCATCTTATGTAAAGATTTTAAATTCAAGAGCTACTAGCCCTGGACAGTGCATGGGCAGAGCAACATTCTAATAATTCCGAAATCTCCACTATGGTCATCTGGTCTTTTATCTAAAATTCTATTGAGCAAGTTTCCAGAAAAGCAGGTGTCCTGTGTACATTCTCCTCAGAGACAGAGATCAACACATATTCTCTTAGATATCTTTGTGTATAAGTTGCTATAGTTGAAACTCTGGGAAATATGGAGACAAATTCATATTTCAACTAGGGCTTTTGGAATCAGCTCAAATGTCCATAAAAGCTGACACTACTACACTTTCTTAGCTCACACCCTCATGGCACATCCTTTTTGAATACAAGGAATACCTACTATGTATTTACTAAGCACTCAGCATGATGTTAGGCAATTGCACTTAAATCCAAAGATTTTCAAGTCTTGTTCAAATCTGTTCTTGTCTTCAGCTAGCTCACAATTTAGAAGGAAAATTAGATATGTGAAAACCAAACTATAATTCTATGTGAAAAATTCCAGAACTCTTCTAAGTGAGGAGTGTGCCATGATCCATTTGTTGTCAGAAAATACTGGAACTAGTATGTGTATTTATCTTTCATGCTATTATTTTAAATTTCTCTTTTTGTACTTCATGTGCACAGCATAAATATATAAATTGGGGATCTAAAAACTTAAATTCAAAATTTAAATGATCTTCTACATGGAATACATTTATATCTTTATGTCATATGTAGAAGTTTTCATAATTCATTTGGAAACTAGCATCATATGGTTATGGTTATACTGTGTATGAGAGGTTTGGAAACTTTAATTATAGTCTTGATTATACTGCTAGTGCATCTTTAAACAAATAATTTAACATTTATTGTATCTGAGGTTCTGTGTCTTATATTTTTGCATAATTCCCCCCCTTAAATAACAAGCATGTATTGAGAGTTAACTCAGATTCAGAAACTTTTCTAAGAAATCTGTGTTAATCCACTTGATACTCATAACTTTATTAGAAAAGTACTATTATCCCCATTTTACAAATAAACAAACTGAAACAAAGACAGATTAAATAACTTTCCCTAGGTGGCAAAGATAAGAAGAGGCAGGCCAGTAGTCTGAAGGTGGGGTTAGAGGATTTCTAAAATAATTTCTAATTCTAAATTCATTGAGTTTCCTATGGTAGTGCTATGGGCTCGTTTGGTCATTTATTGAACATTTACTTTGTACCAGACATTGTGCTAGGTGTGGATTATACCAAAATGAAAGACGACTCCCAGTCTCTTGGGAAGATAGCCATGTAATCATGTAGCTATGGAAACACAGAAGGGAAAGCATGAACTGGCCAGGAAATGTCAGAAAGAACAATATTAATAGAAGTGCCAACGTAGAAGTAGAGAATGACAGGTAAAAAGGGCAAGCAAAGGTATTAAACCAGAGAGGGCAGCATTAGCCAGGGAGCAAATGTAAAAGAGAATGATGTGTTTGAGAAAATAAAAGCGGCTCAGCATGGTTAGAGTCCATGTTGTGTATGGGAGGAATAACGAGAGGCTGGAAATGGGACAGGGGCCAGATCCTGAATAGCCTTATTTGTTGAGTGATTTTAGCTTGTAGTGGATAACGAGTTACTGAGAAACTTTAAGGGATGGAATTATATGATTAGATGTGTATTTTAGAAGTTCTATTCTGGCTCTAGTATGGAGATCGGAGAGGAGAGCTGTGAGGCTAAGGACTGGGAGTTTCGTTTTAAGAGTATTGAACTTGTCTGTTCACTCATTCTTTCGTGAAATTCTGTTAATCACTCATTGACTTAACCTGTGTTTTTCGATGCGCCTACTGTGTGCCAGACATTGTTC